>NC_090930.1:376040242-376346654 GCF_040938575.1 Ambystoma mexicanum
TTCAGGCTCCCATGCCAGACATGCCATGAATCCTGGCTCCGCACACGTTTGCAAGTCAGCATGAGATTAGCCCGTCTGCGGAATCGTAATTGGATATACCAGTAGGTTACAAGGAGCTTCAGGAAGGCATGAGCAGAGAGGTCATGCTAATGCGATTTACCCCTTCCCAAGAACAAGTATTTCTAATTCATGAGCTTTTGTTTTACTGCCCTCATTAAAATCTTGCGGCAAAACTGTCCTTTTGAAAATATGTATAGCGCTGCATCGCTTTTGAGCACTTGACCCGGGCAAAGCTGTACCTCTTGCTCGGCTGTTTGTTGTAAGTCCAGCGTTTTAATGCAATTAAAATAATGATAACAGTGCATTTACCAAAATAAACGCGTGCTTATTCAGGATTTAGAGCCAGGTGCTCAAAACAGACCGAATTTGCCAATACATGAATTTTGATATCGCTTTGAAAAAGAATGCATTAAAATCCTCTCACAATATGTGCTCTTTGAAAATTACGTCGATGTTGTCATGGGAATGGTTTGCTAGTTACTAAATGCGCATCCAAAATGCCCATAATATAATGATTTTTGTCTGTATTTTATCATGCAAATATATACATCGTCATTGCCGTATCTTTTAATAGATAAAAAGTACCAGTCTACAAAATAGAGACGAATGAACCAAAATATGTTTATTTTGTGGTTAAATACGTTTTTATTGGAATTATTGGACATATAAAACAATCAGATATAAACAAAAGCAGTAGTTCATTAGAACAAAAACTCCATAGGAAACGGAAGTGCACCAAACATTGAATCCAAACTGGTAAAGTGAAACGCTGCTCAATGTGGCCAATTGCGGATATTGAGGGAAAAAAAACAAAAACTCAATTCTGAAACTTAATCCACACATATTCATGGCTCTCTCCTACATTGGCGATATGGATGACCAATATCAGTTGTGAGTGTTATAAGGTGTTATACCTGGTTGTTGGAATAGAGTATTCAAGACTGATATTATGTATAAATGGAGGTGGAAAGACCAATAACGATACATAAAACTGTGTTTTCACATCTGGTGAGCCTGTTGTGGGAGTTTAACAGAGAAACCTACTGTTGCCGCCAATGTGATGTTCCTCTCTTGGCCCTCGCCCTGCTTCCACCTGCAAGGCTAAAAATCTCAGTGTCATCTTCGACTCCACACTCTCTTTCCCTCCTCACATCTCTGACGTCTCCAAGAAGTCACACTACCAGCTGCACCTCCTCAGAGGAATTCTTCCCTTCCTTTCCTTCTTCCAGAAGCTCACTGTCTCCAGAGCTCAAGGCTGGACTATTGCAACAGCCTCTTTCTAAATCTTCCCGCTTACACTCTCTGCCCTCTGCAACTCATCCAGAACAGCACTGCGCGACTTGTCATTGGCCTAAAGCCAAGGGATCGTATCTCTCCAGGACTGAAATCTCTGCACTGGCTGCCAGTGGCTGCGAGGATTAAGTTCAAAATGCACTGCATCGTCCACAAGGCCTTCTGGGTTCCGGGGCCTCAATACCTTCAACTCTCTATTGCTAAATATCTTCCTTCTCGAGCTCTGCGCTCATCCGCCTCCAACTCCCTCAGGGTCAGTCGCTTCTCCAAGCAACGAGTTGGTGGTAGATCTCTCTCTTCGGCTGGAGCCTCCCTCTGGAACAGCCTACAAGCCTCTGTGAAACTTGAGGAGAACCATCTTCGGTTCTGGAAGCACTTTAAAACCTTCCTCTTTTCTTCTGCTTTCTCTCCCCCTCTCCCCTGCTGAAGATCTGACTGATACTATCATGCACTGGTTACCTTGCCACCCATCTGCTCTCGGGCCCAGCCCCACCAGTTGCACGGCTGCACTGCCTCCTCAGCAACTCCAGCACCTGGGGACTGTTTTTTGCATCCCTACAGTCCCCCACCAGCACTTATGTCTGCACTCACCCTGCACTTGCCACCTGCTGGCCGCCCTTTATTTATCCTGTTATTTATTATCTCATGTACTGCACTTTCCCCTCCCCCCCCTTCACTTTCCTTTCCCCCTTCCCTTGCACTTGTGCAATCTGAATGTCACCTGGCTTAGTAGGATTGTTGTCTGTCTTCCCTCTGTTCCCCCTCCCTTGCCTCGTCACGCCTTGAAACACTTGTGTATAGGCGCGTTATAAATGCCATATATCATATCATATCATATCAATTGCCAATGAAGGGTAAGAAGCACTTAAAGAGGGTTGCTAAGGTAGGTCAGTGGGTGCACCAGGACATTGACTGCGCAAGAATGGAGAGAAGATGGTAGTGGCAAAATGCAAATACAAAAAAGTGGCCACAGTTACAAAAGTTTTGCACAGTATGTGTAAAATGTGAATGCAAAAGAGGAAAACTACTTCAGTCAAAAGAAAAGCAACAGGTGAGTCAATCAGCTGTAGGAATGGATCCCTGATTGAAGACGGGGTGTGTGCTTGGATGCACCTGAGCTTGTTGCATCGTCTCCTGTGTCTGGACTGTAATAATGCATGCCAGGCATATGGAAGAAAAGACTGCAGACGTAACTTTACCAACCCCTGCTGCATTCATACCCAGGCAGAAATGCGTATCTAACACATCAGCCTTTCTAACTATTTCAAAATGTCCAGCCAAGTAACAGCCATGAGAATGTAAAACTATTTTGGAAGAGGCGATTCCCTATAGTCACACCATTGTCATTGAGCACCCTCAACACTTATTCTGGAGGGTGCTCTCAGTATTGTAATCTACTCGTGAATTCTTCTAAGGAATAAGGAATTCAGGACATGAACTTCAGGGATATAAACTGGAACAAACACAGGGAGACCTACAATCCACCAGCGGAATCTACATGTGCAGGCTTGAACTCCACTGGTGCAGGAAGGAACAAACCAGAACACAGGCCTTCACGTTTATTAAGCTGGTGAAAAGTGGGGTGGTGGCTTCCATGCATTCTTTAACAATGGGGGAAGAGCAGGAGTCACCTTTGCATTTAGATGGTTTAAGGCTTTTGAGAATGGCTGTAGCTGCAGGATGTAGAAGGCATCATGGTGATGCGGGACTTGTATAGTTGGTGCAGGAAGGGGTCTTTTAATATTGGCTTGCTTGGAGGCCATTTTCTCCTGGATTGTTTCAACTCTTGGGCCAATATTTTCTACATTGCGGGATATGTCTCTTCAGTCTGAATGAGTATGTTCTGCGCATGTCTCTGCACATGGTCTCATCCTCACTTGGGCTATGACCTTGTCTTGGCTAGTTTGGAGAACATGGGTCGAACCTATATTTATTATATGTTTCACTTGCCGGATGTGTGGTACCGGATTGAGCTTTTTCCTTCACAGCCAATCACTACGTGGCATAATACACCTTCCCCTCCAGGACCCTGCTTCCTTTAGTAACATTTCATTAGGTCATATTTCTGTATACTTTGGCTGGGAAAGGGCTTAACCATATATTTCTGACAAATCACTGCATAATGTGCTCAAGGTCACTGACCTTTCCAATGCATTCCTTTGCTATGTCTTGAACTGATTGCCTTTTGCTATGTGAGATAATGTCTAAGGTTCTGAGGCATGTTATTCGAACGGCTTGTACATTGCCTTCAGTTTTGAGTCCTATTTATTATTAGGCACCTATAACGCATAAATGTGTACACGTGCATGCATATGTATTGTGTGTTATATTCTCTGTCATTTAGTGTTGCTAACACACACTGCTACCCACCTAGGGCCAGATTAAAGAAACATTTCACGGGTGAAAGTGCAAAGTGTTTAAAGTATTAACACTAGGGCAAAGATTTCCCTATTTTTAAAAACACTGGGACGCATAAGAAAAACATTGCACCTCGGCAAATAGAGTTTGGCATATTAAAAGCACCAGGACTAACATGTCCCTATTGCTAAAATGATACATTTATGATGCATTTTTGCATCAGGGCAAAGTTTGCCCTATTGCTCAAATCATTCTGTATTAGCACTAGTGCAAACTTTGCCCTGGTGCAAAAATGTAGTGAAAATTCATCTTTTTTACACTAGGGCAATTTTTGCCCTGGTGCTTTTAATATGCCAAACTGCACTTGTCGAGGTGCTTTTTTTAAATGTGCCCCATCGTTTTTAAAAATAGGGCAAACTTTGCCCTACTGCTAATATTGTGCAAACTTTGCACTTGCACCAGTGCAAAGTTTCTGTAATCTGGCCTCTGATGTGTCTCTCAGTTCTTTTAGTCTGTGTTAACGTGTGTGTATGTGACATGTGTATATGTGTTGGATTATGACTAACTTCTGTCTCTATGTTATTCTGTCATTGCCATTCCTTTCATGGCTTATCCTACCTATGAAATGCATCTATCTGTGCATATGTGTTTTTCTGGCTGCTATCCCATTCATGTAACAAAGACACTGCCCCTACTACGGATGTGTCATTTCATTGCCTAAATCCTTTATAGCTTGCTCTATCTAATACATGTTTACTCTAGCTCCAATCACGCTTTTTGCCTCCTGGGCCTTCTTACTTGCACCTCCCTATGCGCATGTCACATTGACTGTTAGCACATATTTGTTGGCTCATTGTGCCTGCCGTCCTTGGCACATCAAAAGCTACAGTGCATGTATGTTTGCTGCTCTCCATTGTATCTCTCAGTGAAGGGATATGGTGGAAATGACAGGGTAATCTGCTTGTGACCTGGACCTTTGGCCATTGATGTGTGTTCTGACTTGTGTTTCACAGGTTTTCTTAGTTTGTATTTCCTCTCATGTGTGGGATGTATGACTGTCATTCCAACAGGTGCACATAAGTCACTGAAAACTGGTGGTAGCCCCAGCAGTACAGTTACTATTAGCTGGATGGTGTCTTTACTTGTACTGGCTTACACTAATGAAGATTTAGGAGAACATGACACTGTTGTACAAACTATTCTAACCATGAACGATTTGAATAACATTGTGACATAGGCTATCAGGGCCTGGCCGTGGTATAAGAAGCAATGGATAGTACATTGGCAAGGGGAAATGTTATATCTTGTCTTACTCCCTTCCTGGAGTGTGTGATGTCATGTTGAGAATGACTGCAAATCAAGTAATAAAGGTGCTTGCTGATTTTGAAAGGCCAAGGACTTCATGTAGAGAAAGCCTGGCCAGTAAGGTAAGATGACTGCATCTCACCCAGGGCAACCAAAGTGGAAGGGGAAGTGTGCCTGGTCGCACCTGCTGGCAGAAGAGTGGCCAGGGCACCTGGCTAGGAAATTACAGAGGTGACCCCAAAGCAAGAGAGAATAAGCAGAGAGTGCTGGAGGAGGAGTTACCAGGGCACCGGATGAGAACATTACAGAGGTGCCCCTAAACTAAGAGAGAATAAGGAGATGGTGCTGGCAGAGGAGACTGGTGAGAGGACAGACTTCAATTATGCATCCAGTCAGTGGTCGAAAGTGAGCGGGTGTGGTTGGAGCGGTGCTCCTCTACTTTTTTTTATTGCATTTTACCATTCCATTACTTTTATTTTAAAATTAAGTTGTTCCCGGATAGTTTTGCATTTAAATAAAAGTTAAGGAAGAAGTTAAAAACTTGCACATCAATGCTCTGCACTGAACATTCCCTTAAACAGCAGGTGCATCGGTTTGGGTGTTTGTATTGTGCTGGGAGGGACGTTGTGATGAGGGTTGTGTGGAGCAGTGGTAGGCCAGAAGGGAACATAGTTCCACAACTTCTTTTCGTAAACTTCGACCATTGCACCCAGTGAGAATTGTTAATGAGGATGGCAGGATACGGGCCTCTGGAAAGCGGTAACTAGGAGTACAAACTGGCACCTCCTGAAGAGGTGGAGGTTTTCACCTCACATCAGAGCAAGTCTTGCAGGAGCAGCGGCCATTGAGGCAGTTGGGCTGCTGATGGAGCTCTGTTCCCCACAGTGGCCTTCAGCATCCTCGAAGAGTACGACAAACACATGGATCTCACAGCGGGTGTTCCATCCGATGTTCGGAGCTGAGTTTTGAATGTTTGCCACTTTAAAGAAAGGGACCTGCTCACGCTGTCTCTGTGTGATGAAAGTCATTGTTGCATTGCTTTGATTTGAAAGAGGAAGAATGAAAGCCTTTTTGAAATGTGAAGCTTATTGCATTGCCTTTCATCTTTAAGTGTCTATTGTGGTGGTATTGCAGAATAATTACAAGGATATTACATTCAATGTGTCATCAAGTTACTGATGTGTGGCATGCTAGGCTCCTGAGTTCGGTGGGAGCAAAGAGACTCTTGATATTGGCATGGAAAAGAGTATTTAGATCCAACGTATATCTGAATGAGAAAAATGTATTTTGCCGAGTTGCTTGGGCATTTGAGTTTAAGTACAAAGTTAGCATGTCTAGGTGTCTTAACAATTTTAAAGGTGTTTCAGCATTATAGCTGATAAATTACAGCATGGACATTTAGGCAATTCATACCACTTAATGAAATGTTAAGTGCTTTTGAATGTAATGATGAATGACTGAATTCCTTGTTTAGCATTTTAGATTTAGCGTTTTCTGAGTATTTTCAGCTATTTTCACTTTTAGTGCTGCCATTTGCAGCAAGGACTTTTACAGTCAAACTACGTTTTAAAAAGAAATGTATCTGTTTGACGTGCTGATAAATATATTTCATATACATTTACATTTTTCATGTGCTGATATTTTTTATAAGGCGGCGGGCACCGCCCTATAGTTAAGGTGCGTCAGAGACACATTGAACCCTTGAAAATTCTATTGTTAATAACTTTTGATTCGAGTAACGCATTTGACTGGAATTTCGAAAGTGAGTAAAAGTCTGCTCGTCCCCCCAAACTGCAAAGTTTCATAAATATTTGTATTATTTTTTTTAAACAAAGTTATTAAGCATAAAAAAATGTTTTCCCAAAAGTGAGGCCTACTGCCCATTCATGTTCCCATAGACAAAAAAGGGTAATTTTTTGCCAAAGCGCACGGCCCAAACAGCTGGACAGATTTGGACCAGGTCCAAAACAATTTGGGCACGAAGCGTTGATTCGCACGCCATGCATGGTTTGGGGTTATTCGTGCAGTAGTTATTTCAATATTTGACAGAAAAAGGGGTGGTACCTTCCCCCAAAGAAATAGAGATATCTCCCATGGTGCATTGCAGGATCATGGTTTTCAGAAATGAAACAAGCACAATCTTGTTTTTGTCTCAGTGTGAGAGATATTCACAGCTATAACCTAGGTTATGAGAACACGAAATGCAGTAAAAATCTATAGGCAGGTCAGCAAACATATAAATAACATCACGGGCAGAGGTGGTGGGATGGCTAAAGGGTACTGACTGAAATTTGGCAGTTGGAGGGTGTCCAGGGACCGAGTTTGCAACACAAAGCTTTCTCTAACATCGGCTATAGCCGCAAATAGCTGACATCTGAAAGCAAACTACGTCACAGAAGCAGCGTGTGTTTTGGGGTGAAAGAGAGAGGGCAGGAGAGGTGAGGAGTCCATCTGGGGAGTGGGAGGCTCTGGCTCTGGCACACATGAGGGGGTACTTGGTGATGGCCTGGCTGTTTTTCTGATATTCATGGCTATAGCTGAGGCTACGAAGGATATCCACGGTAAGAGTAGTTGTTTATTCGCGGCTATATTTTTGGGGGTGTCTTTGTTTAATTTATTTGCAAAAGTTATTTCTATAGGTATAGTGACCTGGTAGGTATTAGAGAGTCTTTTTTATTTTGGATGTGTGTTTTCAGACTTCTGAGCATGTGAGACTTTGGAGAAAAATAGAAGAAAATAATTTATCAAAATTAATATAAAAAGGAGCAATTGTATAGTTTTAGATGTATGTTAGGTTGTTTACTGTCACTTATGGTATTATATTGGCCCTCATTCCGAATCTGGCGGTAGGGGATACCGGGCACCGTTAAGGAGACCGGTGCCGGGAATCCCCTACCGCTCTAGTCCGAGGTCCCTTGGCGGGGTCCGTAAGGAACGTGTGGCCGGACCACATGTCCCTTACAGTTCCCGCTAAGGGACCGGGGTGCAAATAACAGACTTGCCATTTGCAGGCCCGTTATTTGCACCCTCCCCATTCCCATTGAGCCCTATAGGGGCTCAAATAGGAATGGGGAATGGTTGGTGCAATGGGGACTTACTGGTCCCGCCAGGGTCCGACTAGACCGGTAAGTCCTCATTGCACCATACTGGACTCGGTCCCGTTATTGGTGGCAGTCATGGCACAAATAGCGCCATGACTACCACCAATCTCGGAATGAGGGCCATTGTGTGGCTGTGAAATGTTTGCTTATCTAGTTTATTGTTATGTATTTTTCTTTCCTTTCTTGTTTTTCTGTTGCTTTACATAAGTACATTTGTAGTATTGTACTGTATTGATCATTTAAGTTTGATTGTAGTATATAACTTGAATTCAGTCCCCCTTTTAACTAACTTTTTGTAACCACTGTTATTGTAAAAGTCACTGAACTGTAGCATAGTGTATAATGCAAAGTGTTTTTGTTATTATTTATTGTATTTGTGTATTTATGTATGATGAGTAGTCCTTTTGGATACACTGAGTGTAGAACTTTAGCACATGTGTCCTGGGAGAATAGCTCAGCGGCAACGTGCTCGCCTTGGGAGCAAGATGACACGATGCAACACAGGTACGATCCCCGGGTCCGTGCTTAGAAACCTCTAGGTATTTAAGTGCATTATAAAAACGCAACTAAGACAAAAACAATTACACAACTAAAAAAAAAATCCTGTTACAGCGCCTTGATGCCCGCGGGTTGTGTGAGCACTTTAAAAATGCGAAATAAAATCAGGAGTACTCTTCGATGTTATGAAGGAACACTGCATTTCCTTCAACGGTTAAGTGTACACTGTCATGACTATAGAAATTGTCCATGTTGAACTGCATGTTGTTGTTGTTCAAATTCCATAATCGGTTGTGGTCTATCATGAATGCTGAAACTGCTTTATTAACACTTCTGCACGATTTCTCAATTTTACAATTAAATCTGGTGGTCCATCTGGATTTTTGCCTTTGATTGAGATTGGAAAAGATAAAGATGGTGTGAGGAAATAGTTCCATTGGTTTTCCCATTTCTTGTTTTACCATTAAAGTAAGGGGCACCCCTCGTACAGTCCCCAAATCATTGCCTCCACAATGTATTAGTATGATGTCTAGATGCACTGTCCTTCTCAGACTTAACCATTTTGGAAACACTTGGAACCAATGCATTCCCCGCAATCCAAACCAATGAATTGTAAAATCTCTCAAACCTAGGTCCATGATAATATTTAGTTTTTCACAAAAAGCCAGCAACTAAAACAGCCAACTTTCACCAATCAGCCACACACTTTTCAAACCAGCCATGAATCTGTAGTATTTCTCTGTTTCCATGAAACGGATTCCTAGTTTGAATTTCTAGTAGTTTATATGAGCAGGATATATATGATGTGTGTGTGTGTGTGCTGTGATTTCTAATTGGTTGATGGTGCTGTTGATATTTTTTGAGGCTATACAGCAGCCACCCAGCACGCACCCACACCTCACCCCTTCTGCAGCCACTGCTATATTCGGGCAAATGACATGTTGTGTGTTTGTGGACATGTGGTAGCCACAGCTATCCAAATTGTGGGTGGTGTGGCATTTTATATGAATTGTGTGGTGGATTGTAAGTGATTAGGGGAGTAGAAGAGGACCATGAGGAGTGGAGGTAGGCATTTTGGGGACAGTTGAGGGAGTTTGGTGGGGTGGAAATGCAGTTTTGTGTTTCTAGTTTTTGCAATTCGCTGCGGTTATCAGCAAACGTCTAGTAGGGGCTTTTGTATAACCGTGTCTATGGAAAGTACTTGCATAGGGGCGTCAATATTATTCTGCATTTTATTTGTTGTGGCTGGAACCGCAGGTATATTTAAAGTAACGTCTATAAATATAAATGTTCAGTGCAATAACCTTTTTTGTATGTGGATGAAACAGTACAGAATTTTATTTGTGTGCGTTATTTTATGTACTCACTTATTTCATTTGAAGGTGTGAAGGCCAATTTAGTTTGTTTGATTTTGGACTTTCAGAAAAATGTGTGTTTAGCTGCATATACAAACCAAGACCAGTAGCCGCGTCGAATAGCCCAGGCTATGAAAGATGCTAGGTGGGAAAAATAGATTTCTGTCAGTTTCATTGGTTTTTATTGGTTATTATTACTTTTCTTTTTGTGTAGCTAACTGTGATAGATTGTGGGGAAATATGTAATCCATTTTAGTTGTTTTATTGGTATATCTTCCTCTTTTTTTGGTATTAATTTTGGAAAGTAGACAAGCCACCATTTTCTGCAGTTGTATCCTTTTGATTGCAGAACTCTGCCTGTGTACATGGCAGGAGTGTGGGTGATGTGAAAGTAATTGTTATTATATGTTTATATGTTTTAAGGTTTATGTGCAGTGTTGTGCATGTTAGTTATAGTAGTTACTGCTAGTAGATGGTGTTTATTCTCATTTGTTTCATCTGCTCTGATTGTGAGGCAAGTATTTTTAAATTTATTTTTTAACTTTCAATAATATGGACCTACAAAAGTAGATTTGTTAATCAGTGTCATATACATATGTAGGCATTTAGTATTCATGTCACTGAGTTTGAAGGTTTATTTGATAGTATTTGTTGTAATGTTTCAGCTATGCAGTACTATTAGCTGTGTTGAGTTTTCTGTGAGGTAGTAAAATTAATAGTGTTTTGTAAATTAATTTTTGTCATTTTTTTTGTTGTTGATGTAGCTGTATCGTTGTCATCATCCCAATGGATGTGCACCAGATGTTGGGTAGTTAACTTCCGTGAAGGGTCAATCTATATTGAAAATATAGTAGTACTGCTGGAAATCAGAGCAGCACATTTGTAGACAGTTTTTGCAAAGCCTTTTTTTTAACCTGTCTACCATTTCTGATGTTTGTTGAAATGGAGTGCTGCAGGTGTTTCAAGTCTCTGGTTTGATTCCAGAATGCTCACTGTGGAGATGGCAGGTGTGTGGCGGATGTGCTGTTTTGTCTGCTTGTAATGCTCAAGCCCCATGCATGTTTATGTTGTGGTGCTTGTGTGATTTTTGATAGGCATCATGTACATCATTGTAGTGGATTTGTAGCAGATTGTTTGACATTTCTCAAATGTGGCTTATCTCTTGAATACCCATTTGTATCATTGTCTACACATGACTTGGATCTTGGAAAGATCGGGAGTCAGTATAAGAGCAATGTGTGTAGTTGACGTTGGTGTTTAAATTTAGACTTCATTTATACTTGGTGATGTGCACTATTCGAGGAGGGTGAACAGGTGGTGCTGATCTCTGTCTATGCAAGGAATGGGCTCCATGCATTTTTCTATTATGATGTTTGTGTGTTTTTTTTATAGTTATCATCCACCTCATTTCAATGGACTCGCATTAGATGGTGTATGGTATGATATGATATGATAGGTTATTTACATACTGCTTATACACATGTGTTTCAAAGCGCTTAATGGCAAGGGAGGCAACAAGGGAAAATACAATGACATTCTTACAGGCCATGAACAACAAGAATGTGAAATGAACTATTGTACTCGTCCTGACTACATTTCAGATAGTGCAAGAGCTAAAACACAGATAGGAAGGAAATGGGAAACAGCCAGGCGACTACCGTACTAGGCCCGACGACATTTCTGGTACAGCCGGAGATTAACAAGAGGTGAGGGAAGGGGGAGGAGAAAGGAGGGAGAGGAACAAAACTAGCGACTATTGTACTAGGCCTTATGGCATTTCAGATAGTCCAGGAGGGGGGATCATTATTGATGTTCCTTGGCTTTCAGATGGAAAGTTCTGAACCCACTAGTGCTGCAAGAAAAAAACTCCACTGGCTCCCGGTGGCAGATCACATTCAATTCAAACGGCTCACTACATGTCACAAATGTATCTTTGGTAATGCCCCCTTATATTTGAAGGAGAAGATCAACATCTATCAACCGAATAGATGTTTAAGATCCATGGAAGGCTCCCTGTTGGCACTGCCACAGATAAAAAGATCCTGTGGTCTAGGACAGGGCCTTCCATGTTCAGGGTGCCCAAGCCTGGAACACCCTTCCACCTCAGATACGTAATGTAGAGGATAATCTTGCCTTCTGCAAAAAGCTGAAGACAATTCTGTTTAGCTAGGATAAATCATCAGTTTCCTCTTCCTACTTCTGTCTTTCGGCGCCTGGATGCCTGCGGGCTTTGGCACGTTATAAATCAGATTAACATAACATAAAACATCTGAAGGACCACAGCATACAATTGTGTTGCATCTGTATCTGTCCTCTGCATCCTATCTGGAACAGGTATTTTTTTTACTTTAAAGAAGCATGAACTGTGAGCAGTCAGTTTTATTCTGGATGTCAATGGATTCGTAATGCAAATAATGACATCACTGCCGCTATTCAAAAAGTGTGTTTTCGATCCTTTGTTCTCCAAGTTTACTTATCCTGCCCTATTCTGTCTTGTTATCCAAGTTTACTTATCCTTCCCCTTCCTGTGTCCTACAACCACCCAGTATAATGTTCTTTGTTTATTTTCACCCAGTTTATATATCCTTGTTCTCCAAGTTTACTTACCCTTCCCATTCTGTGTCCTGCATGCTACTAGTGTAATCTTCTTTGTTTATTTTTATCCAGTTTATATATCCTTGTGTGTTTATTGTAGTGGTATTTTCTTATAGTTTTTTTTTATATTGCTGTATGTTTTTTTTTATCCAAGTTGGATTTTTCCCCACTGACCCAATGATTGCTGTGCACAAAGAGAACAACAGTGTACTATGCACTAATGCTGTATGTTATATAGTGCATGCAATACACTGCATACAAAATATGAGTGTCATAAAAAGGTGTGTATTAAATTGTGTTGATTAAAGTTTGTGTGTCATTCAACTGATTATGTTTTCTTTTTTTCAGGTAGAAGGATTTTTTTAAACATAATTGTATAACCGCGGCTACATTTGAGTCCAATGGGCTGTTGGACTTTGGTGGCACGGTTAACTGCAGCAAAGACTGGGAGAGGTCCTATCCACAGTTTCGATGACTGTAGCCGTGGCTATTGCTGTAATGTGTAAAAAGTTAATGTTTTAAATACTCTTTTTTACTCTGTCTTCTGTTATTAATATGTTGCACTAGGTTTATGAAAAGAAACACATCTAATAGTATAGCCGCGATTAGCAGATTCGGGGCATCATTGTATTTTTGGTAACCACAGCTATTCATCATGTTTGGAGAAAACAAATTAAATGTGGAACTTTTTTTTAAGATGTATTGAGTGCAGTGTTTGTAACATTTGAAATACTTTGTATTCATTAATAATGCATATAAGTGTACATACTTGAAAATGGTAAATACATATTCAAACACAGTTTGTAGAAAACAGGTTTATTTGGGAGGTGGTTGTGGGTTTTCCTTTTCTTTTAGTTGGAACACATGATACATCTTCTTCTTTAGCCAAATTATCTGGATTTTTAATGTCCATTATTTGTCTTAAATTTTGAATGCCCTTTTTCATTGATTGTATTTCTTGTTGAATTTTAAGTAATAACTCTTTTAGTACTGTTGAGGAAGCCATAATTATATTTGTGGGTACTTGTTGTGGTTCTTCCTGCTTGAATCTTCTTGAGATTTGAGTGACTTCTTCATCTGTTTGAAAATATTTGAAATGTTTTTTAACAATTGAAGATATAATACACTTTAAAAATATGTGTGTTGGCTACATAGACATTTAAAGGTAGTTAGATAAACTATCTCTGTTTGGTGACTGATGTTTGTTCAATAACATATTATTGCTAGTCTATTTTTACATAAATATAAAGAATGTACTCACAAATCCTGAATGTGTTTTATTTTCTTTTGGTTCATTTTCTTGAGTATCATCTTGTTTTTTATTTCTTCCTCTGTATGAAAATTGTCCTTCAGCCATTCCATGTAATTTTCCATTGTACTCTGATGGACACAAATACTGCTTGTCACCTTAGATATTAGAATTAGCAGTGGAGGGCAATTACATGAGGAGAGAAGGTAGAATGTCTTGTATTTACTTTCTGATTGGGTGTTTATTGTCTGTGTGGTGGGTGGCTGCCAATAGGATGTATATAACCTCAGGTGCTGTTGAATTTTGAACCTATGTATTTTTTGAGTGATGTTTACATATGCCAATTAATATGTAATTAATAGTTTTTCTACATAGTACATTTTTTAATTGTTTGAATGTGATGTGTACATTTAGGGGATAGTGCTGTTTTGGCCGTATATTTATTGTTTCCTTGGATATTTGTAACATGGAGCCAATTTCAGAATGATAGGAATCTCTTTGTTCAGAAGACTGTGGAATATGTGCGTATTTTGTGAGGGGGTTAATAGTGATGTTGAGGACATTGGTGATGAGTTCTCAAAGCATTAAATTACAAGGTTTGTTTGATTTTATAATCTTATTTTCAACAGAAAGTTTGAAATGAGAGGTATATGCTGTGATTGTGGAGAAATATTTTTGACAGTGAGCACAGGTGTTTTTCTCTTTGGGGAAAAGCAAATTAATTAATCATCTACAGAAAGAGAACAGACAAGTTATTCAAAATAGTTTGCATCATTATAGAGGTGAAGAGTATTTCTCTGATTGAAAATATATTTTAGGTTGATATGTTGGTAAAATAACCCAAAGGCTCTTGTAAGAGCCAGGAGAAGTTTTTAAGTATGTTGGAAAAGGAAAATACCTTTCATGCCGTTTTTTTAAAATAGCCGTGGTTACGATTGCAGCCAATGAAACATCATGTCTTGTCAGAGGCATGATAGACGCGGGTACATACCGTGAGATGGGTTATAGCCACAGGTATGAGCAAGCAAATGGCACATTGTGTATTTTTGTGGTTGTAGCCCCGTTTTTAACTACCGCCTTAGCCACAGCTATAACAATTCCAATTTCTATGCATTGATCATGTTGCTCCATTGATTTTACACTACGCAATTTCACATGTATTTCTGATTCCATGCACTCATGTGTACCTTTATGTTGTTTGATTTGTTACAGCTTGTCAATATGTTTTTTGAATCTGTAAAAATGTTACAGTTAGCCATGACTACTGTTGGTTCACTACATCCGCGGGTATCAATGCTCCAATCGCATTTTGTACTTTGTGGCGGTCTTTGATAGCCATGGGTATGAATCCATTTTCTGTACCCACGGTTGTAGCTGGTTTTATTTTGGTGCCCAGACCATATTATATTATGGATATTTTAGCTCAGATTTCTACATGTGTTTCTGTTTCGATGTTCTCACCTGAAGGCTAATGTGAATTGATTTAGAAATCTTTGTAATATGTGTAAAAATGTACCTGTAACAGCGTCTGCGGGTGGGTTTTCGCCATGTAACCAGGGTTAGCCACTGTTATGTTACTTGGAAAAATTAGGAACAAATAAAATATTTTTTTAATATAGTGTGTAAACATTGTATAAAGTATTCTTTGAAGGATTGTGTTGGGGTTTATTGAATGATGTAGGTTGTTCAAAAAATGGGTTTGGCATTGTATTTGTTTGCTTTCTACAGTCCTCTTTTTGACCTATTGATTTGTGAAAGCTATGAAAATAACCTTATGTGAACTTTTGACCATCTGATCCCAGATGTGAGAGTGTGCACACGCTCTGTTTTTAGTTGTGGTGAAGATCTATTCATTGTTTTGAGCAGCTGTAGGTGAGTAATAGTGTGTTTTATATATTTTATGTACATTTTGAATTGTTCTATTTCTAAGCTAAATGAAGTATGTTTTAGGCATCTCCGTTGGTCAAGTTTATAAGGATTGTTTGCAAGGTAGGGTTTTCCATGTTTTACTCAGTGTTTTTAGGAGAGTGATGGAGCAGTATGAAATGTTATGCTATGCTTATGTTTGCCAGAAAATAATTTTCCAAATAAAGGTTGTTTCTCAGTTGCATTGGACAATGTCAATGTCATATGAATGAGGGTGCATATGAAACCCTAGTGTGAACCAAGCTTTCTAACTCTACCCTTGACAAATATTGTGGCTGGGTATGTGCTTTGTAGATGGATATTAAGCAGTTATTTGTGACTTCTTATTGGTGATTTTCTACCGTGTTAGAATTGTGGAAGTGTGAAATTATGAAGTGAAGAAGGTGAATTCATAGTGGCTTTGCCATTTTTCCATTTTGCTTGCAAACTGTGTGCTTTGGAAGGGCAGGAATCTATTTGGGTTCCATGCTATGTAATGCATTATGTTGTTATGCAATGCACTGACATAGGGAAATGTAAAATGAATTGGGGTGCAAACTGGGTTGGTGGAAACAGTATTATTGATGAGGTCTGCTAAGAAAGTGTTCTGGGGCTGCGTAGGGCACATGGCCATTAAATCCTTAGTGGAGTTGGGATGGACAGTGAAGGGAGAACATAGATGCTGGTAATTTATGTTGAGTAGCAGTAGTAACTATTTGTTTGTAGGTGAAAGGCAGTATAGTGAATCAGGCTATTGTCTTATTAATCTGAAATAGGTGGGAACAGGTGAGGTAGTTAAATGTGTATTTGTTTTGTTGAGGATGGCTAAGGATGAGTAATTAAATGGGTGCTGCTGGGAGAAGCCAGGGTGTTATAGGGCCTAGTTATGTGACCACTAGTATACTCAATGATGTGTATCTGAGTTGGCATTCAGCTGTTAAGTAGAGACTTGTAAGGTGTGAAAACTGGAGCCGGGTGGACCAACTAAGTGGCAGTGCATTATCTTGGTTCTATGTTCTCTTATCATGTTGTTTCTGAATTGAGAACATAACATAGATGAATGAATAGTTGGTTGGTATATGAAAGCAAAGATGTGTTCAATATTATTTTGAAACACCTTTTTGAATGTTAATAAAGAAATGTCATGTTGTTCCTAGTGAACATTTCTTCTCTTTAGAAGTTGTTTGGGAATTGGACTCTGAAGTTATGTGTAGAGTATGAGAGGTATTATTTAACCTCTTAAATGCCACCGACGAGCCGGCTCGTCGGTAAAAACCGCTCCAGGTTGCCACCGACGAGCCGGCTCGTCGGTGGCACTTAAGGGGTTAATGACGGGGGAAATGTTGGGCGGGTGTTGCGGTGTTTACCGCGATTTAAAAAAAAAAAACGTGGCACTGGGGGGGACAACAATGGCACTTAAAGGGTTAAGAAGTGTATAATGGTATGGGGATTACAGTATTATTAATTAGGTTTGGTAGGGTAGTTATATGGTACTTGTAGGGAACTTAGCTATTCAAACTGTAGTGATAGTGGGGATGGGTATTGGAGGTAGAATATACATGGTGATATGTTGTGTTGAGTAGTAGTAGTAATATTAGTTTAAAGGTTCCTTTTTGAATCATGGTGGACAATTTGGAACAGTTTTTCGTTTAATGTTTTCTGTCATCCAAAAAGTGACCAAGTCTTTTTTTGTATTTACATCGTGGTGGCCAATGTTTTTCTGATGGGAGGTATACTCCATTTGAGCATCTCTTGTCAGGAATAATAAAACAAGAACATTATTTGCACCCCAGGCAACTCCCAGTGTGGGAATATCTATTATGCCTGGGCTGACAGGCTGACACATGATTTTAAATCCTGCAGCTTTGACGGAGTCTCTTGTTTCACTTGGCCGTACAAATGCTGGTTTGGCAGGCTGTTAAATTCCATCTCTACCTATCAGCCTGGGCTTGAAAGCTATATTACATATTGAAAATATAAAGAAACACAATGCGTGAACTTAATCATTCCAATTTCTTTTATACAGTTTTTTGCAAGATGCCATCAAGAAAGGGACAACAATGAGCCCTAAGAAAGGGTTGTCTGCAGTGAAGTAGAGTTCTAGAATTTCTTATTTCAAAAAGAAGTTTTTATTAAATCTGTAGATACATTTCTGTAGATAATACAACAATACCTGGGGTTGATTATAGTTTTAAAAATATGCAATTTCAAATAAGAGATATGCCAACATAAGTATTGCTGGAACTGAGAATGTTTTGTTGAAATTAAAAAAAGAAAACACATTATCAAATGTGTTAATAGCTAGTAAAAAAAGAAAGATTTTTAGAAAAAAGTAGTGAATGTGCTATCAATTTGAAACAGAGGAATACAGATATATATATAGGAAAATGTATCACTCCCAAGTTTCTACATATCTTTGGAGAAGTGTGAAACCAAAATCTAGACATGTGGTATAACATTTTTTGCAAAAGAATAAAGTAGACTTAATAATTAAGAAAGCTTTTGAAATGAAAAAAAAATGTTAATTTTCGTATTGAATAAATTAAAGAAATTACTTAAGGTGACTACACCATTCTATGCAAATATAGAAGCAGTTCATGTACTTACACATGACAACTTTTGTGACATCTTTGGTGTAGAGTGGAAGCACACTTCTCATATTGAAAGAATTTTGAATCAGGAGAGTTACATTCAAGGAAAGAATGTTCCACTATCTATTGATGAGCGTGGATGTAACTGTGAAGTCCGAAATGGTGTGATTTCTAAAAAAAGAGTAATTATACACAGTAATAATACAGAAATGGAAAGTGTAGATCAGTCAAAAATAAAACAAAAGAAGGGCATGGCTGCCTCCATACCGGGTCCCAGTTCCGGGTTCTGTGAATGAGGAATTACCGGGTTATTCCAACCTTGGAGGACCCGGTAATTCCTCACGCACAAAACCATTCTCCATTCCCATTTGAGCCCCCAAAGGGCTCAATGGGAATGTGGATGGAGCTAACGGCCCATTATTAGCTCCTTGGCCCCGTTGTGGGACCCAGAAAGGATGTCTGGTTTTAACAGACATCTGTTCCGGCTCCCGCTAGGGGACCTCGTAATCAGGCATCCCGTAATGAACGGTGCTGGTCTCGTACCGGCACCCTTCATTACGGGAGTGCCTGCTTCGTAATGAGGCCCATGGACTTGCAATTTGGTTTGCAATATGGATACATTTTCTTGTAAAGTTTTAAAGAGATTTTTGCAAGTTTTGCACAAAAATGATAATGTTCAAAGACAGATGAAAATGCTACATAGAATAGGTGACTGTGAAGTCAGTGAAAAAATAGGACTTTTGGGTCACTCTCTAGATTGTCTTGATAGAAGTAGATGTACGAATCAGTTTCAACATATACAGATTCTCGCTGCACATCATACTGAAATGAGCTAGCTTCTAGTTTAACTGTATGAGTGCAAAACACCAAGTATGTCTCTTGCAGTTTAAAATCAAATATTTTTGACTGGATCTCTAGAAAGTTTAGTTTCCACAATGAACATGATAAATATGATGCATTTAAAAGAGTATGTGTACATAGATGAAACACTTACAGGAAGTGGAAATGATGATCCTATGCTTTCAAAGGATCAGATTGTTCAACAGTATAAACAAACTATTGCAATGTTTGAGTCCTTCTACTGAAAGGCCTGCCATTGTTTGTGTATCTTGTTGTCACACTTTTTATAAGCCTCAATTTAAGTCTATGTTGAGAACAAAATAAAACATGCTGTAGGAGATGTTTGGAAATAACTTATATGTGTTTGTGGAAGACCGATTTGACGCAAGTGTGGCACTTTGTGTTGGATTGTATAATCAAACGCGTATTCCTAAAATGCATGTTAGTGCCTGATATCCCTGCTGTGCTTCAGAAATTGAACATATTTGAAGTGATTGCATTGCACACTGTTAATCTTTTGCAAGTTATTGTTACATTGCAAACAAAGATGTCAAATCTGCCTAAAAAATCATTAGTGCAAGGTGTGAGATGCAAAGATATGTATTTACCTCTGAATTTGGATGAAAATGTTAATACTCTAGAAGTGTGACATTACAGGTTCTTTGTTTGTTTTAGTAAATGATGTTGCCACTAAAGATAAGAGCATTTGGCAACATTGTACCGATATTGGAAAAGTGAAAAATGCATTGGTATTTCTAATGGAGCACAACGATTTATACAAATGCAGTATGACTGTAACAGGTTTGTCTATGCTTGATGTTGAGTCAACAAAAAAAAGGAGTGAAGGTCAGTTTCAGTGTCTATCTGTTGCAGAAGGAAATAGTTTGTATGTACATTACACTATTCATCCTCTACACTCATGTGAAGTCATGGACAACAGTCGAGAATTGTATCAAATGAAAGAAACAAAGGTGCGCCAATTAGTATCTGGGAAAAGACATTAGAAGCCTGTTGGTTCCCTATGCTTTTTCCAACTGTTATTTGAGGGAAATTGGATAACCGGAAGGTGCAAATCTCTGGTTCAGAATGTAGTTGTGCAAGAATGTATTAAGAATATTGACAATTCCGCACCAAAGTTAAATATATTTTTCACTTATTGTATGAAAGGTAATTTTCAACAATATGTTATGCTGTTGCTCACACACTTCAAACCGGAACTAGATTTCAAAATCTTTCTGCATGTAAGATGCTGCAACAGGTGAAAGAAAAAAAAAGTATTTCGTGAAGGCAAACACACAAATATTCTTGCTACATTTAGAGGAACTAGAGAAAATTGTTATAGGAGACATTGTGAGGTTAGATGCATGATCAGAAACTTGGCATTTCTAATCTGGTTTGTTACTTTAAGTTGCGCTGAGTATGGTTGGGATGATCTTGC
This sequence comes from Ambystoma mexicanum, assembly GCF_040938575.1. Lineage (NCBI taxonomy): Eukaryota > Metazoa > Chordata > Amphibia > Caudata > Ambystomatidae > Ambystoma > Ambystoma mexicanum. Next base: position 376,060,831 of record NC_090930.1, read on the forward strand.
AAAGTTGATTCAGTGAAACTAATGCAGGGAAAGAAAACGTAGAACACATGACACCAGTAGAATGGTGTTCTATGGACCCTGTAAGTTTATCACAGTTTTTTCATCACAGATTTTTAGGCACGTTAAGCTTCATATGTAATAAAGAAAATGGTTCACAAGGACCTGTGGAACATTTCATTTGGAGGAAAGAGTGCAAGGCTCGTAGGGCTCTACACATACATATGCAGTTGTCGATTAAAGATGCTCCTCAGTTTGGTAAGGAAAGCGATGGCTGTGTTTTGGAGCCAGAAACTTCTAAGCTTTGGTTTGAAGATGCTTTCACATAGGGAGTATGGAAAAGATCTAGAAAACTGCTTAAAAACAAGGGGATATCCAGCGCCCATTATCAGGAAAGCGCGAAAAACGGCAAGAAATAGAAACAGGACAGATTGCCTGACAAAACAGATACGAACAGAATACGAGGACAAGATGACGTGTGTTACAACCTTCTCACCAGTGATTAATGTAATAAGAAAGATTATCCTTACCAATTGGCATTTGTTACAATGCCACTTTCGCACCTACAACGCCACGGTTTGCCTTCAAAAGAAGTAACAACATCAAAGATCGCTTGGTACACACGTACCCCACAGAACAATCCACATCCAGTGCCCAAACCACTCTCCGGCAGCTTCCACCCGTGATTAGACACTACAGCTGTGGTAAATGCTCCGTATGCCACCTCACAAAAGACCAGAAAGAGATATCCCTCAATGGCACCATATGGAAACACAAAACTTTCTCCAACTGTCTGACCAAATGGACCGTATATTTAATTACATGCCCATGCAACCTATACTACATAGGTAAAAGCAAGCGTGAAATACGACAAAGAATTTGTGAGCACAGGTCTTGCTTGAAAAACAAAATAGAGGACAAACCTATGGTGGCCCATTTTGTGAAATATCAACACAAACACACAGAATTATGATGGTGTGTAATCCAAACTATTGAGGCAAAAGCTAGAGGGGGTGACAGAGATCTAGAGCTAAGAAAACTTGAGCAGAAATGGATACACCGTCTAGATACGGTGAAAAATGGTTTAAACGTGGCCATAGAGTGGAACCTCTTTTTCTGAAAGATTTATGCACGATTTTGAGGTTTTGAATTCGTGTGAACTTGTGTTGTATTTCTTTGTTGAAAAAATGTGTTGATGATGCATCATGAGGTCCCCGGACACATTTGAGAAATGTTGCACGTTGTAACCAAAAATATTATACCTACTAAAATTATCAGAACTGTAATGATGATTGGTATAGCAATAATTTTGCATTTCTGTGAAATACGAGAACCCATGTGTAACAAATGTCAATAATGTAATAATAGCACATAGCACTTTGAGGTGAAGCCTGTGTGCATTAAGATGTAAAATAGAGCACGGTAAAGTGTCTATTTCGCACACAGCTTAGATACGATATGCCGAACATCTGACTCACATACAGCATAATCATATAGCCCATACACAATAGCTGGACACGGAACAGAGACACTATTCCCCCAGTAGACAACACGCTGATCACCCGCGCATGCGTGTCTGATCCCTGGGTGCACTCTGGCAAGTGACGTGAGCCTAAATAGCACTAGCACATGCGTGCAACCACAGACTCCAGTGACGTTTCCAGTGAGCTGTGGCCACGGAACGCGCAGGTAAGGAAACAGTGCTTTTGAAAGCGGTTCGCCGCTCGCACTGAATATGAGCCAGGCACATCCATTAGGAGCACCGGCCCCAGCCTGACACAGGTCCACCACAGTGAGCACAGTAAACTGAGGGATTCCCCCTTTACCCCGGTTGACTCATACCCTGATTAAGCACTGAGCACACGCATGCAAATCCATCCAAAACCGGCATGCAGGAGTTTTCACTAGTCACCATCACAGCCCTACTGGCTTTTTGATGCATGTGGCACAGAAGAGCCACTATGCGCTTTTTTCACAAAATATTCGGTTTTAGTTTTACAGCTACTGAGCTGAGTCAGGATTCTAGTAAATCCAAGTGCACAGAAGGCGCTCCAAGCAAAGAACTCTCACCAGATTCCACGCTTACCTGTTACACAGAAAAGCTACAGCTCAGGTAGGAGAACGCCCAGCACACTAAACACAGGACTTTTTCGCCTGTTGAGACACACCCACCCTTTGATTTTAATTTGTATGTGCCTTCAGATGCTCCAACACAGCGGTACATCAAGTGACAGTCCAAGGTCCACTAGATTCGTCCTGAAGACGGCACCAGTATTCCATTTAGCCAACTGAGTCCCAGAAACACCACTTTTGTGTCGACTAGATAGATGTGATGTCAACCGGACCACATTCTATGTCACTATCTTTACTAACCCTCACCAGAAATCACTGATTGTAAAGAATCAATGTATGCGGTTGAATAATATACCTTAAATACTGAAATACCCTGGTCAACACGTGCAAGAAAAAATGTGTTGTTGTTTTGTTATTTTGCATTGTTAATAGCTATGGTATGCTATTTTTAAACCACAGTAATAAAAAAAGTGTGTTTGTATTTCCAAAAATACTGGGTGTGTTCTCATATGTACAGATAACCTGCAGTGATCTGTAATAAGTGTGCTGGTTCCACAACCAGGCCAGCGGTAGACGGGTGGGGAAGCCTAAATTCATTTCTTCCTCAATTTGTCACACCCCTCTTGACTTAGGCCCCCCTTATCAAAAAGATGGACAAACACCCCCTGATATTATAAACGTCTTAGGACAACCGTACGGTTGGTGGGTTCCACTAACGTACACAAATAACTAAATGGAGAATGTAAATGTTGTGTCTTTCTCCGACGATCAATATCGCCTATACCTAGATAAACCATCATTACTAGGAGAAACACCGCCCACAGCGGCGGAGGCAACAAATACCTCCACAATAGAACAGGACATACTGTTGCAAAAAAAGATGAGGCTAGTACGAACAGAGTTTCACAGGCTCCTGATGCTAGAGTACCTAAAGGCAGGAGTGATCCCAGAAGGCCTGCAGGTAAAACATATACCAAAGGTATTCATCGACAATCCCAAATTTCAAGCCAAATTCAGCGGAGTGGGCAATAAATGCTCCAGAGACTGGGTTCTCCTAATAATAGAAACAGTGGAAGAAGAAGGCAAAAAGCAAACAGAGGAACTGAAACAACAGGAAGAAAAGATCAAGACCGATTCCATCATCCCAGATATTAAGAAACAACTTGAACAAATAGAAGAAGAAATCAAGAAATTCAAGGAGTTCACACTAGATAAAAAAAATATGGAAACTCAAGAAGGACATACAAAATTACAAAGAGGAACGTACATATCCCTACTTAGTCCCAGGTTTCTACCAGCAACAGAACAGTGGGAACCCCAGCAGATCAGGCGGAAGACCCCAAAGTAAATTTTTTATCCTTCTCAAATTCATCCAACAGCAGTGGGTCAGGATCTCCACCGAGAGACACAACAACACCCAAACCAAGAGGACAGCAACAATTTTTTCAAGGGCGAGGCAAACAGGGCCAGCCGAGACAACAAGGCTACCACAAGATGCAGGCATGACAGTGGACCCCCCAACCCCAACTAACTTGGTGATTCCAATCTTTAATTTAAGCACATATTGCCTGACTGAAGAAGACATAGAAGTCCTAAGCAAATGACTCAGTTTCGTCCCAAAAAATAAAGCAACCGTTTTACCACAGAAGTGGAAGTACGCAAGTTCTTTCGGCTAATCCGCCTCCGATATTTCTTCAGAGAATCCACTGGAGAAAAAGACAAGGACCCTACTACAACAGGGTTAAAACCCAAATCTATCTTTACGCCGCTCACATCTATGATATGTCCAGAAATATTAGCCTTTGAAAACAGGATCCTAAGAGAAATGGACAATAAATTCAAGACCAAAAACCATTACAGAGACAACCTGAAAAAGACAGAAAGACAAGCTTTGAGGAACCTTGAAACAAACAACTTCTTTCTAGTAAAACCCGCAGACAAGGGAGATGGCATAGTCCTCTGGGGAAAAGAACTATACCAGGAAGAAACCACCAGACAACTCAGTGACACACGATTCTACAAAAAACTGGACAACAACCCCACAGCACGGCTAGCGGAAGAGATCAAACGTCTTATGCTGTATGCAAATATACAAGCATGGATTGATGAAGATGAGAAAGCATTCCTCACAAAAGAACACCCTGTGACCCCGGCTTTCTATTGTATTCCAAAAATACATAAAAATACCACAAAACCACCAGGGAGACCCATAGTTTCAGCAATATGGTCAATTTTGGAGCCCCTGTCCTTTTACACTGACATATTCCTCAGACCAAGTGTCAGAAAAATGAAATCTTTCATACAAGACACCACAGCCATGATTCACCTTCTAAGCAACATCCCGACTTCACCACAAGATATACTGGTCACGTTTGATGCAGAAGCTTTATATACTAGCATACCACAAATGGAATGTATCAACATCCTCAAAGAATATCTAGACAAATGCACAGATATATCAACACCCACCTCATTTATTCAAGAATGTATACGCCTTGCCCTCACAGAAAGCTTTTTCATATGTCAAGGACAGTATTACCAACAGGTCAGAGGGACAAGTACAGGATCAACCTTCGCGCCAGATATTGCAAATCTTTACATGGACAACTTGGAGAATGTATTCATATACAACAACAACAACCAATACAACAACAAACTGGTTGGATGGGTAAGGTACATAGATGATATATTCACCATTTGGAAAGGCAGTATCTTGGAATTACAAGAGTTTCATGCATGGCTGAACAATGTAGACCCCTGTATCAAATTTACAATGCATTATAACACCAACCACCTGGCATTCTTAGACCTGAACATCGTAAGAGCAGAGGATGGAATAATCACAACAACACTGTACCAAAAACCGACAGACAAAAATACATTAGTTAATTTCGAAAGCTACCATCCACATCCCCTCAAAGAAAATCTCCTCTTCGGGCAGTTCCCGAGGATAAGAAGGAACTGTTCCTTACTCCCTGAATACGACCTCCATGGAAAAGATCTAGAAAACCAATTAAAAGCAAGGGGATACCCAGCGGCGATTATCAGGAAAGCACGAAAAACGGCAAGAAATAGAAACAGGACAGATTGCCTGACAAAACAGATAAGAACAGAACACAAGGACAAGATGACATGTGTTACTACCTTCTCACCAGTGCATAATGTACTAAGAAAGACTATCCTTACCAATTGGCATTTGTTACAAACAGACACTTTCGCACCTACAATGCCACGGTTTGCCTTCAAAAGAAGTAAAAACATCAAAGACCGCTTGGTACACACGTGCCCCACAGTAAAATCCACATCCAGTGCCTAAACCACTCTCTGGCAGCTTCCACCAGTGATTGGACACTACCGCTGTGGTAAATGCTCCGTATGCCACCTCATAAAAGACCAGAAAGAGATATCCCTCAATGGCACTATATGGAAACACAAAACTTTCTCCAACTGTCTGACCAAATGGAGTGTATATTTAATTACATGCCCGTGCAACCTATACTACATAGATTGAGCATCCTCCACTCTATTCTAAGTCCCTGGTGGTTTAGGGGGTCCACCCGGGACTCCTCCTCAGGCTTCCAGGCCTTGGAATATGGTTTGTAGTTTAGGGACTGCCACGTAAGAGGTCCAGTTTAGTCTTTTTTCTTCCCCTTCCACAGTACTGATGACATAGCGCTTGCATAGGTTGACTACTGTGTAAACTGGGTCAATCTTTCTGCAGGGTTTCTTTTTCCTCCAGAGAGTTCACACGTCTTCATGTTGAGCACTGATGTTTTTGCTCCTCTTTGGTTTTCTGATTTGCTATGCTAAGGTTCTGAAAGGGGATGAGAAAACTCAGCCAGCATTTTGGGTCACAGACATGGGTTGAGGTGATTTGGTACTGCACGGACACAAGTTGGAACATAGAGAGGGGTTAGAAATGAAGGCCCTGCAAATCTCCACCATTACCCTCTGTGGGGGAGTGGTAATTTATTATTCCCTGGAAGGCCACCCACCCCAGACTCAGAGGGGTTCTCATCCCCTCTTAACAAGGTCAGAGTACTGATGTTGTCACATAAGTAATGTCTTGAATGCTTTGGCAGCAGGAGGATATTATATTAATTTCCTGTCAATTAATGTTGAATCCTTTTGTGACGAAACAAAATAATAGTTGTTTGTGGAGAAAAGATCGTATAACATTTTGGAGACATAAGGAGATTACTTTTTTTGGCTGAAACTCACTGTCCATTTTTTCACAAACAACAAAAAAATACTAATAGTGGAGGAAAATCTTAGAATTGTTTTGGAGGCAGTGGGAGATTATTTTCAATATCTCTAATTGAGTGTGACATGTTTATATATTGTAATGAAAAAAAACAAGTTTAGAAAACATCATAGAATATTTTGAGACTTGAGGAGAATACATTCAGTGGCTGTAAGTGAGTGAGCAACACGAACTTGCAATCTACCTTTGGCTACAGAAGAATGACTACATGTCAGAGAACATAAAAGTACAGAAGAAATTAACCATGAAGGCTTCATTATGAGTGTGGCGGTCTGGAAATAAGGGTCCCAGTAGCAATGTACCAGCACACTTTCCAGACCGCCACACTCCGACTCTGCGGGCAGGGCCGTTATGCCTGGCAGGTCTGACTTGCCGGGTGCAATGACACCTGCCTGCAGACTTGTCACAGAAGCACTGGCACCATTAACAATGGTGCTGGTGCTTCTGAAACCCCTTCCTGTGAAGTCCTCTGGGAATGGGGACTTGCTAAATCCGCTGCCTGACTTCCCGCTCAGCCGGGATTTGCAATATCTCGATGGGACCGGGAAGTCAGGCGGCAGATTCAGTGTTACAAGGACAACGGCAACCCGCCGGTAGCAACGGTGGATTACCGACATCCTCGTGATGAGGCCTTAGATGTGTTTCGCAATGGCCGGATCAGGTGTGCATGCCACAGTAATGTCACAAGTGTGCATGCCAAATGGAAGTCATCAATTTCACAATCAGCAGCAGCATAATTGTCCTTACATCAATGTGGTTTGCAAGACAAATATATACATGCTGACGAGCAGATGGAGGACAGGTTTCTTCCCACTGAATGTGGAGCATAATGGGGAGAGGATTTTCAGATTGTATCTACTGATGCAGAGGGAGGACAACACAAAGTGCTTGGTGCAGTGCATGAGGTGAACCCTGGTCTCCCTCTCCACAATCACTCACACTAACCTATTAGTCTGAGTATAATGACTGTCTTGACAAGCAAGGTAAAGGTGACCAATCTGAGTTGTTCACACTGAATTACTTGATTTCGGAAACAAATAAAATCCATGATTACATAGAGGAGGTCACTGCCAACAGTTAAAGAGATGGGATGGATAGAGAAAGCTGCTCTTCCACATTTGCACTGTACCATTTTAAGATAGCCTTGCAGGTTTGATTTGCAAAACATCTGCACACACAGCCTATTCCATCTCCAGTACACTCAGGTAGGACTTTTTGGCACAGAAACATTTTCCATAATGTACTTCATACAAGACAATGATTGACATCAGAACTCTACCTGCCCTCTGTGCATGAAAAACATTTTGCCAGGGAAAGACTGGGGTCACGTTCATAACTATATATGATACTTATAATGCAAAACTAGGTGCACGACTGGGCTAAGACCAAAACACATCTACGGCAGTCCTTAAATGAGTACCCAGCCACATGTCCAATCCCAAAACCATAACGCCATAAGATACATGTTTCTTCTTTAGTTATTTATTGTCTGATTGCCCTCATGTGTGTAGGACATGGGGGGACAGGTGGGACAAATCCCCCCCACTGGGGGGGATGGAATGGCATTTCCCCCCCCCCCCCAGAATAAAAGTGTATGTTGGTTTCAAGCTGAAAACACAGGATAATCTTTTAAAGAATCTATTTAAGATATACATTGGAGGAGGACACACAGGGAAAGTGAGCTCCTGAGTAGAGACTACCCATCCTCCTCCCTAAGCAAAATCCCCACTTTTCAAGGAGTGTTATTGCTGAAGCATTCCATCTGACCCGAGTGGGATCCCTTGCCTCACATTCGGCAGCAGGGATGAAAGGCAAGGCACACGCAAGAGGGACATGATACACACAATGAAAAAGAAAAGACAACACAAGATAATGGGGAAGATTAGATGGAAAGTCTGGACAATTGCAGCCAATGAAAAAGATCCTCCACCGATCCAATGACAGCAAAGCGACTGCAGTTTACCTGGGTTCCTATGAAGACTAAGTCAAAAACAGGGAAATACGACCAGCTGCAACAGAAGTCTAACCAGAAGGTCAGGTACACAGGCTGGGTTCATTCAGGGCCCCACAAGGAGCTCTGTCCTCGATGAAAAACTCGCATGGACCTCATCCATTGGCATCTGGTCCATGCTCTACATTAGTGGCCAGGCATTGGGGCAGTATTCTTCATTAGTGGGAAGGCATTGTGGCAATGTTCTTCATTAGTGGGCAGGCATTGGGCAGTGTTCTTCATTAGTAAGCAGGCACTGGGCAGTGTTCTTCATTTGTGGGCAGGCATTGGGCCAGTGTTCTTCATTAGTGGGCAGGCATTGTGGCAGTGTTCTTCATTAGTGGGCAGGCACTGGGGCAGTGTTCTTCATTAGTGGGCAGGCATTGGGGCAGTGTTCTTAATTAGTGGGCAGGCATTGGGGCAGTGGTCCTCATTAGTGGGCAGGCACTGGGACAGTGTTCTTCATTTATCCCCCTGGAATAAAAGTGTTTCTTGGGTTGGGTTGTGCACAACTCTAGCTGCAGCCATTATCGTGTGTAAAAGTAAAAGTTCTTCTGCAGACTGCCTGCAGACTAAAGGTACATTTATTTGCTCACAGCTGGCTCATAAGTGCTGCGCGCCTGCGCTTTTGGAATGTGCCCGGGCCACCGGGGAACAAATGTACGTGCCCCTGCACAGTGCGCTGCTGCGCAGCTTCAGCCTGTATTTTTTTCCAGAACGAATCGAGCATCCTGAACCAGGCGGTGACACATGCTCTCATTGTGCTGACTGAGAACTTACAGGCTGGGTCGGCCTCTTCTGATGGCATTATAGAGGAGGGAGAGAGAGACAGATACTCAACAGCTATGAGCTACCTAAGGTAAGTCAAGATCCCCCTTTGCGAATTGCTCCCCCAGTGCCCCATGTGCCCTCAAGAACTCTTGCTTCTCCTATTCCACCCCTGTGCTCTTTGCTTCACAGTGTTTCTTGGATACCCAGTGCCCTGTACCCCAGTATCGTTTGCAACTGTGGTACCTGTTGCATTGTTATGGGAACACCAGGTGCCATCCAGTGCCACATCAGCTTTGCTAGTGCTCTAGGCAGCCCTCCCATTGCCCATGTTCCCCAGAGTTCTTTGTTCCCCCAGTGCTCCTTCCACTCTCTTTGGTTCCCCAGTGGTCTGTATTCTCCCCAGTGTTTCTTGCTCCAACAGACTCCTTCCATTCCACAGTGCTCCTTTAGCTCACTCCCACTGTTTCTTCTGTCGGGAAGTATTCAGCACCCGTAACCCCTGTGCCCCTTCCATGCCTTTATATCACTGTGAATTCCCAACCTACACATTCAGAAAGTCAAACCAACTGGCTTTGCTAAAGCGTGTTTCATCACTCGCTAGCTCCTCTGCATCTTCAAAGAGAATGTCCAATGAAAGTAAGCAGCCCTTCACTTGTGGCAGGTCTTGGCTGCTGGTGCTGCCAGAGGGAACTGTGGCAGATGCTGGCTGCTGGATCTGCTGGTGGCTCTGTGACATGTCTTGGCTACTGTTGCTGCCACTGGGCACTTTGGCAGGTCTTGGCTGCTGGAGCTGCCAGGGGCAATGTGGCAGATGGTGGCTGCTGTTTCTGCCACGGGGCACTGTGGCAGGTCTTGGAAGATGAAGCTGCTTGCAGCACTGTGGCCGGTCTTGGCTGCTGGAGCTGTCTGCAGTACTGTTGCGGGACTTGGCTGCTGGAGCTGTTTGGGGCACTGAGGCAGGCCTTGGATGTTGGGCTGCCAGGGGGCACTGTGGCAGGTTTTGGCTGCTGAAGCTGCTAGCGTTACTGTGTCAGGTGCTGACTGCTGTTGCTCCTAGGGGGCACAGTGGCAGGTGCTGGCTCCTGGAGAATAGTAGGGGCACTGTGACAGGGACTGGCTGCTGGAGTTGCCATAGAACACTGTGGCAGGTGCTGGCAGATGGAGCTGCCAGGGGCACTGCGATGGGTGCTGGCTGCTGGACCTGCCAGGGGCACTGTGGCAGGTTCTGGCTGCTGTTGCTGACAGGGGCCACTGTGGAAGATGCTTGCTTCCGGAGCTGCCAGGGGCACTGTGGCAGGTCTTGGCTGCTGTTGCTGACAGGGGGCACTGTGGTCTTGTTTTCGCTCCATGAGCTGCCAGTGTGCACTGTGGCAGGTTTTAGCTGCAGTTGCTGCCAGGGCGCTAGCAGGGGGTACCGTGAGAGGTGCTTGATGCTGGGGATAGCAGGGGACAGTGGTGCAGGTCTTGGCTGCTGTTGCTGCCAGGGGCACTGTAGCAGGTGCTCGCTCCCGGAGCTGCTAGAGGGAATTTTGCCATTCATGCCCATCTACCGTCCTCATCAAATGTTTTGTTAAAACATTGGTGGCAAATGTCATGTTAACATATACACAGCACTAAGAAGCCTGTGGAACCAATGTGCATACAGGGCACAGACCACCGGTTACATTCCTATCCATGACAGATCCAAGTATCTCCAAGACATGTACGGCAAACTAAACACAAACCTCCTAATTTAGATATTTACATCACAGAAAAGGCTACTTCAAGGAGTGTCTCTAGTCTTCCATACTTAGGAGTACCACGGGAAGTGACATAACAAGTAGTTGCCATGAGGAAGCAAAGAAACAATGTTTGTGGTGTGAGATATAAGAATGGTCACTATTATTACATGTGGTGCAACTTCATGGTTAAGTAAACCATGAGTGGGGCTTTATGCCAAGATAAACAATAGCATAAATTGTGAACTGAATCCATTCCAGGGACTGTAGATAAGGCAAAGATTGGGTAATTTGGTGCTTTAAGCAATTGCCCCTTAATATTTTCAAAGCCGTAACTATTTGTTTAGGTTTCATGTGTTTAAATAATTGGTTTTATTGTCTTGCTTTGAAAAGTACACAAATCATGTAGTACAACTAAAACTAGGTATGGTTTTAACTTTATTTTCCCCATCCCAATAGACAGTCACTGTGGTTATGCCTAAATAAATCTCCCTTGGGTTTTAAAATTGGTGTCATTATTTCACACAGCATGCAGCATTACACACCCCTCCCATTTTTCATCACCTGACATTCACACCTCCAAAGGTACGAAAGTCCTTACCAATAGCCTCTTTGCTGCTTTGTCAGCTTCAGTTAGGCTCCGATTGAGCTAAGAGATGTTTCACATATCGTTGAGCCACTCTGCTGCCCTGGACTTCAAATATCACTAGAAAGTTTGAGTAAGCGGGAAGGCTTTGATACTGATAGCACAAGCCGGGACATCTGTGGGATGTCGGACACAACATACTAAATCGGTGCAGTCATGCAAAATACGGGATGGTTGGCCACCCTAGCTACCAAGACAAAAGTGGTAAATACACAACACCATAGCCTCCACATGAGAAAAGTTGATTTATGTGACCACCACAACATGCAGATCATGCCTCGCAATCCTCCTTTGATATGGGGTTTTCAATGTTGGCGTTCAATGTTCAAGGTTAAAGTAATTTCTATTTGCATTACCCTGCATTTCGGAGCCTGTAACTCTTTTACTCCCAGGGAAAAAAATTACAATGTATTATCCCTTACATTTTCTGTACGGTTGTATTGTTGACTAATCCCTCCCTATAGCACGCCCCAATATAACGTTAAAAAAAAGCGAGCCGGTGAAGGGTGCTCCGTTCATTTCATCTGGGCACAGGGGTTGTCGTTGATAGTTGGAATATTACCTTTCATGGTCACCTAGTGAGCATTAAAGGAAATTTGTGTGACATATTTGCCCTTACCCTTAAAATGCAGCTTTTTTTTGTTGGGGGGTGGGGGGTGCTGACCAAAACATACATGTGGTTCGTGTCTGCAGCAAAGTCCCTGTTAAGAGGGTTGAAAAGTTTGTAAAATTTGTGGACAAGGAATGGTGGATGGACACCCAAGGCCTTTTTGGGGCCAGCTATGCTCAAGCCATGAAAGCCTTTTGACCTGGGAAGTGGTAACATTTTTACGTGAACTGAGCCTTCTGAAGTGAGACGCCAAATTAAAGGATTTTATACTCTGAACTGCTTTTATTTTTCTTCATTTTCTTCTGTTTTCTTTTCTTCTTTTCTCATGTTTTATACAGTGATGATATATATACGTACTGCTATTTTTACTTTTGGGAAAAGTCAAGTTCTTTGACTAAAACACAATAAATACATTTAAAAAAGCAAAGTCCCCAAGGTTTCCCCTGTCCCCCCCCCAGATTGTATACATCTCCTACGCCACTGATTGCCCTTGTGACTGACTGCTGCAATACAGATGTTATTGGAATGTGTGCCATTACGGTTCCGCTGTTCCTAAATTCTGTACTTACTGTAACACAAACACCTTCTTGCAGGGAAGACATGAGTCGATGTGGCCCTGGCATTTTTTTTCATTTCTCACAGTAAATTGTATCTGAAAACTTCCAGCATGTGCATGGTTTCCCAGTCCCTGAAAAACAACAGCAGCAAACGTGTGTTTGAAAAGCAAACTTACTTCACCCAGCACTCACATTGATTCTAGTTGGAGCAACATTCAATCATGGTCACGCAATATACGGCAGTCATATGTTCTTGGACACCGTTATCTAATTATATATTTCAGTACATTTCAAATGAGATAATTTGCAGTGGTTAATTTCCATGTTCTTTCTCATGTGCTTTCTTTCTCTCGTCCATCATAGAAAATTGATGGACAAGTGTCCCTATGGTTGGACTATTTTGCATGCTACTTATGAAAACTGCAAAAATGTAAGAACTTGTGGAATATAACTTATTGGATTTCTGCTTACCCAGGATAAGTAAAGTACCCACGATAAGTAAGTAGAATCATGTGTGCAACCATGCACTACCATGAGATGATATTTAGTCCATTACATTGTTTTACAATATTTCTTTTAACGTATAAGAACTCCCTTTTCAGTCATGTTCAGTCATTATTTCATCCCTACATACACTGGTGAAACCCTGAGTGCTGTATATTGTTGCAAGTATTTCAGAAAATTAAAACGCTGCGAAAAGTCATTGTTTCACACTATCCCAGTTGAAGAGTCCCACCTTTGCTGTTTCCGGACTATTCGTTTGGCTCCAGGTTTTCAAACATTCACTCCAGCTGCTATTTTTCTACACTCATGCTCAATGCCCAGTGAGTCATCAACATGATCGATGGATGTCGCTGCAGCATATGCCTCTCCAAAGCATCATCAAACAGTGCTGTAGAGTTTAGCTCAACTAAACTGATAATCATCTGCAAGTACAGGCATTACATGCCTGGATTACATTTACAGGGTAACAGCCACGAATGAACGAATCCTGATGATGGATGGTGCCACCTGTGCAGTATGTACAGCAGGCAGCGAGGTTTGGACATGCTTTGGGGAACAAATGACTGTAGGATGCCTCCATCAGTGTGTCAAGAAGCAAAGATTGGGTGGTCTTGTTAGGAATCTGCAGACACCCTCACACTGTCACCATACCACTGGAGGGGGCTATGGATTAGGTGTCCTGGCAGCTGAAATACATGTTCGAAGTATATTTAGATCATGTCTTCAAGCCATGAGTAGCACGTGCATGTTCAGTTTTGTGGTTCCCACCACGTTACCCAGATTGCAGAACATTTATTTTCCCTATGATGGGCATCACACTTGCAGGAAGCCTGCTCACAGTGGGAGAGTAGGTGAGGTAGCTGTCGATGAAAGATGCAGCAGTAGCACTTTCTATAGAAGTATGGGAGTCAATGTGGCTGATGCCTCCCTTCAAAATGTGCTCTTCAGAGCCATACCTGGCCCACCAATCTCTGCATTCGGCTTCACTCCTGAACACTGTTGCAATCTGCAGACCGAAATCTGCATACACACTACTACAAATGCTGGACCCAGTCATAGCTGACTGTGGGTGTTGGTAGAAGACAAAAGGTAGTGATACAAGATGAGCAGAGAGAGTGATAAGGAGTAGGAAGGAGGGCTATCAGAAAGGAGATGAAGGCAATGTGTCAGGCATGAGTAGAGGAGGGCAAAAGAAGAGGGATGAGTGGGAGAATTGAGTAAAGAGAGCTGAAGAGGCGACCAGAAACCTGAAGTGAACACATTGAAGCAGCCTGGAGTGAGGAGCAGAGAGTGGAGGAAGTGGAAAAATATAAAGAATCCAGGACTGGAGAGTAGTCAGTAGTGGGGGCAAGAAGAAGGACAGATAGCTGAAGAGTTAAGTAGAAAATACAGCAGTTGAAAAATAGTGGAAATGCCTGGAGGGGGAGTATTACATGGAGGAAGAAGAAAAAGCTGAAATGCTCAACGAGGGGAACACAAACAGAGAAGTTGGAAAGCAAAGAGAGCTAATTGGAGATGAGGAGGAAGATTATGGGATGAGAACTAGAAATGAGCAAGGAGTAAAGAAGGGTGGGAGAGTTAAAGAAAGAGGCAGATTGAGATAGCCAAGCCAACAGAGAACTCTTGAAAGTAGAAAGAGGTGACAGCTCTAGGAAAAGAAAGAGATTTGAGAGGGAGCGTGAAGATGGCATTGATCTAGAGGATGAGCAGGAGAAAGAAATGTTAGTAGAATAAAAGAGAGTCCACAAAGGTGACTGTCCACCCAAGGACTGTTTAATAATGGGGAAGGAGAGAAACAAATGATAGATCACTTGGACATTTGGGTCATCAGTGAGTTTTTCAAAAGTAATGTGGCAATTATAGATTAGAAAGAGGCATGAATATTCCACCGGAGAAAGAGTGAACGAAGAACTCAGAAAGATAGGAGCAGGTGACTAAAACTAATCTTTTGAAAGCTTTGGTATAGAACTGAATGACAGGAGGACAAGTGGTGAGGAAGGGGAGACGTAGAAGAGAGATGGAGTAAATGGGGGAGGTGGTGGACAAAAGGAGAGTGTAGGAGGGAGAGAGGGGAGGACTGTAAGAGTTTCAGGCATTTTAGAGATTTTAGAGGAAGCAAGGTGAGATCAGTTATTGGAGATGGTGGCAGCAGTAGATATGTTTTGGGGTTGATTGAGAAAGGAAGAGATTAGAGTTGCGAAGTTGGAGGATTTGGCAGAGTCCAGTGCAGAGGCAATTGCAAAAAAGAAATTAATATGTGCTAGGAGTAGTGTGGGGGTCCGTGATTTGCTCCAGCATTGTAGGTCACAACACATGTTTGCTTTAAGAGTCGGTCAAAGAGAGTCATAATTGTGGCGTGAAGGTCAAAAAAATCATGGTAATTGGAAAACGCATGAACATGGCGAGAGACAGGCGAGAAGTCTTCACGTCATCAGGGTAAGGGGCAAGCTAGTTCTGCTAGTATTTCCTCTTAGTCACTGAAGATGCAGGAAGGTGGGGGAGAGGAGTAAGTGCTATGCGTAAGGTTTGGGGGATAGATGAGGTTGATGATCCTGGGAGAACTTTTGGAGTTATACAGGACGTAAATTAGAGGAGAGTAAGGTAGATGTTATAATGAGTTGCGACTGAAGGCTAAGTGATAATGGGAGAAGAGGAGGTACAGAAAGGAATGACGTCATGTCAAGGTGCATGATTGAGAGAAGACGAACATGACAGTGAAGTAAGGGTTCAGCCCAAGAGGGAGAGGGTATGTGGGCGAGCTGAAAGGGAAGGGAGGAAAGGTTGGCAGCGTAGGAGCAGGCGTAAGTTGTGATATGGACTAGCATGGGGCTATATGTGAACTAAATACAGTTAGCACACCCACAATAGGTTGATAAGCCTGATAGCTCTGTATGTGTGGAAGCAGGAGTCAGGCAAAGGGCAAGCATAGCAAAGTCCTGGAATGAGCAGGGGCTCTGGCCCTTGGCCATTTCTGGTACGGAGCAGGGCCACGCCAGGAGTTGAACTTTGCTGCTTTTGGCACTTAGCTGCAGACACCCTAGCTGAAAGCCCAGCAGAGATGCAATAACAAGGGATTCATGCTTGATGTGGCCCTATGGGAGATGGAGGGCCAAATTACGTGTCTAACGGTAACCGTGCCAGTGATACTGGCAGGATGCTGCCGGACCCGTAATGATTTACCGGTGCCTGACTTCCTGGTAACACTGGGGGATCGTAACCCCAGCGGCCCAGAAGGTGAGGCACTGGTAAATTGCAAGTACCAATTCTCATAGAGGCCCATATGACTCTGTGAGAGTGGGGACAATGGAAGAACCAGAACAGTTAATAATGGTGCCAGTGCTTCAGTGAAAACGCTGCAGGTTGGTGCCTTTCTGCCTGGCAGGTTTGGCCTGCCTGGCGGGACAGCATCCGCCCACAGAGTTGTAGTGTGCTGGTCTGGAAAAAAGGGTGTCGGTAGGCTTACTAGCACTATTGTTTCCGGACCAACAGGCTCTGAATGAGTCCCAGAGTGTTGAAAATGGCTTAAAGACTTGCAGGCAGGGTCCTGGGTGTGTAGGACCAGGTAGCATCATTTTTGAGGTAGGGCCCTGAAGAGAGAGTGAGATTGCAAAATGGTAGCTAGAACAAAAGAGTTTTAACTGCTTTCCAAAGGAATTAAAAACGGGGATGCCCAGAATCTAAGGAGGAAGGGCATTCCACAATGATGGGGCAAGCAAAGAGAAAGATCTGCCTTCAGCTTGAGCCCGCTGAAATCAAGGAATTACCAGCAGAAACTGATTGGCTGATTAGAGAATCCTGTTTGGTGGGTAGGGTAAGAGTCTAGATTGGAGAAACTCAGCCCGGACCTGATGTATGTCACGGCGAACAATATACATGATTTTAAACTTCACTCGGCTCTTAACAAGGAGCCAGTGAAGGTGATGAAGAAGGTCATGGGAGTGAGCCATTCTAGGAGCATTTTAGAGGCAAGTCTAGCCGCTGAGTTTTGAAGGATCTGAAGACGCTGAATCAGAACCTCCAGTTAACCAAGAACAATCCCATTACAATAGTCGATTGATCCCCTGATGGCAGCAATCACAATTTTTGACCTAGAATTAGTCGGGAGAAAGGGGGCAACCTTCTTCAGCATTTTGAGCTTGACAAAGCCTGTTTGACAAACTGCAGAAATGTGGGCAGTTCTAGACCCTGAGGACATGATTTTAATGCCTGGGCTCTTGACTGATGTAGAAGGTTCAGAATAAGGGCCATTAGACGTGGGCCAATATTCAGGGATCCAGAATTGTCTTGCAGAGCTAGGGCCAACCACCAAGACCTCGGTTTTCTCTCCATTTAGCTTTAAGCAAAATGTTGGGCATCCAGATGCCATTCGCTGAGAGGCAGTCTTTCAACTTGTGGGGACATTTAGACAGAAGAGAATCTGCGTATCATCAGCGTATGTAAAGAAACACACCCCATAGCTAGAAATAAGTTTTGCCAAAGACAACATATACAAGATGAATAGTAATGAGGAGAGAGCAGAGCCCTGAGGGACCACACAGTCAAGCACAATGGTGGGTGAAGTAAAGGGGGGAACTGTCTGTATCCGATTAGAAAGGAAAGAGTAAAACCATTTGAGAGGGAAACCCAAAATTCCAGCATCAAAAGGCACTGGAGAAGTCTCTGAGGATCAACAGTGTAAAAGGCCATGGAGAGGTCAAGAAACATAAGAGCTCCAACCTCTCTGCGGTCCTGAAGCAAGGCAATATCATCGAGAAGAGCCACCATCACAGACTCAGTGCCAATATTAGGACGGAAACCTGCCTGAAGAGGATGGAGAATATGATTAGTCTCGAAATAGGCAGAGAACTGGGGGGTGGCAATGGATTCAAACAATTTCATTATGGCAGGAAGAAGGGATATAGGTCAGTAATTTTCAGCAACTGCAGGATCAAGATTTATTTTTTTTTAACAAAGGAGAATGTTTTCCTTGCTTCAGCAAATCAGGAATGTAACCAGTGGAGAAAGAGTGTTAAAGTGCTTCCATAATAAGGGGAGCTAGTTTTGAGAGAGAGCATGGAGAATGCGAAGCAGGACCAGATCAGCAGGAGATGCAGATTTCCGCTTTAACAGGGCAGCTGAGACCATGGTGTCCATCACTGTCGCTAATTTAAAAGCACTGAAACGTTGTTCAATCAGGTAGAGAGAAGGTCAAAAAAAGTTGGAGGAGTAGATCTTTCCACACATATCTTTTCACAAATGACACAGATATTTTCTCTAAAAAAAAGAGGCAATATGATCACAATGGATTTGTGTGTGTAAGGCAGTTGGGGGGACGAATAAGGGTGGTAAATTCTTTAGCCACTTGGAAAAGCTCTTTGCATGAACAGGAGGCATTCAGAATGCAGTTGGCAAAGTATTAAGGTTTGGCTGTTTTTACAGAGCTCTGATAGATATTACGTGCAGTGAACTTCATAGAAAATTCTGGTAGGGGATGCCATTTCTGTTCAGATCATCAGCATTTTTGATTCGGCAATCTCAATTCAGGAGGATACCATGGGGCAGAGGTTTGAGTTTGTATAGCAGATAGCCCAGAAGGAGCCATGGTGTCAGCAGCTAAATGTAGGGCCACGACAAAGGCGTTACACGCATTGTTACCCTCCTTAGTGCCCAGTTGAGTTATTGTTTCAATGGAGTCAGAAATGCACTCAAGAGGGACATTAGACCAGCAGTGTTGGTATTTCATTTGAGTGCTTGGTCTGCTTTTAGGTTGCACAAGAGGAAAGGAAAAAGGGAGCAGATAGTGTTCCAACCAGAGCACTGGTAAAGGAAAGAAAGATTAGAATTCATGGATACCGGAAAAGATAAGATCAAGCTGATTGCCTCCTGAATGTGTAGAGCGGTGATTACATAAGGAAAAGCCATAGTCTGCTAATGAAGATATGATATGATTTGATATTTTATTTATCGCACGCCTATGCACAAGTGTTTCAAGACACAAGTTTAGAAGTTTGTGGGTCAGGTGGGTGATTAGGATGGAGGTTGAAGTCACCAAGTATTACTCTTTTGGGATAGATTAAAGATAAGTCAGTCAGAGTTTGTACAAAATCACCCACAAACTGGTTGGTGGCATAGCCAGGAGGGCGATAGACAATACAAAAATATAGAGAATTTTTAAGAGGCCCGTATCTTTATAAGAAGTAGCTCACAAGTAAGTTTGTGTGGAAAATCTATGATCTGACAATTGAGAGATTACTTCAACAAAAAGGCGACTCTACCTCCTAATTTGGGTGTGGGTCAATCAAGTTGAAGGATAGTATAGTTGGTAGGGAGCATTTGAATAATATCTCATACAATAACATCTTGTACAGGATCCTCTGACAATGCACATAATGGCAGGATCCTGGGTGTAGTAGAGCAATGAAGCTTCGTTTTGAGGTAGGACTCCCAGATGTGCACAGGATCATCTGGGAATGCAGAATGTGGCAAAAAACGACTTTAAAATGAAATTGCAGTCAATGTATGCGGTTGCATGCTCTATGAGTCTACCAAAGTGTTCAAGAATGCTTAGAGATCTGCAGGCAGGGGTCTGGATTGTGTAGGCCCAGGGAGGGGAGGATTTTCCAAGGTTGTCTCAGTTGGAAGATAATTTTTATTCCAACTGTGCTAAAATTGTTTAGTCATGGATGCATACGTCATCTAGGTGAGGGGTCAACAACATTTGACTTTAACTCTACAGAAACTCCGGAGGGCCCTGGTTGCAGACCCCTATTCTAGATGGATACTGCATCCCAAAAAAAGATTGAATCAAAGCAGAAGTGAGGACATTTTTGAAGCATGGAATGAGGACATCTATTTTAATTTTGAGGTTGATTGGTAACGTCCAAGATGTTAACTAGTTTGGATCTTTGGAGTAATGGCTTGACAGGAAAGGCATGATGTTTGCGGGGTGGGAGTCCTTTGAATATTTATAATTTCACAGAGTCCTTCTGTTTCGGGATATGTTATGAAATGCAGTGAGGAGAGATGAAGAATTAGACATTTGTAACATTCTGTGACAACTATTTGAGTATCTAAGTTGCAATGTTAAAATGTATGATGAATGTGGGGTAAACAGAATAAGACAAATTTTTCTTTAAAACATTCTTGGGAATTATGTCTAAACTCTCTTCTAAGAATCTTAAACAGCAACGGCAAACGTGCCGGTTGCTACCATCTTACAATAATCGACTAATTATTTTGTATGCAGCTATTTTGAAGAATGTTTTGTACACGGTAGTACTTCTCAGCAATAATACATGATAGTGGGTCATACAATTTGGTAAATGATACAAATTTTCGAAATAAGTAAACCTTCACTTACAGAACTACATAAGTACAACAAACATTTGAAAAATAACAATAGTATTATTTATAATATGAATGCAATTTTGCCGAGGGGGGGCGCTGTAGAGCAGCCCAGAAAAAGGCCGCTTAGCCCATGAGCTACGTGGCTTCCCTGCAGTAATCCGCAGTTATCGGTGGACATCCTCTCTATCCCCAGCCATAACTCCACAGGCTGATTGCTGCTTCCCTGCTCCACACGTACCTGCAGTCCCGACCGAAATCGGAGCTGAAAACCCGAGTTATGGCCACCCGATACCTGGCCCATTGAGCGGCCCTGACAGCAGAGCTCCGTGGAGGGGCCGACTGCCGCACTGCCTGCCATCATCCGGCGTGCCCGGCCTCCGGGACACACAATCCTACCCCCTTGCTCCTGCGGAGGCCCTGGGCCGCATCCTGGAACTGTGCCCTTGACGCACTGCCTGCCAGCTTCCCCGCTCCTGCTGGGGCAGCGCAAAGGGGTCCCCTGCCCTAATTCCATTTCATACCCGGTGGCGCCCCGGTGAGTGCCGGACTGCCCCGCCTCTCTGCCATCCTCTTAGACGGGTTGCGCTGTGTTGGCGGACCGCGACACCCTGCAGGGAGGGTTGTGTCTCCCTGTGGCCCCCCACAACATACACCAGTCTCTGGGGCCTCCCCGAGCCCCCACCACCCTGGGAGCAGACACCTGCCACCTGCCTGTGGCACCACAACAGGGGCTGGGCCCTGCCTCGTGGTCTGCGGTGCGCCTCCCCCGCGCTCCTCTACATTGCTACGGCTGGAGGCATAGACATACAGAGCTGGAGGGCCACGGATCAGGACTTCTGTCCTCCTGAACTTCCATCAGACGCTGTGTTACGGGTGCAGCCATCCTGAAGGCTGGAAGGTGGGTGCTGGGAGCTGTGCATGAACTGCCCTGGATCTATCTCAGATGGAGCCCCGGTGCCCAAATAGCTCCATCACCCTACTACGCCACTTGCATTATTACCAGGGGTGGCACACTGACTGTTAACCCCCGTGGGGGTCCCCTCTGCATTGCTACGACTGCCCTGGGCTGCGGTGCTGGGCCTGGATGGTTGGACTTAGCCCTGTGCCTCACTGAAGCTTACTTGGTGCTTTGGGGACCCGGCCTACACTTTGCCACCTGGAGTGCAGGACGTCACTCCTCCCCAGTGATACTGTGACATCCAAGGCGCATACGACCTGCACCACCTTTACTTGAATGCCGAACCACAGCACAGCCTGCAGCACAACCCTGAATATCCATGCCTCTCTGTGGAAAGGGCATAATTTACGCACTAACCTGATTCACCTGTCACTACACACTCGTACCTCTGCAGAGTTGTGTGCGTTACTGTAACTGTACCACGGCCTCATTATACCCACTGGCCCCCATCCCCGTGGCTGCTGCACTACAACACTTTGACACTCGCCAGTGGTATACACCTGATATCCACCTACATTGACATGTCTGGCAGATCCTGTGGTGCCACTAAGTCGGGAGCCATGGATAAGTTAATGAAAGCTACGCCTAAATCAGACCAGGGCATGCATCCTCCAATCCAGACGACTCTGCCTCGCCTCCCCCCGCCCTGGCACCTGACCTAGCAGCGATACTTGAGTCCATGACTAAGAATTTCTGCCTTTTTTCATGAGAAACTGGACAACATTAACGCTAACGCGGAGTCGCTCAAATCCCAACTAGACCATGCTGGCACCAGAATTACTGAGGCCAAAACGCGGATAAGCGCCAACGAAGACAACATACATACCCTCCAGGACACTGTTACTTCCTTGAGCTGCGACATGAAAATGGTCAAATCTAAATGTGATGATCTGGAATCGAGATTGCGCAGGAACAATGTGCTATAATTGGATTTCCTGAAAATGCCCTCACGGGTTGCATGGAACTGGCAGTGGAAGATCTTTTAAAGGAACTGCTTGACAACCCTGCTCTCTCCCCCTTTTTCACCCTGGAGCAATCTCACCGAGCATTGTCAATGCGTCCTGCACCCGGGGACTTTCCCAGGCCCATAATTGCCAAAATACTCTATTACAGAGATAGGGACCTTATCCTGCACCTATCCCGCGAAAAGGGGGAGCTGCGCCGGGGCTCCCAGACGATTAGGATTTTCCCTGACTTCTCTGTGGCAGTGCAGCAGGAGAGGTGCCAGTTCTTAGGGGTCAAGAAGATGTTGCGGGAACAGAGCATCCCCTATGCAATACTATTTCCGGCTTGACTAACGTTTACATTCAATGGGAAATTATACTTCTTCACGGTCCCGCAGGAGGCTGTGAAGTTCATAGAGGCACATATACCTTTCAATGCCCCCCATGGGGAACACATGGACAACAACTGATCTGATCCGGTCAGCCTTCTGGGTCTTCAACATTCTCGCTACTTCTACTCTGGTCGTTTTTATCTGCTGCGCTGCACAGTCCAAATTCGAAGTTGCTCTGTGACATCCAGCTTAACTATGAAGTGGACGGGCCCAAATCCCTACGCGTGCTGTCCCTCTCTAGATGGACGGACCGTGAATACTGGGCCTGTACCTGTAACGCTCACCTGATTCTCGCAGAGGCGCCGGTCTTGACTGGGCGACTACCGTATCTTCAAAGGTGATGTGCAGCACCCGATTGGCTCTTTGGGCTGGACCTCTGTGCCCTGTATGCCTGACGTGCAGAGTAAGATGTCTTAGGTAAGTGAATGCCGAGCTCTCCATCTGCCTCGGGGCAGGGTGCTGTAGCCAGTTTCTTCACTGGATAGGTAGCGCAGGCCTCTTGACTTCAGAGGACTGCTGTCCGTCGTTTACTGCACGAACGGTAAGTTTCGAGTAACTCAAATGTCTTTAAAGTCTTTAATAATGATGTCTCTTGCTTTGCAGGGTTCCGGCAATGGCGGATGACGGGCTGAAGTGAGTTGAAGATGGAGCCCGTGTGATGAATAGAAGCGCCTGGAAGCACGTAAGTAAGCGCTTGTTGCCAGCTTCACAAAGCGCTCTAACTGTCTTTTTATTTTGCAGGCACAAGTTCGGAGCGGCTGCAGGGTGCCGGGATACCCACTGGGTTAGATGTGGAAAGGAGTAATGGCACGTGAGTATTAAAGTTCCCCAATGTCTTTAAACGCACCTTGTTTTGTCTTTCAGATGCGAGATGCAGTGCCGACGGCCTCCGGAGCGTGCGAAGAGTTGGTAAGCTTTTGTCTTTCAGATGCCGGAATGCAGTGTGAAGACCTCCGGAGCGCACGAAGAGTAGGTAAGCCTTTGCCTTTCAGATGCCGGAATGCTAACCTGTTCTTTCTTGTCCTTATAGGTGTTGCTGAAGACTGGATTCAGGATGGTAAGCCTTTTTCCTTAGGCCCAGGACCGGATGCAGAAGACACGATGAGCGTTCTGCTGCAGAGGGTGCAGAATAACGCAAAGCAAGATTCATCCACCGGGTGTGGTTTAAATAGCCTCCTGTAGTGCTTAGGTGTCTCCTTCCACAGCCACGCCTAAGTAAGAAAAGAGTTCCTGGTAAAAAAAGAGTTCCTGCCTTCCAGAAGAGTTCCAGTGTTCTGAATCTAGGGAGTGGCTCCAGCCCCATCCAACAGGAAAAGTAGTTCCAAACAGAAGAGGATCAGAGGCTCAACTGGCAGGCAAGTAAGCAGCATGGTCTGCTGCAGGTAAGTCCACCCAAGCATTATGAGCCCGGCGCTTCCAGCGCTGGGACTGGGCATATTTATGAGCCTGGTGCCAATGGAGCCAGGACTGGGTCCAAAAGGTCCCAATTGGGACTGGTTGGCACTCGGAACCTGGGTTATGGATCTGCTTCCAAGGGAGTTGGGAAAACCCTGTTCTTTTGGAAGCAGAGATCATGACAGTACCCCCCCTCAAGGCCCCTCCCAAACCGGGCTTCTCCGGGGGTTTTGGCTTGTCAGGAAATGTTCGGTGAAATCTTTTGATTAGGCGAGGAGCGTGGATATATTCAGCAGGTTCCCAGGATCTCTCTTGGGGGCCGTAGCCTTTCCAGTCAATTAGGTAGAATAGTTTAGATTTGGAGATCTTGGAGTCCAGAATGCTTTTGACTTCAAACTCGAGTTCTCCATCAACTAGGATAGGTTTTGGAGATTTGGTTAGTCGGGTTTGAGGTTGCACGGGTTTTAATAGAGAGACGTGGAAGACCGGATGTATCTTCATGTGCGGGGGCAAGTCCAACTTGACCGCTACTGGGTTTACTATGGTAGTGATGGAATAGGGACCAAGGTATCTTGGGTTGAATGCGCGTGGCCCTTTTAGAGATAGATATCTGGTGGATAACCAGACTTGATCCCCTACTTGATAGTGAGGTGCTTCCTTCCGATGTTGATCTGCTCCTTTCTTGTATTGTTCTTTAGCCCTTTGAAGGTGAGAAACAGCTTCCTTAAAGGCTTGGGTGATTGTAAAATGCAGGTAGTCTACTGCTGGTGTTTCAAGATCTTGGAGGGGATCCAACTCCGAGGTTCGAGGGTGACTGCCGTACAAAAGAAAAAACGGGGTTTTCCCAGTTCCCGAATGGACAGAGTTATTGTAGGCATACTCGGCTATCCAAAGGATATCTTTCCAAGTTTTTTCAGTTTGTTGCAGCATGCAGCGTAAATACTGTTCCAGAGTTTGATTGGTCCTCTCGGTTTGTCCGTCGGTCTGAGGGTGGTGACTGGTCGATAGTCTCACATCAATTTGAGCCGACCGACAGCAACTTCGCCAAAAATGAGAAATAAATTGACTACCTTGATCCGAAATTAGAACCGAAGGAAAACCGTGCAGTCGGACGATGTTTTCGAGAAATTCTCGGGCCAGAGTTGCTGCTGTTGGCAAGCCTTTGAGCGGAATGAAATGCGCCATCTTGGAGAATAAGTCCACGATTACTAGAATCGTATTGTATCCGGAGCATGGAGGTAGATCGGTGATGAAGTCCATAGAAAGCGTATGCCAAGGGCGAGGTGGGATGTCAATAGGGCGTAAGAGGCCTGCTGGTCTTTCCTTTTGACTCTTGTTTTGGGCGCATACTCCACAGGACATTATAAAGTCTCTGATATCTTTTTTCCAAGACGGCCACCAGAAGTAGCGCTTGATCTTTTCTGAGGTCTTGGCTATACCGGGATGACCTTCCATTAAAGAGTCGTGATAACAAGAGGTTACTTTTTTCTGTAAATCTGTGCTGGGTAGGTATAATCGTTCTTGGAAATACAATAAGTTGTCCTTTACTGCAAAGTCCTTTCCCTGCAGATGCCAATTCTGTATGTCTGCTGGAGTTACAAGTTGCCTGGCTTTATCCTTAACTTCCTCTATGGATTCTGTGGTGATTACACCCAGAATTCTTTGTTCGGGAATGATTGGTACAGGTTTAGGGTTGATCAAGTGTTCTTCCACTCCCGTCCGAGAAAGGGCATCGGCTTTACCGTTCTTGGTACCAGGTCGATAGGTAATTATGAAGTCAAACTCGGCAAAGAATAATGCCCAACGGAGTTGTCTAGAGGATTGGGCTTTTGCGGTTTTCAAATATTGCAGGTTTCGGTGATCCGTAATCACAGTAACGGTGTGTCGGGCCCCCAGCAGATAATGCCGCCAAGCCTTAAAGGCAGACTTGATAGCCAGAAGTTCCTTGTCAGTAATCGTGTAATTGACTTCAGGAGGCGAGAATTTGCGGGACCAAAATGCCACGGGATGCAACTGATTGGTTACCGGGTCCTTTTGTGATAGAACTGCCCCCATGGCAAGGCTTGAAGCATCAGTTTCCACGATATAGGGGAGTTCGGGGCGAGGGTGTTTTAAGATTGGTGCAGAGATAAATTTAGTCTTCAAATCCTGGAAAGCTTGTTCCGCCTCGGTAGACCATTCAAAACGTTTGTTTTTCTTTAACAAGGCAGTGATGGGCTGGACTATTCGAGAGAACTCGGGGATAAACCTGCGGTAAAAGTTAGCGAAGCCTAACATGCTTTGCACACCTTTTACGGAGGATGGTGATGGCCATTTGAGAACTGCATCAACCTTCTTTGAATCCATACGCACTCCGCCAGGTGATAATATGAATCCCAAGAATTCAACTTCAGTCACGTTGAAAACACATTTTTCCAACTTAGCGAAAAGTTTGTGTTGACGCAATCTTTCGAGGACCATTTTCACGTGTTTCCGATGTTCAGATTCTGATGAAGAATAAACGAGAATGTCGTCGATGTAAACAACAACACACACATCTATGAGCTCTCTGAGGACATCGTTCATAAAATATTGAAAGGCGGCCGGGGCATTGCAAAGTCCGAAGGGCATGACCTGATATTCAAATAGCCCATACTTGGTGCGGAAGGCCGTCTTCCATTCATCGCCCTCTTTTACTCGTACCAAGCTCCTCTAAGATCCAGCTTTGTATATATGCATGCTTTTCTGACTTGGTCCAGGAGTTCAGGGATCAAAGGTAACGGATATCTATTCTTAACGGTGTTCTGGTTCAGGGAGCGATAATCGATACAAGTTCTAAGGTCTCCTTCCTTTTTTGGAACGAAGAACAAAGCTGAAGAGGCAGGGGACTTGGAGGGACGAATAAACCCATTTGCCAGGTATTGATCCAGGTATTGTCGAAGGTGAAGGTTCTCAGGCTCGGTGAGGGCATAAATTCTACTACAAGGAGGAGTAGATCCAGGTATCAGGTCTATCTGGCAGTCATAAGACCTATGAGGAGGTAGAGAGTTAGCCTGCTCCTTCCGGAAAACATCTTGGTATTCTAGGTATTCAGGAGGTAACTGGGGAGTCTCTGAAGAAATTGCTGCCAGTGCAACACCAGGTGGAGGGTGACACGTAGAGACACATTCTGGAAACTGGACCGTTCTTGCTCGCCAATCGATCAGAGGATTGTGTTTCTCTAACCAAGGTATTCCTAGAATAATCTGGAACTGAGGGGCCTTGATCACATCGAACACGATCTTCTCATGGTGTCCATCTTGACTTACTAGCGTCACCTCTTGAGTGGTGTGCGTTACTGGCCCGGAGGCTATCTCCGTACCATCCACCGTAGTAATGACGTCCTTTACAGCCTTGGGACAAAGAGTTAGATTCATCCTCAAAACCATTTCATGATCCACATAATTGCCGATGGCACCGCTGTCGACGTAAGCTTCAATTGCATGTAATCGACCCGGATTATCAGGGCTAATGAGGACCATAGGTATCACGAAATGCGAGGTCACGGAACTGGTTTTCACGCTCGGCAAGAGGACCTCTATTCTTGTCGGGCGAGGTCGTTTCCCTGCTCAGAGTTTGTAACTGTGGTAACTGCAGCTCCTACTGCCTTCTTGGCAGGTTTCACCGGACAGTCTCGAAGAAAGTGCCCTGAGTTTCCCCAATATAGGCATAATTGCAACTGTTTTCTCCTTTCTCGCTCCCTTTGTGTTAGAGGACCTTTCAGACCCCCTATTTGCATGGGTTCCCCGGACTCTACTCCTTTGGAAGGAGTTGGCGGTTTGGAAAATACTCGAGCATCAAACTTGGAACGATCGGCCTTCCTGTTCTGCAGTCTGTGATCTATTTGAACGACCAAGTCTATATAATCCGAACAGTCTTGTGGGGGATTCACTACTTGGGCTAAAACGTCTTTGAGCTCTCCACGTAGACCTCTATAAAACAGCATAATCCTTTTGTCCTCAGGCCATTGAGTTTCCACTATTAGTCTATTGAAAGATGCAATATAAGCCAAAAGGTCTTGATTACCCTGTCGCAACGAAAGAAGCTCATTGTCCAAGGCCTCCCCCTGTGCATGTCTTGCAAACAGTTTTTCCATACTAAGCTGAAAGGCTTGAAAATCATGGAGAACCGGATCATCTTGATTAACTAGAGGGATCGACCAGTCTGCCGCATTGCCACTAAGGTACGAAAGTACAAAAGCTACTTTAGCTTGATCAGTTCGAAAGGCTGCCGGCCGGCATAAGAAGTGCAACCGGCACTGATTGATAAATACCGCAAACCTCTTTGGGTCACCAGAAAATCGTTCGGGCGGAGCCAGAGGTACATTCCCAGGTAGGTTGATCTGCACTGGATTCATAGAGGATGTTGAAGGAAGATTTGCCCCTGATGCGGGTAGCGGGGTCTGTCCGGCTTGTGACTGTAGCAATTGTCTAGCAAGATCATCTGTTCTCTCCTTGGAAATAATTAGTTCCCTTCTTAGAGCGTTCGTTTCCTGACGAGCTGCATGCACTTCTGCCCTTAGTTCCCCAAGTACCCGGGCTAGGTGGTCAGTATCCGAGGTTTCCATAGCGCCTGGGCGAGAGTTTTGCGGTAGGCTTTGCGTTCTGTAACGCTCACCTGATTCTCGCAGAGGCGCCGGTCTTGACTGGGCGACTACCGTATCTTCAAAGGTGATGTGCAGCACCCGATTGGCTCTTTGGGCTGGACCTCTGTGCCCTGTATGCCTGACGTGCAGAGTAAGATGTCTTAGGTAAGTGAATGCCGAGCTCTCCATCTGCCTCGGGGCAGGGTGCTGTAGCCAGTTTCTTCACTGGATAGGTAGCGCAGGCCTCTTGACTTCAGAGGACTGCTGTCCGTCGTTTACTGCACGAACGGTAAGTTTCGAGTAACTCAAATGTCTTTAAAGTCTTTAATAATGATGTCTCTTGTTTTGCAGGGTTCCGGCAATGGCGGATGACGGGCTGAAGTGAGTTGAAGATGGAGCCCGTGTGATGAATAGAAGCGCCTGGAAGCACGTAAGTAAGCGCTTGTTGCCAGCTTCACAAAGCGCTCTAACTGTCTTTTTATTTTGCAGGCACAAGTTCGGAGCGGCTGCAGGGTGCCGGGATACCCACTGGGTTAGATGTGGAAAGGAGTAATGGCACGTGAGTATTAAAGTTCCCCAATGTCTTTAAACGCACCTTGTTTTGTCTTTCAGATGCGAGATGCAGCGCCGACGGCCTCCGGAGCGTGCGAAGAGTTGGTAAGCTTTTGTCTTTCAGATGCCGGAATGCAGTGTGAAGACCTCCGGAGCGCACGAAGAGTAGGTAAGCCTTTGCCTTTCAGATGCCGGAATGCTAACCTGTTCTTTCTTGTCTTTATAGGTGTTGCTGAAGACTGGATTCAGGATGGTAAGCCTTTTTCCTTAGGCCCAGGACCGGATGCAGAAGACACGATGAGCGTTCTGCTGCAGAGGGTGCAGAATAACGCAAAGCAAGATTCATCCACCGGGTGTGGTTTAAATAGCCTCCTGTAGTGCTTAGGTGTCTCCTTCCACAGCCACGCCTAAGTAAGAAAAGAGTTCCTGGTAAAAAAAGAGTTCCTGCCTTCCAGAAGAGTTCCAGTGTTCTGAATCTAGGGAGTGGCTCCAGCCCCATCCAACAGGAAAAGTAGTTCCAAACAGAAGAGGATCAGAGGCTCAACTGGCAGGCAAGTAAGCAGCATGGTCTGCTGCAGGTAAGTCCACCCAAGCATTATGAGCCCGGCGCTTCCAGCGCTGGGACTGGGCATATTTATGAGCCTGGTGCCAATGGCGCCAGGACTGGGTCCAAAAGGTCCCAATTGGGACTGGTTGGCACTCGGAACCTGGGTTATGGATCTGCTTCCAAGGGAGTTGGGAAAACCCTGACCTTTTGGAAGCAGAGATCATGACAGTACCATCCTGACATGACGTTGATCTGATGGCCCATAAGCTTGTTAAGTGATAACTACGATCTAAGTATCTACATAGCCGAACTCATGTACCCTAGTGGTACTTCAATACTCTTTTTTGTTTCAGAGGCAACAAGGCAACGGCGCACCCCACCGCAGTTGCAAACCTATGATAAAATGTTTGGTTGATGCAGGCCCCTATTGGGCCAATAGTGTGGCCCATCTTCGTTGGGATCTGCCTGCTGGCACCCATTGTTTGAGGGTTATTAGGGGCGGGTGGATGTGGGAGGGAATGGGCGCCGCTCGTTACTACTGGGCAGCGAGGGAGGGGGAGGGGGAGTTCGGGGAAGTTACACTGTGAATGGCAGGGGTGGACTGATGGAGCGCGCTACGTTGAGGAGTCTTACAAGCGACCACACACATTGCAAATGCATACCACGACAACTGAGCTGGGACGTAACCTAGACTAGTGACATGCACACTACCGTAATGTCCTGGAACGTCCGGGGATTGAGCAACTATACCAAAGCTCACAAGATCATAGCCTATGCCACTGGAGATGGCTGAAAAATACTGCTGCTGCAAGAAACACACTCCACTGGCCTTCTTGTGGGAAGCGTGGCACCATCATGGGGCCCTAACAAATATTTCACTACCTACTCTACTCAAGCTAGAGGCATGTTGACGATGATCCACAAATTCATTAAATTTACCCTACACAAGAGCTACATTGACTCTGAGGGAAGATATGTCACATTACATTGTACCTTGTGAACACCTACGGCCCCAAGGTAGACTCCCCTTAATTTTTTGACACTGTGGTGACCATACTGCTGGGCTATGTTGGAGTCCACATCATATGGGGGGGGCATGAATATAATATTGGACACTGATCTTGATAGACCCGGGACCGACGCTCGGTCCCTGTCAAGCGCAGCACGTAGACTACACAGTCACAGCGCAACACTCAATATTTGTGACGCCTGGAATACATTGAACCCTCTTTGGCACGAATAGACCTATTACTCCTCTGTCCACGACAGCTCCTCCAGAATTGACATGTTCCTGGTATCTAGCGCAGTGATGGGCAGGGTGGAGGGGGCACAGATTTTAACCCGCACATTCCCTGACCACGCCCCGATTACCATATCGTTACAACTGGGTACACCTATCCCGACATTCAGCACATGGCATTTTAAATCATCGTCCCTCAAGGACATTGTGTTCAAGGCTGACATACTTGCAGACATAGAGTCCATTTTTGAGCATAACACCCCCCAAGCTACCTCCATTGGCATCAGGTGGGACGCCTTTATGGCATATATCAGGGGGATGTCCATATCCAGAGAAGCTGGAGTGCTAAAAATGATTAGAGCTGCCCTAAGTCGCTCGGAAACTAAATTACGCAAGCTGGAACGGGAATGCTCAACTGCTGCTGATCCTGCCAAACTCGCTCTCTTTGGTGATGAACTCCAGACATACAACACACTTGCAACCAGTGAAGTCCAATATTTTAGTCGCCCCCATGCTGCTCGTAAATACGGCGAGGGTGATAGACCCGGGAAAACACTCTCAAATCTCATGAGAGGGGAATGGGGCCATGCCCAGATCCCCTCCATTAAGGATGATCAAGGCATCCCACATTGGCCGGACCAACGCATACTGAACATATTCGCTGAATTCTAAACAACCCTATATTCCCAGCCCCCGAACACTCTGAACAACATATGCGGGATCTTCTTGACCAAATACCCACAATAAGTGTTTCCCCCTCCACCAGAGACCAGCTCGACTCCCGGATCACTCTGGATGAGATAGTTGAGGCCATCTCTGACCTGCCTAAGGGTAAAGCCCCAGGTCCTGATGGACTCACTGCAGAATTCTACCAAGAACACATAGCCATACTAGCCCCCATGCTGTTAGAAGTCTGGGACGAGTCGCTCCGCATGTCCATTCTTCCCCTGACTCTGCATGAAGCCATTATAACGGTGCTGCTTACGCCTGGCAAGCATGATGATGAATGTGGGTCATATAGGCCACTTTCTCTTATGAATTTGGACTCTAAGATTTTTGCCAAAGTGATAGCGAACCGTTTCCTCCCGTTTATGATGCACTTGGTCCATGAAGACCAATCAGGCTCTGTACCAGGAAGGTCTACCTCTCATAACATCAGGCAGCTATTTAATGTGATGTCCCACATTGACCAGGACGCGCATGCCGTTGCGGTCATGCTCAACGCTCAGAAGGCGTTCGACATGGTATCCTGGAGGTATATGTGGCTGGTGCTGGCAACAATGGGCATTGGCCCTGCTATGATCGGATACATTAAATTACTATACACCTCTCTCGTAGCCAGGGTGTGCATCAACTCCCTTACATCAGCTCTGTTTACGCTCTGCAGGGGCACCCGCCACGGTTGCCCCTTCTCCCTGATCCTCTTTGCTCTAGTTATAGAGCCAATGCAGACCACATTCGAGCACGCCACTTCCACAGGGGGGTAAGACTAAAAGATACTCCTGATATCATATCCCTCTATGTGGATGATGTATTATTGTACGTCAGGGACCCCTCCATTCACCTTAACCCCATACTACGAGGCATTACACGCATAGGCACCTTCTCTGGGTTCACCATCAATTATTCTAAATCCAAGGCTTTTCCGCTCACAGACTCCACTCAACAATCAGTCACTTTATACCCTCTCCGCTGGTCCCCAGATGGAATCAGATATCTGGGAGTTCAAGTTTCTTTGAAAAAGCCCACTCTCCTTGCAGATAACTACCTGGCTGTAGCACAGATAGCTGAAACGAAAATGGTACATTGGCGCTCTCTCCCATTGTCACTGGCCGGCAGGCTCTCCCTCATCAAGATGGTCCTACTCCCCAAGCTGCTCTAGACCTTCAGTACCATATGGCCCGGGGGGAAATACTTCACAAGATTGCATAAATCTTGCCCACAGTTCATGTGGCACTTTGGTGCAGTGCGCAAGAAATGGTCTGATATGACGCTTCCATACAAACACCTTCGTTCACTTCTCCTGACCTAATACTCTATTGGACAGCAGCTCAGGCCCACCACTCCACACACTGGTACCCCGGCTCCCCAGTCCGCCCACTAAAAAACTGGAAACCCTGGCAGCAGCCGGTGTTAACATAGTGACCCTAATTTTACACCAGCACTATGCACCCAACTCCCCCATCGACCCAATTGGGACCACCTTGTGGGCCTGGAAGCGATTACTACATCAAAAAGCGGAAACCCCCCATATTATAAATGGCTCCCTGTGTGGGCCTTCCCTGGACTGGAGCCCACACATGACACGGCTCTAGCCTGTCACTGGGGGAATCTGGGCTACTAAGTGCTGACAGACTTTTATCCCGAGGTCAGGTTTATAGACCCCATACATGGAAGCCGGGCCACTCCGGATCTGCAATAGAGATCCTGCAATACTACGGGCTTTGAGCTGCATTCAGCGCCACATGGCCCTCCTTTCCTAATGAACCCCTGACACCCCGGTGATTGCATATATTGCCAACTCAGGCGGCGGCCATGGCGTTGTCTGCTCTTTATATAAGATGTCACAAGGGAATACCCCGACCCAGGCTTCAGGGGCACGTGTGGAGTGGGCAGAGGAACTGGGGCTCGAGATCCCAGACCAAATGTGGGAAAAAATATGCTTACACACTCAGAAGGTCTCCCTCAACTTCCGCTATAGAGCCATGCAGTACAAACTACTGAACAGGTTGTACTGTACCCCACACTGGATTTCCAAGTTTGCCCACACCATCGCACATTCCTGTCCCCACTGTAAGGTGGAGAATACGGATCACCTTCACATGTTTTGGACTTACCATAAATTGGGAGACTTCTGGGGGAAAATACTAGAGACACTTGCCGAGATAATTGACACTACCATAGACCCTGATCCTCT
Organism: Ambystoma mexicanum; assembly: GCF_040938575.1. Classification (NCBI taxonomy): domain Eukaryota; kingdom Metazoa; phylum Chordata; class Amphibia; order Caudata; family Ambystomatidae; genus Ambystoma; species Ambystoma mexicanum. The sequence continues at coordinate 376,094,835 of NC_090930.1, forward strand.
GGGGATTGTAATCTGCTAACCCATATAGCAATGCACCGCACCCTTGTGGTGGTGGTGCTGCAAAAATTTTGTGCTACTTGTGCAGTATTGCTGTACTGTGTACTGTAACACGCCAAATATCCTTACAGGATCCTGTTTGGGGTTTGGAAAACAGGCAATACCAAATGCATGCCTAAATTCCTCAACATAAGTTGCATGGTGGCAAAGAAGTGTATACTCCAGAGCTGGAAAAGCCCACCCCCCACCGACATTCCAGAAGTGTCTAAGCCTGCTTACATGGTCCCGAAACTGTGAAGAGGAATACCTCATAAAGCTCCCCACTCATTCCCGCTGCAAGAATATATGGACCGCATTTAATAGCTACCTTAACAGTCAAGGGGAAGCACATCTGAAGGTGGTTCGTCCCCGCCCCCACTTGGAAATGCTTGAATGTTATGAATCATTATACTTTGCTCTCCCTCCATGCATTTTGCTACTGTTTGTTGTGGTTTTTTCTTCTTGTTTCTCGCACTATTGATCATGAACTCATTGTATGCATTATACGCCTCGGCGTGTGTGTCCATTGTTAACCTCTGCCAACAAAAATAAAAGTTTAAAATAAAATTTTAAAAATGAATGCAACTTTGCCGTACAGTACAAGAGGCCTGGAAAATGGAAGGAGAACATATCTCAGCAGCTAGACATGCATATGCATTATTGAACTGAACATTATTTCAAACATGCTTTATAGGGACATGATTTAACAAAGTGCTCTTAAACTCCCTCCATAAAAGCAGAATGTAGCAAACAGGGAAAATGTATTCCGGCTTGTGCACACTTAATGCACAGCGTAAAGCACTGCAATGGAATTTGCTGATGCCTCCTGCCAGGTGTAACACAGGCTGATAATTTTGTACAAATATATGCTTGGCAAAATTCCCAGTTATGTTAGATCTCTTTTCAATGCTCATTTTTCAAAAGGCAATTTGCATCCCGGTCATGATTTGTTGCGTATATTGCAGAGCTAAAAAGCTGTTTGATGGATGTGCATTTATTTAGAGCTTTTATTTTCTCGTAAAGTATTTTGCACTTCTGCTGTCTGCATGGTTGTGTAAATGGGTGCATTGGCTGACGTGAGAAATGTTTGCGGAAACGTAGTGTGTGTGCGTGTGTGTGCTCTTAGAAAAATATGGCAACATATTTAATGTCATAAGGTGTCACATTTTACACACCTGCAACCACCTTACTTTATGGCCTGATACCCATTGATCGCTTTGTATAAAATCTGGTTGAAGTGTGCAACTGTAGGGAATTCTTTTTCTGACATTTTCCCAATTAGTGGCCAGATGTTGTATTTTCTCCAAATGAACGAACGATCGGCCCATTTGTACCACGAATGTTTATGCAAATATTGCCATAGTGTATCTTCCTTCATGTATTCATGTTTCATTCTGATACCTTATGCTTTAAAGATATCGAAACACGTACAAATCCAGCTGGATAATGACTGTTGGAATACTGGCTGCACTTATGTCAACTAGTCCTTGTTAATGAACAGCAAAGACAGTCCTCTACCCTCCCTCTATCCTCCCACTACCCTCCGACTATCACCTCACTCGTTGAAGACAGACGAGGAGTTCTCATAGTGACAAATAAGGACACTTTCTACACACACTCGCTCCATATAACTTTGGAACTGACCAAACTCATACCACCCACCCTTCTCACTATCCTCCTGATCTATACAATCCCTCACATCCTCTTTTCTTATCTTGAATACTTTCCTACAGAATCGGCTGTGATATTCTTGGATTACTTCAACCTCCCCAAGGTCTCCCCTAGACTTCAAATTGCCAAGTCACTCCAAGAGACACAATATTTACTTTGACTTGCTCTCATTCTTCCATTCCTGATCCAAGCTCACTATTGAGCCCTCCCCGTTTCTCCACTTGGTTTTCTAATTTAGTCTAAATGTAAATTCAAACTTGATTACCTGGCCCCCTACAAAGCTGAAGTCACATCCTCCCATCGTTCACTTGTTCCTGCCCACACTTCCTCCATTGAACAGGCCTAACTTATACCTGGCTATCAGCTCCCCTTTTGAGCATTGCTACCACTCTTAACCGTTCACTCCCTCTACTCTCTTTCTCAACTCTGAATCTCCATTCACATCTGCCTCCCCAGGCCTGATATAGAATGTGTCCTGTGCAATTGACATATTAATCATGCAGCCCTTCTTAACCTCATGTTCAAGTGTGGCCTCCCCTGCTTACCTATGACCCTTAACTCTGCCAAATCATCCCGTTTCAATAAACTCATCACTATTATTTACCCTTACATATGCAACTTCTATTCCACTCTCCAAGCTATGCAAGCCCATAGACTCTCTTGTGTTAGACCTTCTCCATTTTATGCTAATGACTTTGCCCAATACTGCTCTTTGAAGTACTCTAAAACATGGGTCACTCATCAATAATCTCTTTTCCCTCCTGCCACCTTTTCTTATTCACATCATTCCATATCTATGATCAATTTCCACAACTTCTGCACTGAACCGGCATCTATGCTGAGAACTGCAAACCCATGTTTTTCCCCTGTTTACACATTTGGACCACAGTCAATGTAATTAGACAGCTCACCTACTCCTAGATCTGTAGCCTGTTTATCTTCTCCCTCTTTCATGGGATCTGTCTTTCATGATTCACAGTAGCTACTTTTCTGCAGATACTAAAACAGCCCTCAGATGACCCAACAATCCTGCTAACTATCAGCATGTATCTCTCCTTCATCACTACTCTCAAATCGTGAAACGCTTGTCTTTAACCAGGTTTCTAAACACCTTAAAACTATTAACCTCTGTGACCTTCCACTATCCAGTTTCCTCAGCCGCTATTTACCCAAAAACCTCCTTCAATCATGTCTCCCACTTACTAACCTCTACCTGCAATCACAAAATATCCTCTATCCTAGTGCTTTAGTGAATCTCTGCCACCTTTCATAAGGCGGAACAACCCTCTCATCTTTGCACCCTCAATCACCTGGTGTTCCACGATGCCGCTCTTGACTGAGTTGCCACCTATCTCTTCTTTTCACAAATTTTGTATCTCATGGAACATGGTCACATTTGTAAGGCAATACCTCCAGACAACCAGACAATACAAATAACTCCTCTATGGAAAAAGGCTCAGTACACCTCTTTGCAAGGAAAACAAGGTTTATTTGGTATACAAAAAAGATAAAGGTGACAGAGGTCCTGTGGAACCAAACTGACGCAGAACTCTGCAAGTTCAAAGTAAGTTTTAGATTTCTTTATGGTTAAGTTGTGCTACTAAAAACCTATGAAATTCAGTGAAAAAACTTTGTTAAAGGGACGTTATGGTTAAGTTGTGTGTGCTACTAAAAACCTATGACATTCAGTGAAAAAACTTTGTTAAAGGGATGTTATGGTTAAGTTTTGCTACTAAAAACCTATGAAATTCAGTGAAAAAACTTTGTTAAAGGGACGTTATGGTTCCAAGTAAAACCGAAAAACCCTTGAAATTCGCCAGTTATGGTAAGCTAAGCAACAATAACTTGCGCCACCACCGTGCGCTGCTAAGACTAACACCCAGGACATCAAAGATGACATCACAAATGTCATTGATGACATCACTGATGACATCACATGTCTGGCTCCTCCTTTTTTCCTTTACTGACATATCTAGGCCACATGGATTTCTTCAGTAACAGTCAGGAATTAAAATTGGAAAAGGTAGTATATTTGTAGACTTATCCTTCAAGTATGTTCTTACAATAATTCCCTTAGGGTCCAGTCATATCATATGAAACATATACATAGGGGAAGACACAAGCTTGAAAGACAGCAATCCTTTCTGTGCATTAAAATAATCAGTAGAGTTGTCAGCACTTTCTGATAGTTCTGTTGTTTTTTATTACTGTACTTTCCCTGTATATTTTCCTATTTTTATATCTTGTATTCACACTACTTTCCTTAGAGTCCAGGCACATCATATGACACATATCTATACATAGGGTAAGTAGCATGTTTGAAACAGAGCAATCATTTCTTTGCATAAAGGTAATCTGTTAGGTTATTAACACTTTTTGCTACTACTGCTGTTTTTTTTTCTTACTTCAATTTCCTTGTATATACTCATTTTTATATGTGGTGTTGTCTCTTTGTGTTTTGTCTATAATAATGCAATTATGTAGTAAGTGAGTTTTATTATCTACTTATCACATCTTTCACTGTATGCAAAATGCTAATAAGAAAAGTTATCATTTCACTATCATACAGGGCAAGTTTATGAATATTGCACCGCCATCATGTCTGCTGCACACGATGCCTATGTTTCTACATGAGCACCTTAGTATACTGGTGGACGAATTAGCACTTGATATTTATTCCAATGATCCTTGACACTTTTTTAAAATTAAAATTACAATAAGAAACCCTTGTACAGACTTTTAATGAAAGATAAATGCACATGTGATGTCATCAGTGATGTCATCAATGACATTTGTGATGTCATCTTTGATGTCCTGGGTGTTTGTCTTAGCTGTGCACGGTGGTGGCGCGAGTTATGGTTGCTTAGCTTACCATAACTGGTGAATTTCAAGGGTTTTTCGCTTTTACTTGGAACCATAATGTCCCTTTAACAAAGTTTTTTCACTGAATTTCATAGGTTTTTAGCAGCAAAACCTAACCATAACGTCCCTTTAACAAAGTTTTTTCACTGAATTTCATAGGTTTTTAGTAGCACAACTTAACCATAATGTCCCTTTAACAAAGTTTTTTTCACTGAATTTCATAGGTTTTTAGTAGCACAACTTAACCATAACGTCCCTTTAACAAAGTTTTTTTCATTGAATTTCATAGGTTTTTAGTAGCACAACTTAACCATAATGTCCCTTTAACAAAGTTTTTTAATTGATTTTCATAGGTTTTTAGTAGCAAAGCTTAACAAAAGTAACTGTGACTTTATGTACATGTAATATGGAACAAACTGAACCACTTCTACTGAATGTAATGTCCGTGAACATTTTTGATGTCCGCAGACATATTCGGACAACAGTACCACTACCTAAAAAGTCTGGGGGCGGGGGGCATGTTTCATTTTTATAATACAACATGATAACATTTAAAAAATTCACAAAGTAGTACACATACATATTATATGTAGTAATACATAAGAAATTTAACCCATATATATACCACACTAACCATTCATTTAAATACAATATATTCTAAAATGGAATATACCAAGAGAAGATAAATAGGCTTCCAACATAATTACCTGACAGACACTCCACAACTAAGATCAAGACCAGACCTACAGACTACTCATATACTCAGAACATATCTTACCTGAAATAGTAAGTCTACATCATTTTACTCATATCTTTATAAGGTTTCTGTATTAGATTAAAAAAAATATATATATTTATTTTTTCTCACAGAAATGTCTAGTACTCTGGAATGGCTAGAGGAGCACTTCCCACATGACGAAATGTCAGAAAATAGTGAAGCAATGGTACACACTTTACAATATAAACCATTTAAGTGTTATTATTTTATATATATTTAACATATATATTTCTTTTTGTAAAGAGAATACCAAAATAGAAAATATGTCTGAAGAAACTGTTATGGAAAACACGCTTGACAGCTTAAAAGAAAACATTGATTTATTATTGAGCAATTTTAATAATTAGAAAAACTTTTGTTGAGGATCATTTTAAAACAAAAACCTCATACCATTGTCCCACATGTACTTGTCCCTCCTCACCATATCCCAGTCAATTATCCCCAAACCCTCTCCATAATCCAAAACGTTTTGATGAGACTTCCACCCCTTCTTCACCTGATATCAATCATGTTGAAACCCCTAATTCTCCTGTTTTTATTTATGTTTCTGCCTCACCTTCTCTGTCATAAATTATTAATATATGTGAAATAAAGTAAAATTTTTATATTGTGTTGTAATTACTTCCCATTTTTTATTTTTTTAAAAACAATGTAGATGTCCGCGGACAGCGCGGGTGTTCTGAAATGTTCGTAAATAAATGAAAATGGAGGTGTCCTGAAGAACACTATACCTGTCCGTACTGTTCGCTACCAAGTTGAAACTGTTCTAAGAACACAAGCAGTGTCCTGAAATGTTTGTAAATAAACGGAAATGGAGGTGTCCTGAAGAACACTATACCTGTCCGTATTGTTCGCTAGAAAGCTGAAACTGTTCTAAGAACCCAATTGGTGTCATGAAATGTTCGTAATTAAACGGAAATGGAGGTGTCCTAAAGAACACTATACCTGTCTGTAATGTTTGCTAGCAAGTTAAATGTTCTAAGAACACAATTGATGTCCTAAAAAGTTCGTAATCAATCGAAAATGGAAGTGTCTTAAAGAACACTATATCTGTCCGTAGTGTTCGCTAGCAAGTTAAAACTTTTTTAGAACATACGCGATGTCCAGAAATGTTCGTTTGATGTGTGACGCACTTTTAATTCATTCATGACCCGAACACTGTCCGTAGAACATCAATGCGCATGCGCAAACCAATATCCGTGCATTTGGTGTCCTGGGGACAGGAGCTTCCTTCGTGGACCTGATCATGTGACCGCGCCCATGCTGATCGCTTGTTCTGAATGCGGACACTGTTCGTGTGCCCGAACAATTTAAAAGTACATTTTCGAGTAATCCACAACATTTTTCCATAAAAACTCATCATGGCACAAGTCCCACATAGTAATCCTGAGTTTCTACATATCTTTTGAACGTTTTTGAACCCTTTTTTGTGTTCGATCTGTCCGCGGACAGTGCGCATGTCCGTGAACCGCGTACAAGCACCCCTATAAAAGGCCACGCCATAGAGCTTATTCTCATTGTGTTTCTGGCTATTCTTCAGAGCACAGCTATTTCTCCAGCAACTTGCTGATTCCACCATCGAGATGGCATCCATGGCTGCAGAACTGCCACCTGGTGCTGCACCTGCTTCAGCACCACCCCTAGCCCCTCCACCACCACCACCTTCCCAAGGGCCTGAAGAGGGGAACAGGAGTGAGGATGCAGAGGAGGAAGATGATGATGAGAATGAGGTAGAGAAAATCCCTACTACCTGCACTAGACGTGAGTCTTGGGTGTGGCGGTTATTTTCCATTTATGGGAATGGTCCTAAGGCTTGTGAGAACTGTGTTATCTGCAATGAGTGCAAAATGATACTCAGTCACGGGAAGCACAGTTCGTACAGCTTTGGGACCATGACCATGAAGCGACACCTGAGGTCATTTCACTCTGGGGCTATTTGCAAGGTTGTACCTTGCGAAGAACGCAGTAGGTTGATTTCCTCTACTTCATCCTCTGTTTCTGATCCTGTCACCACAAGGACCACCTCTGTGGGACAGCCTCTTCCTCAAGCTGCCTCACAGGCCATACAGAATTCTGATGACCCTTACCTTTCGAGGGTCACAGTTGTATGTATGTACTGTGACACAGTACTCTGCAGGGGGGAGCGACTTCGGAGTGCTTTTGAGACTATCGTCTCAGAGCATGAGAAGACCTGCTCACTACCCAAATAAAACCCACTCTACATCATCCTCTTTCAGCTCACCCTTTCTTATCCCTGTGGTTGGTGTCCCCCCCTATACCCTCCTTTCCCCTCCTCTCGTAGTGTGTCGTGTCTAAAAAACCAAAATAAAATATAAAATTACAAAAATCACAAAAAAATAAGGCTCTTTTCAGAGCCGCCTTTCACAGTTAAAAAATAAAAGTGAAGATAAATAAAGCAGGGCTCTTTGTATTTCTTAAAAGTCTGCAGACAGTTTGTGAACATTAAAAAAATTGGGGTGCTACCCTATTGTTACCATTGCATTTTTCTCTGGGAGGAAGTGGTGGCTCTGAAAAGAGCCTTTAGGAGGTGTTTGTATGACAAAAATTATAAATACGTGACACCTACTTCAAAATGGATGCTGTATTACTAAAAAAGGTTGCAGTGCATTTTGTACATTTCTCAGAAAAATCTGATTGCCAGCATAAGTAAGATGGACTCCATCTCTGTGAAAAATGTATGTACTACGAAACATAATATTTTCACTGTGAAAAGAGGACATGCCAAAATCTCCTAGAAATGCACAAACAGCCTTATTAACATTGCGCCTTTCTTTTTCCATTTGTGGACCAAATGAAGACGAACAAAGCCACATTTGTCTCTGCGCAATCCTTGAAAATATTATTTGAGAATTAGGAAACATGTCCATGACTTTCCCAAGTCCTTCTTTCATAGCAAATTGCAAAGAAATTCCAGACACATGTCCTAAACTGTTCCCTCCACAATGAATTACAATTATGTCTGGATGTTGCTTTGTTTCCAAAGTAGCACAGAGAGGTAGCAAGTCCAACCACTTCATTCCACGTACTCCATGCCAGTGTACTTCCACATGTGGAAATCCAAGATCTACAGCTACTCCACAGCTTTGTGCATGCATCTTCAACCAATGTATCCACGAATCTCCCAAAATCCAAACAATCTTTTTTCTGAAACACACAGCCATAGCTATCTGTTGTTCTCTCAGCAAAAAAAGTATCTGAGAAACTCTCTCCTGGCACAACACACCCACTAAACTTTCCTGACCAATCCCTTTCACTGCCTATTCTCATTTGCATGACTTCTGAACCCAAAAATATCCGGATGTAACTCCCGATGTCCGCGAACTACCGCCATGTCCGCAAACATATCGTAACATGAACAGCCCTTCTACCATTTCCACTTCACTCTCTGTGCCATTCCCTCATTGGATGTAGCTAAGAAATCACATGACCATGCACCAATCACATTCAAGACCTCTACATCTAACTGCATCATCATAGATCAGCACTGCAAATGTACTGTGAATCTCTATGAGCACAAGTGTCATATCATTGGCAAGCACCATCTACAAGAAATACTGTACAAGTCTCCAAGATTTCTACTTGCATCTCCATGCATATCCATATGCATGAACACAAACTACAGGTATGCATATGTATTGTGTTCTGTACAGTACATGAACACATTTTCAAACTGACTTTTAGCTTGTGTAATCTATAAAATGAATCTACTGTCTTTTTTCCAATTTCCTAAAATCAACTATCACTTATTAAACCTTTATACTATTTACTTTCTTAATACACACACTATCAAATCATGTTAAACTAACATTTTTTAAATGAAATTTATAGACTACATATATTGAAACAAAATTGCATGCATGCACACTCTATGTTCCAATCTCAAAAAATAATACTTATACAATTATATTTTATTTATTTATTTGATTACTTTAATTTAAGCATGACATTAAGGCACTATTACCTAGAACAGCTTAGTTACAGAAATGGTGGTATTCAGTGGTACATTATGAATTTCTCAAGACATACTAAAGATATGTTGTTTGTTACAGTTACTCATTGGATTACAATTTGTTCATTAAGAACATATCATATGTATTGAACTGGTGCGACGTATTTTATGTGATTAAGATAGTTTTAATGGTTTTAAGGAATGCGCTGAGGATTTCAATTAAAAAAAATCAATATCTAAATTAAAAACAATGCTATATACAAACAAAATTACTAATTTGTTTCTTTTACAATTGCAGTGAAGACCATTCTCCTGAAAAGAAGCAGCCAAATTTCAAGAACAAAGAAGAACTAAGAATTAAACTGCTCATTTTAGAAAAAAAGAAAGTAGAATATCACCATAATATTTGTATTATTACTCAAACATACTGTAAAGTTAATTAATGCTATTTCTGTGCCTAAAAATAGAGATTGTGCACCATTCTGTCCAAAAATCCTCATGTCTTAAACAGCGATTTACAGCCAGAATGGAGCACACATTCCTACTTTTGGACACACAAATAACCCAACTCAACCGCTAAAATGTTCATATTATAGAATAAACAACTGTTTTTATTGTATACATTAGATTTACTATTTGTACTTCTCCACACCACTAGCTTATTTTTTTCTGTCATCTGAACCTGAGTTTAGTAACATATTAATTGAAGAATACACATCCCTACTAGTTGTAGTTCCCAATGCACAATCAGACACCATTACATACATCATCTTACTCAAACACTCATGCACACAGCACACATACATTGCAGAACACCCCAATCGATCCTTCTTTATTTTTTTCAACAAACCCTAAAGAATGCCTACCAAAAGTCAAGTCTGTAGAAAGCAACGCAGAAGTAGAGCAAATGAAAATAAAACATAAGCATCCATCTCTAGCAGAATTTGTAAAAAAAAGTTCAAACAAAACAGCTAATACAGTCATTTAGTGAAACACAAGAAGTTTCAAGTACAAAAACTTTGCCTTCTCTATCAAAATGTAAAACAAACCAAAAAACAATTAACAAAAAATCAGCTATCACTATAGATAAAACTACTTCTTTAAATTATAATATAGTGCAAAGTAAGCATACCAAGAAAAGTATTTTAGCCAAAATGTTCCGTAACAAAGTCCTTCAAAATCTTATAAAAACAGGAGAGAAATCAGGTTCAATGCTTATAACCTATCGTAGGAAATGAATTTTAGAAGCATTGATAGATAGTGCAATTCTTCTCAAACGAAAGTTATTTATTTTAGTGTTAAACAAAATGAAACCACTAACAAAACTAATAAACTAAATTACAAAAAAGACTTCTCAATCAACAAAATGTCAACAGAAAGAACTTCTTAAGTATCTGCAGAGGTGAATGGAGTCACACTACGAGCACAGAACCATACTTTAATGAAGAAGCGTACAAACAAAAACTAACAAATACAATTGCCATACATAGCAGTGGTCGAGGTAATGAAAAAGTTAATAATACCATAATGGACCAAGAAGTACTCCTTATAAAAATATGCCCTGAAAACTTAGAATTACCCCTCCATTCAACTGAATCAGAATGTCTATTGTAGAAATGGCCATGCACGCCAATATGTAACATTCCTAAACAATTGTTCAAGTCTTTACGCCAATTCCTCAATCAATATGTAAAAAGCAAAGACAAAATCAAAATTAAACTACTGCCAAATATGGATACCTGTCCAGTGCGCAAATACACAGGACTACAATGGCATTCATTGGCCTGCATTACAGGACCTACTTGTAAAACCACCTTCCATGATATCAAAAGAATATCAACACATCATTCAACTATAAGAAATCTAGTCTATAAACTGTACTATGCTAAAAGTCCTGCTTTAGCACTAGCAAATTTAAATAGCATTCTTCTACATGGTACAGCAAAAGACCTACTTCAAGAAATTGACTATATCCAGAAAAAATATTTTGGAAGTGAAAGCCATTTACAGAATGAAATAGCTTTAAACCAAATTAGCAACAATTGTACACATGGCAACCTTTTGCTAAACACATACAAAAAAGAAATACTAAAATTTAAAAGTACATCAGCTGAAGTACCAAACCATGTATGTGTATGTTGCCGCAGAACTTTTTATAAACGTAACACGAAAACTGTAGACCTATCATATAAAATAGAAGACAATGAAGATTCAAAATGGTTTGAATTAGCTCTCTACCTTGTAGCAGAAAACAAATACGAAATAAATGACCGTTCACTACTTTGCAGTTACTACACTACAAAACTTGACAACAACCAAACTCCTTCACGTGCTATCACAAATAATTTGGAATTATACCCACTACCAAATCCCCTACAACAACTTAATTTATATGAGAGCATCATAATTCAAACAGTACACCCATTTCAAGCAATAATACGCCTTCAACCAAAAACAGTAAAAATACCTCCCTCTGAATTGGTAAAAGACATTCGTGGAACAGTAGTTTATTTACCATTAGATCTAAAAGAAAATGTGCATACTCTAGGATGCAACGTCCAATGCAGCAATCTTTAATTATCTTAGTAAATGGAGTACCTATAAAAGACAAAAGAAATATGGCAAAAGCTGGTAGATTTACATAAAGTTAGACGAGCCTTACAATATCTTAAAGAGAATAATGAATATTACAAAGAAATTAATATTGAAGAAAACTTGAAAGATACAACTGAAATAATTCAAGAAACACAAGCAGCTGGTCAATTTGAGCTACTAGATCCTGCTACAATATCAAATACTTTAGACCATTATACAATTCATCCTTTGCACTCTAATGACACCATAGAAAATGCACTGGAAACTTACCAAATGCGTCAAACAAAAGGATCACCAATCAGCATATGGGAAAAAAGTATTGAAGCACATGCTTTTCCTCTACTCTTTCCTACTGGAAAAGGAGGAAGGTATGATGATAGACCTATTCAAATATCAGCTTCAGAATACCGCTCATTACGGATGTATTCTGAAGATCCCAGATTTAGACAAAATGTGGAATACATATTCCACCTATTCTTTGAAAGTGAACTAGCAACTTTATGTTACGGAGTTGCACACATATTAAGATCAGGATCCCACTTTCAAGCTATGACAGCTACACAATTTTTACAAAAAGTGCAACAAACGGATGAGGTTTTACAATCAAATATTACAAATCTATTAGAAAATATGTGTGATACTAAAGAGTACTGGTTTCAACATCACAGAGATGTACGTTGTATGATCAGAAACCTTGGCCCACCCACTTGGTTTGTTACATTAAGTTGTGCAGAATATGCATGGGAAGATTTACATGGTTTCCTACGCATATCAAATAAAAACAAAACAAACATAGATATACTAACACCAGGAGAACTTTGTTCTTTGGATCCTGTTAATGTTTCAAGATATTTTCACCATTGCTTCATTGCTATGCTACATTTTATTTGTAATAAAACTGTTCCTCCCCTTGGAGAAGTGCAACACTTCTTTTGTAGAATAGAACACCAAGCCAGAGGAGCACCACATATCCACATGCTTTTATGGATTAAAGATGCTCCTAAATTTGGTCAAGACAGTGATACCACTGTTTTACAGTTTATTGAAAAATATTTCACTTGTGAAATTTCATCAGAATCCACAAATAGTGATCTTCATGCACACATTTTACAATTTCAAAGACATAAATGTGGCAAATATTGTCGTCGCAAATACAAAAACAAAGGGAAATACTACACCAAATGCCGATTTGGTTTCCCTAGACCAGTTACAAATACAGGTCAAGTTAACAAACTCATGTCTTCAGTTAGACATAGTGTTAAAGGTAAGTTGCCTAAAAATACATATTACATAAAAAGAAAAGAAGAAGAAAAATATATCAATTATTATAATGCAATCATTGCCCACTTATGAAATGCAAACATAGATGTGCAGTACATTGCAGACAATTCTACTGCAGTTGCACGATATGTCACAGCATACCTAACCAAAGCAGAAAAGACAGATCTCCAAGACCTCTGGAATAACCTGTCATCAGATAAAACAGTGTCTCGGAAATTATACAGCTTGGGCATAAAAATGCTCTCCCATAGAGAATCTGGATCATATGAAGCAGCTGATCGTTTAACTGGTACTGCATTGTATGGTAAATCTGAAAATATAGTATGGCTAAGTCTTGGTCCAGCTAAATCTAGAAAAATAGTTCTAAAAACATATGAAGATATAGAAGCAATAGCCAAACATGATACCAACAGCCAAGACATTTTAAAAAACAATTTATTGGACACATACTACCCAAACAGAAGTACTACTTTGGAAACCATGTGTCTATACCACATAGCCCAAAACTACACATACAACAATAATATAAAACCTGATGAAAAAAAAGGTAAATACAGAGTGACAAACTGTGAAGGCAGCTTAGTTAAACTGACTAAACCAAATTTAATTAATCATATCAAATTGTCATTGAAGACTCCTCAACATAAAGAAATATATTACATGTCCCTGCTACAATTCTTTAAACCATTGAGAAAAGAAGAAGAAATACTAGAAAACTATGACTTATATGAAGATGCTTTCAAAGCAAATGAAAGCACTATATCTGATGTAAACTTTACACAATACAAAACAATGTTGCACAATGAACAGCAACACGAATAAGAACTCCAGGCCCAACTAGATAAAGACACTCCTGAAAGTAGTCAACCTTCTGTAACAGGAAGCCAAGAACCACTGGGAGAACCACAAATAATAAATGAGGCAGAATTAGCTATGATAGAAGTAGAAAACACCATGTGTCAGTATGAATATAAAGAAGACTTAACTATACTACAATCAAAACTAAACAACGAACAACGTAGTATTTTTGAAGAAGTAACAAAACAAATTGCCCATGGTGTACACCATGAAAATAAAGAATGTTCCTGCCATAATTATAAACCTATACTACTGTACATCAGTGGTGAAGCTGGTTCTGGAAAAACATTCCTAATCAAAATCATCAGTAAATTCCTTCAACAATTGACAAACAACAAACTGTCAGCTGTTGTCACTGCCCCCACAGGTTTAGCTGTCTACAACATAGGCGGTGTCACTTTACTCTGATTACTACTATTGCCAGTAGAACACCAGCACAAAATAGACTATTACAAACTTTCTGCAGAAGCTGCAATGGAACTACGCAGAGTATTGAAACAAATTAAAATGCTACTAATAGATGAAGTGAGCATGGTCTCCAACCTAATGTTGGCTTTGATTCACCTCAGATTACTGAAGTACTGAAAACAAACTATGAAGAGCTCTTTGCAGGAAAACACATTATTGTTTTCGGAGATCTTCTTCAATTGACACCAGTAAAAGGTGAGCCTATTTTTAAAACATTAGGACACAAACTCTGCCGTAAAACTGTTAGCAGCATTGGAAATGTCAACCTTTGGTAACGTTTCCAATTCAGAGAATTAACAGAAAACATGCGGCAATCTGCAGATCTCACTTATGCCAACATCTTAAAAAGTATTAGAGTTGGTATACTATCTCAAGAAGCACAAGCAATATTGAAAACCCGGCACATTCAAGCACTTTATGGTGATAATGCATGTGCTACAGATGTTTTGTAACAATTAGCCCACAAATATGTCAATTGTATAGCCTTAATGCCAACTCTTGCAAGCTGTTTCAAATTCAATGAAATAATGTTAAGTAAAGAAATGCAACCAATAATGGAAATTAGTGCCACAGACAAACTAGATGTACATGGTATGACACTACCTATGTGTGACCAAGCCACAACAAGATTAACTAGTTTAGAAAAATCAATCTCAAACCCAGCAGGCTTAGAAAAGATATGAAAATTATTCTTAAATTGCAGAGTAATGCTTAAACGTAACCTTGACGTGGACCAAGGACTAGTTAATGGAGCACTGGGTACAGTTGTTGGCTTTCAAACATACCCACGTGACAACAAAATTCAGTTTGTCAATATACTCTTTGACAAACTTTAAAAAGTTAAAAGGATAGGACGCTCAACAGCTCAAATCCTTCTCTTCAAAGACATGTATGTACGCAGAGAACAATTTTCTCTAACTCTTGCATACTCAGTCACGATTCATAAATCACAAGGTCTTACCCTAGACAAAGCAATGATAGATATTGGTAACACAGTCTTTAAAGAAGGCATGAGCTACGTAGCACTATCACGCTTACGTACACTTGACGGTCTATTTCTAATCAACTTTGATGCAAGTAAAATAAACGCTGATATTCCTTGCATTTTAGAATACAATAGACTTCGCTCACTATACACTCCCCATCTAAACACATATTCTGTTCCTCAAAAAATAAAACATTATAAAAGAAAAATAAATCAAACAGAAAAGCAACAGGATGTCACTGCAAATCCTCCAAAGAGAGTAAAAGAAAGTAATACTTCATCAAGTTCCACAATCAAAAAAGAATCAATTAGGGAATGTAAACATGGTACTACTTCAAAGAAGGAAGACAAACTCCAAAAAATGCAGTCAGATACAGAACTATCTGGTCCATTTAAACTCTCAAATATAGTTGGTGTAAGTTGCTACGCAAATGTAGCAATGAATATTCTATTTCAATTACCAACAATTGTTGAGAACATTTACTTACACAGTACAGACCCATTGTGTTTGCAAATGTTAGTACTTCACAGAAATGCAGCAAACAATCCTGACAACTCGTATAGTGTTTATGAAATAAGACAACAATTGGATTACTGTGCTGGAATGGTGAAATTCACTTTAAACTCACAGGAAGATCCACAATAATTTCTAATGTACTTACTACAAGTACTGGAAAACAAAAACATACCTATAAATGAAATCTTCCAGATTTCATACATGTGGAAACATACATGCACTCTCTGCAACAATGTGACACAAGAAGAAATCCCCAATGAACGCTTCATATATATATCAATACCTAATTGTGAATCCATTCAATTTCAGCAACTTGTACAAAATGCAAACCATTGTATATTATGTTCTAACTGCAAATCAGATAATCGCTCCACGTTAGTAATACAAACACATAGTAAATACGTAATACTAATGCTCCTACGTTACAATGCAGATGGTAACAAAAACATCTGCAAGCTGACTGGATTCACACATGGTCAAATATCACTTGGTAAGAAAACCCTCACAACAATAGGTATAATCTACCACGCAGGAGCCACAAACAATGCAGGGCACTACACTGCATATATAAAAAAGAAATGTGGATGGTTTCAATGTAATGATAGTACCATTACTCTAAAGCAGAGATTACTGGAAAATCTTACAAACGCTTATTTAATGTTCTTAAAACCAAAATTTGATAACTAAACTGTACTTAAACCTCAAGTAAACTTGTAGTAAAAAATATAATCTTTTAGAATATTCCAAAAGCTATCTAACTGCCCAAGGATTCTACAACCATTAATCACATAAATGATTACGACTAAATTAGAGCAAAAAATAGACAATTAGAATACGCCAATTGGTATCTAACTGTCCCAAAATTTAACAATATCCAAACAGATAAATCAATACCACTAAAATATATATAAAAAAATAGATAGTTGGAATACGCCAATTGGTATCTAACTGTCCCAAAATTTAACAATATCCAAACAGATAAATCAATGCCACTAAAATATATAAAAAAATAGACAGTTAGAATACACCTACTGGTATCTAACTGCTCCAAAATTTCATAATATCCAAACAAATAAATAATATGTTACTGCTCCAAAAAAATGCAACAACCCAATGTATAAAGCATTCGCCAGAAACAACAAATGAACACTGAAAACAAACAAACAAATAAACAGTAGCATAACAGAAAAAGGTTTTATTTTTAATACAACATGGATTTTTTTTTCTCCCACAGACCCAATGATTTTAGCAACGAACACAGAAACTGAGCAAATTGCACAGTACTCTGGTTTGTAATCTACTAAATATGAGGGTCCAAAAAAGAATGTTGATTATACAATGTAAAAAGTCATTACACAATACTAATACTAACATGCTATTTTCTTTTATCACAGAAATTAACAAGAAATACATGTACTCCAGTAACTAAACCAAACAGTAAGTATATTATACACTCTATGCCCTGGCCACAACCATCACAGCATATCACACCCATAGTATCTTATAACTTTGTTCCTTATAAATTTGTTTTTGACCCAAAGTTATAAGCAAATATAAATGTGAAATGGCCATGCACCCAACACTCTATGCCCTGGCCACAACCACCGCAGCATATCACACCCATAGAGTAAAACATTTCAACTATGGCCTATGGAAACTTTTAATGTCCGCGGACATTACCAGTGTTCTTAGAACACTTTCAATTTGCCAGCGAACAATACAGACAGCGTCTTCAGAACACCCCCTACGAACATTTCAGGACAACGCAAAAGTTCTTAGAACACTTTCAACTCGACAAAGAATAATACGGACAGCGTCCTCAGGACACCCCCTACAAACATTTCAGGACAATGCGTGTGTTCTTAGAGCACACCCCCATTTTGTTTATGTGCAAACATTTCAGTTTAACGCAAGAGTTCTTAGAACACTTTCAACTTCACAACGAACAATACAGACAGTGTCCTCAGAACACCCCGATTTTGTTTATTTGCGAACATTTCAGGACACCTCGAGTGTTCTTAGAACACTTTCAACTTGCCATCGAACAATTCGGACAGCATCTTCAGTACACTCCCTGCAAACATTTCAGGACACCACAAGAGTTCTTAGAACACTTTCAACTCAACAACGAACAATACGGACAGCGTCCTCAGGACACCCCCTACAAACATTTCAGGACAATGCATGTGTTCTTAGAACACACCCCCATTTTGTTTATTTGCGAACATTTCAGGACCCCCAAACAGTTCTTTGAACACTTTCAACTTGCCATCGAACAATACGGACAGCGTCTTCAGGACAACCCCTACGAACATTTCAGGACAATGCGTGAGTTCTTAGAACACACCCCCATTTTGTTTATTTACGAACATTTCAGGACACTGAGACAGTTCTTAGAACACTTTAAACTTGCCATTGAACAATAAGGACAGCGTCCTTCTCAGGACACCCCCTACGAACATTTCAGGACACCGCGAGAATTCGTAGAACACTTCAGGACAACGCGTGTGTTCTTAGAGCACACCCCATTTTGTTTATGTGTGAACATTTTAGGACAACGCGAGAGTTCTTAGAACACTTTCAAATTGACAGCGAAGAATACGGACAGCGTCCTCAGAACACCCATATTTTGTTTATTTGCGAACATTTCAGGACAAAGCGAGTGTTCTTAGAGCGTCTTCAGGAAACCCCCTAAAAACATTTCAGGACACCGCGAGAGTTCTTAGAACACTTCAGGACAATGCCTGTGTTCTTAGAACACACCCCCATTTGGTTTATGTACGAACATTTCAGGACAACGTGAGAGTTCTTAGAACACTTTCAACTTCATAACGAACAATACGGACAGCGTCCTCAGAAAACCCCCATTTTGTTTATTTGCAAACATTTCAGGACACCCCGAGATTTCTTAGAACACTATCAACTAGCCATCGAACAATACGGACAGCGTCTTCAGGACACCCCCTGCGAACATTTCAGGACACCGAGATAGTTCTTAGAACACTTTCAACTTGCCATCGAACAATACGTACAGCGTCTTCAGGACACCCCCTACGAATATTTCAGGACAACGTGAGAGTTCTTAGAACACTTTCAACTTGACAACGAACAATACGGACAGCGTCATCAGAACACCCCCATTTTGTTTATTTGCGAACATTTCAGGACACCCCGAGTGTTCTTAGAGCGTCTTCAGGACACCCCCTACGAACATTTCAGGACACCGCAAGAGTTCTTAGAACACTTCAGGACAATGCGTGTGTTCTTAGAACACACCCCCATTTTGTTTATATACGAACATTTCAGGACAACGCAAGAGTTCCTAGAACACTTTCAACTTAACAACGAACAATACGGACAGCGTCCTCAGAACACCCCCATTTAGTTTATTTGTGAACATTTCAGGACATCCTGAGTGTTCTTAGAACACTTTCAACTAGCCATCGAACAATACGGACAGCGTCCTCAGGACACCCCCTACGAACATTTCAGGACACCGCAAGAGTTTGTAGAACAGTTCAGGACAACGTGTGTGTTCTTAGAACACACCCCCATTTTGTTTATGTGCGAACATTTCAGGACAAAGCGAGAGTTCTTAGAACGCTTTCAACTTGACAACGAACAACAATACGGACAGCGTCCTCAGAACACCCCCATTTCGTTTATTTGCAAACATTTCAGGACACTGCGAGTGTTCTTAGAGCGTCTTCAGGACACCCCCTACACACATTTCAGGACACCGCAAGAGTTCTTGGAACACTTCAGGACAACGTGTGTGTTGTTAGAAAACACCCCCATTTTGTTTATGTACGAACATTTCAGGACAATGCGAGAGTTCTTAGAACACTTTCAACTTCACAATGAACAATGCGGACAGCGTCCTCAGAACACCCTCATTTTGTTTATTTGCGAACATTTCAGGACACCCCGAGTGTTCTTAGAACACTTTCAACTTGCCATCGAACAATACGGACAGCGTCTTCAGGACACCCCCATTTAGTTTATTTGCGAACATTTCAGGGCATCCCTAGTGTTCTTAGAACACTTTCAACTAGCCATCAAACAATACGGACAGCGTCCTCAGGACACCCTCTACGAATATTTCAGGACACCGCAAGAGTCTGTGGAACAGTTCAGGATAACGCGTGTGTTCTTAGAACACACCCCCATTTTGTTTATGTGCGAACATTTCAGGACAACGCGAGAGTTCTTAGAACACTTTCAACTTGACAACGAACAACAATACGGACAGCGTCCTCAGAACACCCCCATTTTGTTTATTTGCAAACATTTCAGGACACCACAAGTGTTCTTAGAGCGTCTTCAAGACACCCCCTACGAATATTTCAGGACACCGCAAGAGTTCTTAGAACACTTCAGGACAACGCGTGTGTTCTTAGAAATCACCCCCATTTCGTTTATGTACGAACATTTCAGGACAATGCGAACGTTCTTAGAACACTTTCAACTTGACAACGAACAACAATACGGACAGCGTCCTCAGAACACCCCCATTTTGTTTATTTGCAAACATTTCAGGACAACCCGAGTGTTCTTAGAACACTTTCAACTTGCCATCGAACAATACGGACAGCGTCTTCAGGACACCCCCTGCGAACATTTCAGGACACCGAGACAGTTCTTAGAACACTTTCAACTTGCCATCGAACAATACGGACAGCGTCTTAAGGACACCCCCATTTAGTTTATTTGCGAACATTTCAGGACACTCCGAGTGTTCTTAGAAAACTTTCAACTTGCCATCAAACAATACGCAGAGCGCCCTCAGGACACCCCCTATGAACATTTCAAGACACTGCGAGAGTTTGTAGAACACTTCAGGACAACGCGTGTGTTCTTAGAACACACCCCCATTTTGTTTATGTGCGAACATTTCAGGACAACGCGAGAGTTCTTAGAACACTTTCAACTTGACAACGAACAATACGGACAGCGTCCTCAGAACACCCCCATTTTGTTTATTTGCGAACATTTCAGGACACCATGAGTGTTCTTAGAGCGTCTTCGGGCCACCCCCCACGAACATTTCAGGACATCGGGAGAGTTCTTAGAACACTTCAGGACAATGCGTGTGTTCTTAGAACACACCCTCATTTTGTTTATGGATGAACATTTCAGGATAACGCGAGTGTTCTTAGAACACTTTCAACTTGCCTTCGAACAATACGGACAGCGTCTTCAGGACAGCCCCTGCGAACATTTCAGGACACTGAGACAGTTCTTAGAACACTTTCAACTTGCCATCGAACAATACGGAGAGCGTCTTCAGGACACCCACTACGAACATTTCAGGACAACTCGAGAGTTCTTAGAACATTTTCAACTTGACAATGAACAATACAGGCAGCGTCATCAGAACACCCCCATTTTGTTTATTTGCGAACATTTCAGGACACCCCGAGGGTTCTTAGAACACATTCAACTTGCCACAGAACAATACGGATAGCATCCCCAGAACACCCCCATTTTGTTTATTTGCGAACATTTCAGGACACCCCGAGTGTTCTTAGAGCGTCTTCAGGACACCCTCTACAAACATTTCAGGACACCGCGAGAGTTCTTAGAACACTTCAGGACAACACGTGTGTTTTTAGAACACACCCCCATTTTGTTTATGTACGAACATTTCAGGACAACGCGAGAGTTCCTAGAACACTTTCAACTTAAAAACGAACAATACGGACAGCGTCCTCAGACACCCCCATTTTGTTTATTTACGAACATTTCAGAACACCGCGAGTGTTCTTAGAACAATTTCAGCTTACTTGCGAACAAAACTGATACATATTGAGTCCTCAGAACACCCGCCATTCAGTTTATTTAGAACATTTCAGAACACCCGGGATGTCCGCAGACAAATCGAACACAAAAAGAACTACCACATAAAAAAGCACAACATTTCACCTATCTCATACCCTTCCATCCTCCCCAAACACTCCTACACACCAACACACTCTACTAAATACACATTTAGAACAAACTTTCACCGCGCTGTCTGCGGACGACCGCGAATCCAAGATGGCGGGCGTTACCGAAAATCTGATGCGCTTCACGCTTAACACCGTCCATTCAGCGAACACATCGCATGTCCGCGGACATCACGCAAGCCGATTGGCCAATCAGGACACTGTCCGCGGAGCGAACAGGGAAGTGTGTCCGCGGACCGAACACAGATATCACTAAATTTTTTTTTACCTACTTTTTGGTCATTTAAAAAAAAACTACTGGGCAGACTTTCACCAAATTTAGGGACCAAGCCGCTGCTCCTGGTCCAAATTTGCTGAAAATCCATCCAGCTGTTTGGGCTGTAGGCACGAGCAAAACATTTTTCCCATTCAGTCTATGGGAAAAAAAAAGTGGGACCCCCCCCTTTAACTTTTCCCCCCACAGACGAATCCTCACCAAACTTTGCAAAGAAATTCAGATCGGCCCATATACTTTTTTTGCAAAGTTTGGTGAGGATTCGTCCAGAACAGGACGGCGAGGGGCATGGAGCGCGTCAGATTTTCTGTGGCGCCCGCCATCTTGTATTTGCAGTCGACCGCGTAGAGCGCAGTGAAACGTGGTTAAAAAATTGTATTTAGTGCCGTGTGTTGGTGTGTAAGAGTGTTTGGGGAGGGTTGGGGAGTATGAGATAGGTTCAATGTTTTGTTTTTTTATGTGCTAGACCTTTTTGTTGTGTTCGATTTGTCCGTGGAGAACACGGCTGTTCTGACATTTTGTAAATAAACTAAATGGTGGGGTGTTTAGACATAGCTCTCAACCATTTTTGTTTTACAGGCAGGTGAAATCACCCGATTTTATTTTTAGCAGGTGAGATGCCCATTGGAATGAATGGGCGTGCAGGAGGCTTGGCGGGTGAGTCTGCCCTTTACAAGGCGTGTGACACCCGCCAAAAGCGTGTGAGTTGAGAGCTATGGTTTAGAGGACGGAGTATGTGTCATTTTTGTTCGCAAGGAAGGTAAAAATGAGCTATGAACACGCGCGGTGTACTTAATTGTTCATAAATACACAAACTGGGGGTGTCCTCAGGACGCTGTCCGTATTGTAATCTGTCTTGTTGAATGTGTTCTAAGAACACTCGCAGTGTCCCGAAATGGTTGCAATTACACAAAATGGGGGTGTTCTGAGAACGTTGTTTGTATTGTTCGTTGTCAGGGTGAAAGTGTTTTAAGAGCACTCCTTTTGTTTGCTAATAGTCCAATTTTCTAGGGGCGTCAACCAACTTTTTGTTCACTAAAGAAACGATAAATCCGGCTGGTGTGCGTCGACATTATGTGATAATCCTATGACTGGCGCTATTGACCTGTCTGACTTGCTTTTGCGACACTAAATCATATCTCCCGCCCCTAAGCCTGATATTATCAAAGCATTCATATTCCCCGCCTTTCTCCGTGACGTTACAGAGTGCGTAATGAAACGCGCCCAGTCGTCTCCAGTACTACGTGACTTTACACAGAACTCGGAAGACAACACACATTATGTCACAACACAGCGCGCCACAATTCGGAATATGAAACAGTGATTTAAAAGCAAAGAGCAAGATTGTAAATGTTGTAAAGTACATTTATTTGACATCAAATGTTTAGAGAATATTCAGCAATTTGCATTTGTCTTTGTTGTCGATCCGCAAAAGTTCATGTTGAGACACGCAATGTTCCTTTGCGGTACAGAGAGTGTTAGATCAGCTTACAACTCAGTGTGCCACAATTTGGAATATGAAACTGTGGTTTAAAAGTAAACAGCAGGATTGTACATTTGGTAAAGTACATTTATTCCACATGAAATGTTTAGTGAATATTCAGCGATTTGCTATTGTCTCTGCTGTCCATCAGCAAAAGTTTATTTGGAGCAACGCGTTGTTCCTTTGCGGTAGATAGGCTGTTGGTTTATGATAAAAGCAGTAAATGGTCGCTCTTATAATCGGAAGATTGCTCCAACAACAAGCCATTAGACCACCCTATTGGTTGGTATGTTGTTTGTAGCCGCTAGTACTGCGTAAGGGCATATTGGTCCTTGGCGATTGTCCCATAAAATGGTGAGGGTCATGAAGTTGCATATTTGGACTTGCACCTGGCAGTTGAAGACCCCATCCGCTGGAGTCTGTAAATCGTGACATAGACAAAATGGGGCCACATACCTGTTTTAAAAAACATAAATTAGTCTCACCAGCCGATCTTCATTAAAAATCATCATTTTATTTATTAGGGCGTGAAACTATTTGCTATCGAAGATAGTGCAACAGAGTATGTTAATAATAAAATAATAATATTTTCCCATTCATATAGCGCTAAGAACTGTGAGGTATGTAAGCGGTGCTTATTATTAACCACGGTGTGTGGTGCTCATTTATCGACCACGGAAGGATGAAAGGCTGTGTTTCGCCTTGCCGGGATTCGAACTTGCGTTAGCAAGCTGTGCACAGATGTCAAAGCGAGCGCTGTACTCGCTGTGCCACTAGACAGGCTACAGTGAAGTGGCACAGCGAGTAGAGCGCTTGACCGCCTGTAGACCGGTTAAATTATTTATATTAACCCACTCTGTGTCGTCTGCCTTTTTCAGAGCCCCGCTAAACGACAGGGGATCAATTAGGCGATGATAGTGCGCGGTAGAAAACATTATGCCACTTTCAACGAACAAGTTCAACTTCAGCGGTCTTTAATGCTACGCTATTGTAATTATATTTGGTATAAAGTAATCTAAAGGGTTACTTACAGTACAATTGCAATTTCCATTGTCTACGAGTGGTGCAGTCCCAAAATACGACTCTGCGTGTGCCAACGATCTTTCGTATAGTGATATAATATGTAAAAGTGGTTTCGTTTCAGAAATTTCATCTTTATCTTCTCTTACGTTTTAGCAACACTCCTTCAAGAGAAGTCTTTCATCACAATCTCTGTCTGTCAAGGTCAAAACACAATACAAACCTTATAGTCTGCTTCGTGAGCCTCTCCGGGGCACGAGAAAAAAATGGAAGCAGCTGACCTTCACTGTGAACGAGCATAAATTCTTACTTTGCAACATTCTGTGTAAAGCCATCTGTAGAAGTTGGTTTTTGCACGCCATGTTTGTATATTGTTTGCGTGATATTAAAAAAAGTTTGTTTAAAGGACGTTATGGTTCTAAGTACAGCCGAAAGACCCCTGAAAATAGCAAGTTATGGTAAACTATGAAAAATAACTCGCGCCAACACCATGCACTGCTAAGACTAACACCCAGGACATCAAAGATGACATCGCAAATGTCATTGATGAAATTACTGATGACATCACATGTGTATGTACTTTTCATGGAATTTGTGTACTAGGGATTTTTATTATAATGTTCCGAAAAAAGTGTCAAGGATATTTTAATAAATATCATACCATATCGTGCTTTGAACGATGCATTTATATCAATAAATAGCATTGTATTATGGGATTCTATGTAGTATACTGAGCTACTAATGGAGAAAGATGGCATTGTGTGCCAAGTACGAGATAAAAGTATAATATTTGTAATGTTAATATGTTGAATAATGAAATGATAATTGTCCTGAAATGTTCAAAAATTCACAAAATGGGGGTGTTCTGAGGACGTTATTCGTATTGTGTGATTGCTTAGCTGTATGCAATGAGGGAATGGTACAGAGAGTAAAGTGGACGCCGTCCGCGGACACCGCGG
Organism: Ambystoma mexicanum; assembly: GCF_040938575.1. Lineage (NCBI taxonomy): Eukaryota > Metazoa > Chordata > Amphibia > Caudata > Ambystomatidae > Ambystoma > Ambystoma mexicanum. The sequence goes on from NC_090930.1 coordinate 376,120,540, forward strand.
CTGTTTGTGGACAGGGCGTGCTACATCTGGGTTTTTCCAGGAAATCCAACATGGAAAGAAGACTGTACGGATCAGCCAATCAGATGTCGAGGTTGTGGATTTGTGTTGAAAGAGACTGTGTGTGGTGAAGATGGCAGAAGTGGAGAAAGTCAGGGTGTTGGTGCTCGGGGATATGTTTGTGCATGGTTTACAGCAGTACGCTGAATGCAGGCATGTTGCAAAGAACTTTGATGTGAAAGGAGTGGAGGTGGTGTGGAGCACTGTGCCTGATTGCAATGTACAGGGAATTGTACAAGTTTGTGCGGATATGGCCACGATGAACAGTCCGCATGTGGTAGTTTTGCACTATGGTGCTTTCCATTTGGGCAACGTCAGTGCCCCTACTTTGTTGGCTGATTTGGAATGCTTGGTTCAAGCCGTAATGAAGATCCTTCCAAATGCGAAAGTAATTTTTCTGGATTACTAAATAGGGCAATATGGGACAATAGTTCAGTTTTTTGTCCTCAGCAAAACATTGCTAGGTGTGTCATCAACCGAGGCATGTGTGCCTTCATGCTTAGAGCTGGTATGTTCTTCTGTAACAATGAGAATATTGATGCCAGTAATGCTGTTAATTTTAAAGAAGATGGCATTTCTTTATCTTTTACCGGAAATGCCTTTCTATTTTGGAATGTAAGGGTTGCTTTGGAGAAGGTTATGTGAAGATTTTAGGAGTAAAGTAAGAAAAAAAAACAAGAAAAAAAATATAAAATAACAGGTGTCTGTCAAGCATCTGTAAAAAAAAAAAAACGGGTCTTTTCAGAGCCAACTTCAAAGGGGAAATGGGGCACACTATTTAAATTTACATTCACCACGCTCAGATTTTCGATGTGTCCGCGGACATGGCGGTAGTCCGCGGACATGAAAATCACTACGAGGGGGTTAGTATGTTCTATGTTACATGTCAGGGATATTATGGTTAAGTTGTGCTACTAATAACCTATGAAATTCAGTGAAAAAACTTTGTTAAAGGGACGTTATGGTTCCAAGTAAAACCGAAAAACCCTTGAAATTCGCCAGTCATGGTAACATAAGCAACCATAACTCGTGCCACCGTGCACTGCTAACACTAACACCCAGGACATCAAAGATGACATCATAAATGTCATTGATGACATAACTGATGACATCACATGGCTGGCTCTCCCTTTTTATCCTTTACTGACATATCGAAGCCACATAGTTTTCTTCAGTAACAGTCAGGAAGTAAAAATTGAAAAGGTACTATATTTGTAGACTTGGGGTCCTGTCACATCATATGAAACATGTACATAGTGGAAGATACAGGTTTGAAAGAGAGCAATCCTTTCTGTGCATGAAGATAATCATTATGGTTATCAGCACTTTGTCATAGTTTTATTTTTATTACTCTACCTTCCCTCTATATGCTCATATTTGTATACATTATACTCACTCTCCATAGAGTGAATGGGAAAAAAATGTTGCTCGCGCATACAGCCCAAACCGCTGGACGGATTTCCACCAAATTTGGACCAGGAGCAGCGGCTTGGTCCCGAAAGCGTGCTTTTGAAAATTTGGTGAAAATTCGTCCAGTAGTTTTTTTTTAAAATGAACAAAAAGTAGGTAAAAAAAAAATTGTGATATCTGTGTTCGGTTTGCGGATACCCTTCCCTGTTCGCTCCGCGGAAAGTGTCCTGATTGGCCAATCGTCTTGCGTGATGTTCGCGGACATGCAAAGTGTTCGCCGATTGGACGGCGTGGAGCGTGAAGCGCGTCAGATTTTTCGGTAGCGCCCGCCATATTGGATTCGCGGACGTCCCCTGACAGCGCAGTGAAACTTTGTTCAAAATGTGTATTTTGTAGAGTGTGTTGGTGTGTAGGAGTGTTTGGGGAGGGTGGGAGTGTGTGAGATAGGATGAAAGTTGTGTTTTTTATGTGTTAGACGTTCTTTTTGTGTTCGATTTGTTTGCGGACATCACAGGTGTTCTGAAATGTTCTGAATAAACTGACTAGGGGGTGTTCTAAGGAGTCAATATGTGTCCATTTTGTTTGCAAGCAAAGTGAAACTGTTCTAAGAACACTCGTGGTGTCCGGGGAGTGTTCGTAGGTGGTGTCCTGAGGACGCTGTCCGTATTGTTCTCTGTCAAGTTGAATGTGTTCTAAGAACACGTGCGGTGTCCTGAAATGTTCGCAAATAAACAAAATGGGGGTGTTCTGAAGACGCTTCTAAGAACACTCGCGGTGTCCGGGGAGTGTTCGTAGGGGGTGTCCTGAGGACGCTGTCCGTATTGTTCTTTGTCAAGTTGAATGTGTCCTAAGAACACTCGCGGTGTCCTGAAATGTTTGCAAATAAACAAGATGGTGGTGTTCTGAAGACGCTTCTAAGAACACTCCCGGTGTCCTGGAATGTTCGTAGGGGGTGTCCTTAGGACGCTGTTCGTATTGTTAGTTGTTAAGTTGAAAGTGTTGTAAGAACTATTGCGTTGTTCTGAAATGTTCGTAGGGGGTGTCCTGAAAACGGTGTCCGTATTGTTCGGTGGCAAGTTCAAAGTGTTCTAAGAACACTCACATTGTTCGCGGACATACAGAGGGTAATTCATAGAATTTCGCAGAAAAGTGTCGCAAGCGGCTGGCGCAGAGTGTCCGCGTGCGATTGTCTGCGCCAGGCACGTGCGCTAAAACCGATTTCCGTGCACAGCGTATTCATGGATTTTAGGCTCCCAAACCAGCCATGGCGCAGAGTATCGCAGCGACCCTGCAGCAGCGCCAGTAACGCCCCCAAGAACGCCCTCGCGCAAGGAAAAGCCATCAAAATCGCTAAATCATCGCAAAGGGCTGCGCTAACCCTGGACCAGTTTACAGGGCTGCCAAACAAGGAACGCAAAGCGGGTAACGTGCATATCAGGGGTACGCGTGAAGTTATACAAGCGATTAGCCAGGCTGCCAGGGTACGTGTATTTCAGGGGTGCGCGGGAAGTTCAACACGCGATAGTCCAGGGAACGTGTATTACAGGGGTACGCGGGAAGTTCAACACGCGATTGTCCAGGGAACGTGTATTACAGGGGTACGCGGGAAGTTCAACACGCGATTGTCCAGGGAACGTGTATTACAGGGGTACGCGGGAAGTCTTACATGCGATTAGCCAGGGCACGTGTAATACAGGGGTACGCGTGAAGTTATACACGCGATTAGCCAGGGTACGTGTATTACAGGGGTACGTGGGAATTATAACACATGCAATTTGGCTGGGTACGTGTATTACAGGGGTACACGGGAAGTTCTACACGCGAATCGGCTGGGTACGTGTATTACAGGGGTGCGCGGGAATGATCACACGCGATTTGGCCTGGTACGTGTATTACAGGGGTGCGTGGTAATGATCAGACGCGATTTGGCTTGGTACGTGTATTACAGGGGTGCGTGGGAAGTTATACACGCGATTGGCCAGGGTACGTGTATTACAGGGGTACGTGGGAATTATCACACGCGATTTTGCTGGGTACGTGTATTACAGGGGTACACGGGAAGTTCTACACGCGATTCGGCTGGGTACATGTATTACAGGGGTGCGCGGGAATTCTCACATGCGATTTGGCCAGGTACGTGTATTACAGGGGTGTGCGGGAATTATCACACGCAATTAGGCTGGGTGGGTCCTCACAGGTGTGCCCTGTACACCCTCCACGGCCCCAGCAGGCAGCCCACAAAACAGGGGACTACCCTGCACACCTGCTCATGTCCCCCTGCACCCCCAGCCCCCAGCAGTGCAGGGTCACCCTCCACCAGGCCCCCACTCATGTCTCCCACCACCCCCACCCCCCAGCAGTGCAGGGGCACCCTCCACCAGGCCCCCACTCATGTCCCCCTGCACCCCCACCCCCCTGCCACCATGGGCAGCCCCCACCAGGCCCCCACTCATGTCTCCCACCACCCCCACCCCCCAGCAGTGCAGGGTCACCCTCCACCAGGCCCCCACTCATGTCTCCCACCACCCCCACCCCCCAGCAGTGCAGGGTCACCCTCCACCAGGCCCCCACTCATGTCTCCCACCACCCCCACCCCCCAGCAGTGCAGGGTCAACCTCCACCAGGCCCCCACTCATGTCCCCCTGCACCCCCACCCCCCAGCAGTGCAGGGTCACCCTCCACCAGGCCCCCACTCATATCCCCCTGCACCCCCACCCCCCTGCCACCATGGGCAGCCCCCACCAGGCCCCCACTCATGTCTCCCACCACCCCCACCCCCCAGCAGTGCAGGGTCACCCTCCACCAGGCCCCCACTCATGTCCCCCTGCACCCCCACCCCCCAGCAGTGCAGGGTCACCCTCCACCAGGCCCCCACTCATGTCCCCCTGCACCCCCACCCCCCTGCCACCATGGGCAGCCCCCACCAGGCCCCCACTCATGTCTCCCACCATCCCCACCCCCCAGCAGTGCAGGGTCACCCTCCACCAGGCCCCCACTCATGTCTCCCACCACCCCCACCCCCCAACAGTGCAGGGTCAACCTCCACCAGGCCCCCACTCATGTCCCCCTGCACCCACACCCCCCAGCAGTGCAGGGTCACCCTCCACCAGGCCCCCACTCATGTCCCCCTGCACCCCCACCCCCCTGCCACCATGGGCAGCCCCCACCAGGCCCCCACTCATGTCCCCCTGCACCCACACCCCCCAGCAGTGCAGGGTCACCCTCCACCAGGCCCCCACTCATGTCCCCCTGCACCCACACCCCCCAGCAGTGCAGGGTCACCCTCCACCAGGCCCCCACTCATGTCCCCCTGCACCCACACCCCCCAGCAGTGCAGGGTCACCCTCCACCAGGCCCCCACTCATGTCTCCCACCACCCCACCCCCCAGCAGTACAGGGTCACCCTCCACCAGGCCCCCACTCATGTCTCCCACCACCCCCACCCCCCAGCAGTGCAGGGTCAACCTCCACCAGGCCCCCACTCATGTCCCCCTGCACCCACACCCCCCAGCAGTGCAGGGTCACCCTCCACCAGGCCCCCACTCATGTCTCCCACCACCCCCACCACCCAGTAGGCAGGGGCACCCTCCACCAGGCCCCCACTCATGTCTCCCACCACCCCCACCCCCCTGCCACCATGGGCAGCCCCCACCAGGCCCCCACTCATGTCCCCCTGCACCCCCACCCCCCTGCCACCATGGGCAGCCCCCACCAGGCCCCCACTCATGTCTCCCACCACCCCCACCCCCCAGCAGTGCAGGGTCACCCTCCACCAGGCCCCCACTCATGTCTCCCACCACCCCCACCCCCCTGCCACCATGGGCAGCCCCCACCAGGCCCCCACTCATGTCTACCACCACCCCCACCCCCCAGCAGTGCAGGGGCACCCTCCACCAGGCCACCACTCATGTCACCCACCACCCCCACCCCCCTGCCACCATGGGCAGCCCCCACCAGGCCCCCACTCATGTCTCAGACCACCCCCACCCCCCAGCAGTGCAGGGTCACCCTCCACCAGGCCCCCACTCATGTCTCCCACCACCCCCACCCCCCTGCCACCATGGGCAGCCCCCACCAGGCCCCCACTCATGTCCCCCTGCACCCCACCCCCCAGCAGTGCAGGGTCACCCTCCACCAGGCACCCACTCATGTCCCCCTGCACCCCCACCCCCTGCCACCATGGGCAGCCCCCACCAGGCCCCCACTCATGTCTCCCACCACCCCCACCCCCCAGCAGTGCAGGGTCACCCTCCACCAGGCCCCCACTCATGTCTCCCACCACCCCCACCCCCCAGCAGTGCAGGGTCAACCTCCACCAGGCCCCCACTCATGTCCCCCTGCACCCACACCCCCCAGCAGTGCAGGGTCACCCTCCACCAGGCCCCCACTCATGTCCCCCTGCACCCCCACCCCCCTGCCACCATGGGCAGCCCCCACCAGGCCCCCACTCATGTCCCCCTGCACCCACACCCCCCAGCAGTGCAGGGTCACCCTCCACCAGGCCCCCACGCATGTCTCCCTGCACCCACACCCCCCAGCAGTGCAGGGTCACCCTCCACCAGGCCCCCACTCATGTCCCCCTGCACCCACCCCCCCCCAGCAGTGCAGGGTCACCCTCCACCAGGCCCCCACTCATGTCTCCCACCACCCCCACCCCCCCAGCAGTGCAGGGTCACCCTCCACCAGGCCCTCACTCATGTCTCCCACCACCCCCACCCCCCAGCAGTGCAGGGTCAACCTCCACCAGGCCCCCACTCATGTCCCCCTGCACCCACACCCCCCAGCAGTGCAGGGTCACCCTCCACCAGGCCCCCACTCATGTCCCCCTGCACCCCCACCCCACTGCCACCATGGGCAGCCCCCCCACGCCCCCACTCATGTCCCCCTGCACCCACACCCCCCAGCAGTGCAGGGTCACCCTCCACCAGGCCCCCACTCATGTCCCCCTGCACCCACACCCCCCAGCAGTGCAGGGTCACCCTCCACCAGGCCACCCACACCCCCCAGCAGTGCAGGGTCACCCTCCACCAGGCCCCCACTCATGTCTCCCACCACCCCCACCCCCCAGCAGTACAGGGTCACCCTCCACCAGGCCCCCACTCATGTCTCCCACCACCCCCACCCCCCAGCAGTGCAGGGTCAACCTCCACCAGGCCCCCACTCATGTCCCCCTGCACCCACACCCCCCAGCAGTGCAGGGTCACCCTCCACCAGGCCCCCACTCATGTCTCCCACCACCCCACCACCCAGCAGTGCAGGGGCACCCTCCACCAGGCCCCCACTCATTTCTCCCACCACCCCCACCCCCCTGCCACCATGGGCAGCCCCCACCAGGCCCCCACTCATGTCCCCCTGCACCCCCACCCCCCTGCCACCATGGGCAGCCCCCACCAGGCCCCCACTCATGTCTCCCACCACCCCCACCCCCCTGCCACCATGGGCAGCCCCCACCAGGCCCCCACTCATGTCTCCCACCACCCCCACCCCCCTGCCACCATGTGCAGCCCCCACCAGGTCCTCACAATCCCCAATCATGTGCGTAATGGTCAGCCTCCACAGCCAAAAAGCCCTACCAAGTAACCCATTCACCCAAATGGAAATGAAAACACATGTTACACCCCCAATGTTCATGAAGCAAATGAACCCATGTCCGTCACACACAGATTTTCAAATTGAATGGGAAAACACACAACATGACATGCATGAAACCAATGAGATGAAAGCACACAGTGAACAATGGAAAAAAAAATGTATTGGACAAAAATACAAATGGTAATGAAAGAAAAATAACTACAATGTAAATGTGAAAAAATAAGCTGCATGTCCGCATAAAAACACAAAAGTAGAAAATCAAATCCATAAAATATTGTCCAAAGTGAAATGTAAAAACTCTCCATGCAACAAAGAACTATGTACAAAAATAACAAGGGTCCATCATCACAACTGAACTAAGGAAACCTCCTAAAAAACCTACCTAAATATCAACTATATACAAAAAGTGGAGCAGTGTCCGTCGACTCCAAATCATAAGAAAAAACAAAGGAAACCTAAAACTAAAGAACTATATACAAAGGCGGCGGGCAAGTCCAGCGGCTCACTCCGTGGTGTTCCGGGCCAGGGCATCATCGAACTCCTGTTCGATGTCCCGGAGGCGGTCCAGTTCCATGGCCCCGAGGGTCCGCAGGGACGACGCCGTGTCCTCCTCCAACCCCCTGCGGATTGCCTCGAGGCACTCGGCCCGCCTCAGGGCCCTCCGCATGGAGTTCTCCGCCCTGACCATTGTGAGCCGCGCCTCTTCCGCCCGCCGCCGCTCTGCACCTATGGCGTGGCCCAACCGCTGCCACACGGAAGACACTCTCTGTCCTGGGTCCTCCTGCCCTCCGGCCGATGCCTGCCCCTCCGATGTCGAAGGCCCCGAGCATTCATGGCTCCCACCATGTTGCTGCTGCTGCTCTGCCTCTGCCCGTGCACTGCCTCCTGCTGCCTGCACATCCTCCGCCGGCTGGGGTGCAGTTGTTGATGTGGCCACCCCTGCTGGACGTCCGACTCCCGACTGTGGCAGGGATGCCTCCTCCACCAGCCTGGCCGCACTGTCAGAGGCAGCTCCACAGGGCACCCAGGTGACTGATGGGTGGGAAGATGGCACAGAGGACGACTGGCGCGTAGGGGGTCCAGTTGAGGAGGGGGTCGGAACAAGCCCCATCAGACGGAGGAATCCGGTCTGGGTGACCTGTCCCAGCAGGCTGACGTGGTCAACGAGCCATTCGAGATGACGTGCAGTCTCTCCATGAAAAGACTGCAGGTCACCTCGCATGGCCCGTTGACGCAACGCCACACCAGCCAGGACAGGCTCAACCCGGACCTGGATAGCCACGTCCGCAGGCAGAGGAAGGCCAGTTGACGTCAGCTCATCCCCTGCCTGGAAACGGGTCTGGACGTAGGCATCCCTGCTGGTGCAAGATGATGCAGGGACAGGATCGGGGACAGGATTGCACACAGGCACCTCTGCGGCGGCCTGTGCTGCCTCCTGTCCCTGGTCCTGGACTGCACCACTAGCACCAGTGGGATCCCCACCTCCAGACCCCGTCTCTGGTGCTTGCACGGCCTCCTCCTCCACCAGACCCCCCACCAACCTGGATGACTCCGTGCCATCTTCCCCTGTTGGGCCCTGTTGGGCCCTGTGGGGTCCCAGCTGCCCCTTCTGCTGCCGAGGAGTCCAACTCCAACCTCCGCCTCTTGGACCTCCCCCCGGCAGCTGCGGCCTGGGACGCGGCACCGGACTCCTCACTCCCCGACGAGATGACAACACGGGAGGGGAGCCGGGCCTTGCGTCTCCGGCTGGCGGTCGGATCCCCGCTGCTGTGCTCCACAGCACCTTCTCCGCCCTCTTCATCAGTTGACGCTGCAGACAGGGAGAAACAAAACACAGGCATCAGGGCACTGTACAATGGACACATACACACATGACAGTTGCACATGAGTGGCATTGGCAAACCTCAGACATGTCATCACAATCCCCAACACACATGTCATTGCAACTCGCACACATGAGCCATACCACAGCCATATCGCAACTGCCACCACCATCCATACACATACAACAGCATGAGCAGCCAAAGGTGACCCAGACATCACATGCAACACAGGAAGTGCACCACACATGTACACACACCACCACACTTGCATGCATGTGTACACCTCGGCCAAGTGTCGCACTGTTCAGACGGGCATCCATGTCACATCTGCCAATCAGGCTTACACATACCGCAGTTACATGCATCCATGTTGCATCACTGTTGCACCCTTGTCAAATACACACACATGCACATGCACACAGTGCTCATACATGCAGCCCAATACAACATACATGCGTGACATCACGGACATGTCTACTTACATACACATATATACAAACATGTGTGCACGCACAACTGCATTTGCCATACAAGCCTACACACACAAGCACCATCCATGTCTCACACATTACAGCCCTCGCATGTGTCAGCCCCACGGCCATGTACACCCCCACCCATACTCGACCCCATACAAACAGATGTGCAACCTGCACAATACCGAATAATCACCACACGCACTGCTCACAATCAGGATGCATGTACACTCACCGCTCGACTCCAGACGGGTCTGCTTCTCCAGGACCTGGACGTGGAGCGCTGGGGATATGCGTTCCAGGACCCCCATCTGTTCTTCCGACAAGTGGCCCCGGCGCCCCTTGGCATCCGCTGCCTTCAAGAGGCGCCGGGCCTTGTTCAGGGTCCTGGACCTGAAGTCCTCCCAGCGCTTCCTGACATGTTGTAAGTACCGGACTGCCACCCCCTCCGCGTTGATGGCAGTCACGATGTCAGTCCAGATCCGAGTCCGTCCTTCCTTGTCGGCGCGGGAACTTCCGAAGAGGGCATCATACTGCCCCAGGACTTGCTCCACCAGGACACCAACTTCGGTGGCACTGAAGCTGGTGCCCCTCTGCCTCTCTGGCCGGGGGTTGTCAGTGGTCACAGATGGTGTTTGCCCCGACATGACAACCCCAGAGGCAGGAGTGGGTGGGCAACTGGGTCCTGGGGCTGGGCTGTGGAGCGATGGAATTCCAGTCGGGAGTCTTCGGTACCAGCAGCGGTGGTCACAGCAACAGCACCCCTGGCTGATGTGCAGGCAGCAAATGGCAGTGCACGTGGGCAGCAGGCAGTCAGGCAGCAGCAGATGGTAGGTGGGAGCGTGCTCGGGGCTCTGGGGGGCAGTAGTTCAGCCTTCTGGGCAGGAGCGTGGTCTTCCGTGTGCTTACGCGTGGCCAGCTTGGTACGGAGTGATTTGGCACGTGAAAATCCTGCACGTCAGCGTGAAAATCGAGGAAAGGGCCTTAGCGCGTAAGCGCGTCAGCATGCATACGGGATTCTATTGGACCAAAGGCCCTCAGCGCGTAAGCGCGTCTGTGACGTGACCCGCACGGGTGTTTCCCACACAGCACGTGATGACTGAGCACACGTGGAAAGACTGCACGTCAGAGTCTCATCGCGTGTGATTGGTGGAAATGGCCCTACACGCAGAAGTGACAAAGCGTGTAATTGGAGGAAATGTCCCTACACGCAGAAGTGACAAAGCGTGCAATTGGAGGAAATGTCCCTACACGCAGAAGTGACAAAGCGTGTAATTGGAGGAAATGTCCCTACACGCAGAAGTGACAAAGCGTGTAATTGGTGGAAATGTCCCTACACGCAGAAGTGACAAAGCGTGTAATTGGAGGAAATGTCCCTACACGCAGAAGTGACAAAGCGTGTAATTGGAGGAAATGTCCCTACACGCAGAAGTGACAAAGCGTGTAATTGGTGGAAATGGCCCTAGCGCGTACACGCCGCGTAAGTGACGCTGGACGTGTGGGCCTGTATAAAAGGTACGCGTAGAACACCACTTCCTTGTACGTGCTTTTCGTGGAGAGCGAGTGGGTGAATTCTGTACTTCTTGTCGTTTCACACGCGATTTACTTCACGGCGTTTCAAGTTCGTATTCCCTGTTACCTCTGACAGCTTTTTCTCTTCTTTCGCTTTTACTGGTTTACCTGGGCCTGTTCCCTCAAACAGTGTTCCCTTCTACTGTTGTCCTGTCTCCTCAGACAGCGTACAAATCTTCTTTTGGCGGGGGTGTTGCCAACCAAACGTGCTCCTTTTACACGCTCGTTTACCAGGCAGACGGTGAGTCACGCACGTATCTAACATCTGTGATTGCCCCGTGTGTAGCCTACCCCTTCAGAGGTCATTCTAGGCTGCGTGTGACACGCATACGTTCATTCTTGTGTTTCTGGGTGCCACAGCGTAGTGCAGGTTTTTCTTTCTGCACATGTGGTCTAGGAGGGGTTGCGTGCACGTCATCTCCCTTTTTTGGGCCTCCTGTGCGTTGCGTGACCCGTCATCTTTCCCCAGGGGTTACATTCAGCCTTGCTAGAGCACTAGGGTACAATTACCATCTGGTACCCAACCCCTTTGACCCCCAATTGCCCAGGACAATAGTCTACATCCACTCCCATACGCACATTAACATCAGTGCCATGGCTGGGAGGCGAGGATTCCGTAAGGGTGGCAAAGGTGGAAGAGCCACAAGTGGTGGCCGTGGTGGATCCGGTAGGGGACGTGGTCGTAACTTGCAGGGTGAGCCTGTCCCCCCATGTGTGGAGGACCAGTCACGGGCACCCATAATCCCCCCCCCTCCCATTGAGGCTGATGTGGCTGACACCATCCATGCTCAGCCCTTGTTGGACCAGCCCATTGTGGCAGCAGACCTGGCTGACTCCATGGCTGACTTCCAGGTCAGCAGGGCTACGACACGTGCGCTGGTGCACGTTGATGCCATCATGCCACGTGGATCTGGGGCTGCAAGGTCATCTGCTGCACCAAGGAGGCAGGGCGGAGAGGCTGCAGGGGCAGCTGCGGCTCCATCCACCCCAGCCCTCACACACCCAGCCAGGACAGTGTCGGTCCTAGTCCATGCTGCTGACATTCCCCCTGACACCATCACACTAGAGCCAATGCCTGCACCAACTCCCATGCTGAGTGTGCAATCCCACACTCCTGATACAGAGTCCACCAGGGCTCCTGCCCCTAGTGTCCAGAGCGGCGCAGGACACTCAGGATCACCACCACCTTCCAAGCGGAAGAGGAAGAGTGCTCGTCCGGCACAGGCTGATGCCCCAGACACGGCTACACAGTCCGGCCCGTCCAGGAAGCCCAGCTTCACGGATGACGAACTGAATGAACTTGTCGAGTATGTGTCCGGACATGACAACGAGATGGTCATTGTTGCAGGATCCAAGACCACACCTGCACAACGCCAGGCACACTGGCAGACCGTTGCGGACATCGTAAGTGCCCTTGGAATTGTGAGGCGCACAGCCAATGATTGCTATAAGCGCTGGAATGACCTAAAGCGCAGGGCAAAGAGTAAGCTGGCCTCAAGTCATGCCGCAACTCTAGTGACTGGAGGTGGGTCTCCAGTAGTAGACATGGAACTCACTCCACATGAGTCAGTCGCTGGGACCTACGTCACGGAGGAACAGATCCAAGGCGTGGGAGATCTGGCTGATTACGAGGCATTGTCCGGTGAGTGCACATGCATGTGTGTGTCATCCATGTGCATGGTGTGTGTGTGAGGGCTTCTGTTTGTGTGCCAGGTGAGAGTGTGTGCGCCTGAGTCGTATGGGTCAGCCATGTGCTTCATGCAATCCTTCCTGCGCAGCTGCATTTGGCCATAGCAGTATCCCTTCTGCCAACAGTAGACATCTAGCCCAACTGCACGCCAGTTGCCCTTGAAGTGTCACCTTGCCACAACATATTTGCTTATTTTTCACTGTTCATTCAGTCAGTTTGTTTGCATTCCACCACTTTCACTAGGCATGTCGCTGTCCACTAGTCACATGTCTGACATGGGTATGGTAAAGTGGAGTGACTTTGTTACCTGGATATCATTTGTACACACATGTCCCTGTGCAATTGGACCATTTCTGACTGGCAGCTCCAGGTGAAAAATCTGACCTGTTAGAATTAGAAAAGCAATTACATGCGGGAACTGGACTGAATGAATAGGTGCTGCCCTCCTCTCCATCTTCACTCAATAGCAATGGTACATGCCATCTGTGTGATGGCATGTGTGTGTTCACCTGCCAATCACAGGCCAATGTGTGATGCCACTGCCAGGCAGCATGCAGAAAATGTGTTCATCTTCCATCTTGGTGTCATCAGTGTGTGCCATTTGCCTGCACTTCATACGCAGTGAGGGTGCATGCATGGGAGGGTTTTAGTCATGTGGGACATGTGTCAATCAAGTACTGGTTCTCTTGCTTCTCAGCCCTCATTGTGTGCCATGGTGCTAATGCCTGTTTCCATTTCTTTGTTTTCATGTCTTTGCAGGGGAAGACGCACCTGATACTGCTGGGGTTGTGGAGATGGTGCAGACCCAGGAGGGGTCCGAGGGCCGACCAACCACCAGTGAGGGACGTGGTGTGGTGGTGGGGGAGAACCTCGTGCTCTCAAGGGGTGTCTCTGGCTGCACCTCCCCCGAGCTGTACTCAGGTGTTGATTCGGATGAGACCTACGTGCCGTCGCAGGTGAGTGTTCCAGGGAGGGATTCTGTTCTGTCTCACCCACCTGCACCAGGGTCAGGACCCTCCATGGGGATGTCAGTGTTGGCAGCTACGCCTTCGGTGGTTACGGATGCAGGGTCACACTCCGCGACATCTGATCCTGTTCCTGGGCCAGCAGATCAGAGGGGGAATGCAGTCCTGCAGCCTCAGGCAGTGCCGGCACAGCAAGGCGCAGTTCGCCTTGCCCCAGACAGGTGTGGTGCCCGCCGACGTGGTGGCCGTACGCCACCCGGCAATACCGCATGGGAGCAATCCATTTACGGTATGGCAACCCAACAGGCTGCATCATCCGAGATGATGGCTCAGGCCATGGATAGGGTGGCCACTTCCATTGTCCCCCCAGAAAGGCTGATGGAGCGACTAGAGCATGCAACCGACTCCATCTGCCAGTCACACAGGGAGTACATGTTACGGTCCAACAGGGACAGGCGGGCGGCACTGGGGACTCCATTGAGTCCCAGGGCCACAGGGAAGCCCTGAGGCAGGAGCTCCTTCACCTCAGGACGACTCTTGTTGAGCTTGAGGCTTCAACACACCAAAGGACAGAACAGCAGCTGGAGCGTCTCACCCGTACGCTCTCAGCTGAGATGCAGGCAACGAGGGCGGAGGTCCGGGCATCCCGTGAGTTGTTGCATGGGGACCTCCGCACACTCATCCTCCAGAACCAGACCTACCACACCTGCATGCTTGCAGCCATGGAGGAGCAGACTAGGGCCTTGAGTGGGCTGCCTCCCATAGTGCAACCACCTCCGGATGCAGCTGCACAGGGTGATAATAGCGACAGCAGTGATACTCCCACAATAGGGTTTCCGTGTGGGCCATGAGCCCATGGAGGTGTTTTATCTTCCCAGGATCCACGCAGGTGGGTTCTGGTGTGCATCCTGTCCTCGGACCTCCTGGGTGGCCTCCCCAACCCCCCCGGGCCCATCAATGGCCATTTTTGATTGTTTCTTATTTTTATTTTTATTTTGATTTCTTTTATTCCCAATTTTTTTGGGACGATCTGTTGGCTTCCGTGGTTCCTGTGGGCATACGCTGCATTGTGGCTGGGCACATGCAGGCTTGTAATGTATTTGGTTCAGATGCTTGGGTTTGAGTCACACACACCCCTCCTGCTTCCCGTTTCCATGGGCTTGCAAAGGGTGTGCCCAAGTGACAGTGAATTACACAGTGACGTTGGACTCCCATGAGCTGTGTGGCCAGTCTGTAGTCAATACTGTGTATACATTCATAGTGCATATTGCTGTTGTGTTGTACACTGCATGTTGCATTGATGTGTAACTCTTCTTCTGTGTCTACCTCCCAATTTGCAGGTCCCTTCCTCAAGTCCACACAAGGACCTCTAGTCTGGAGATGGGGACCATGTTGGCAGCAGTGCACCTACAACTCTACATGGCGCCAACACTGCACAGTTGGTAGTGGTGGGAGTGCAGGCATTTCCAGGTGGTGAGACTACTAATATGTAACATTTGTGATGTCATGTTAATGGTACTACGTGCTCAAGTATGTTGTTGGTCCGGCATTGCTGTGAGCATTTCAGGTGTTGCAGGTTTCTAATAGTGCCACTGTACATAGTGAGACTGATGTCATGTTGTGGGGATTACTTTGTTTACCTGCAATTAGCATGACATGGCACGGTGTGTCGTGTGGCAGTGCTGGGGTTGGGTTGGCTGACATGGCACTGTCCTCTTGTTGCATTTTGCAAGTGGGTATTCATTTTAGCTGCTTCAATGTGTAACTTCACAAAACTGCATTGGTGGTGTCTGTGTGGGTAGGGATGCAAACATTGTGACACTTCCAGGTGAACAATCTCAGGCTGACATGGTATTCCCGGTTCATTCTCCAGACATTCAGGATCAGTGTCAGGTTGAGTCATCATTGATTGTCAGATGGAATGTGGCAGGGCAGTGTGCACTCCACAGGGGTGTGATTTCTATGTGAAGTAATTAGCCACTAGCTGTGTACGGGCTGCCTCCCCCCGTGCCCTTTCCCCTCCCATGCGCAGCGGCTGTGCATGTGGTTGGGGATGTGGGGCCACCACCATGTCCACGGCCAGGCCCCGGCGTGTTGCAACGTTGTGCAGGACACATGCTGCCACTATGATCCTGCACACTACTGGGGGAGCGTATAACAGCTGCCCGCCAGAACGGTCAAGGGAGCGAAAGCGTGACTTTAGCACTCCGAATGTGCGCTCCACTATGCCCCTGGTTGTAATGTGGGCTGTGTTATATCTTACCTGAGGTGGCGTGGTGGGGTTCCGAATTGGCGTCATCATGTGGGGGCTGAGAGGGTAGGCACTGTCCCCTGTGGAGGTGGGGATTGGTATCATTGGTGAGGTTGTGACCTTGCTCAGTATCCAACATGCATGCATGTGCAGTGGCATACATACTCACCAAGCAGCCATGTATCGCCATGCCGCCCAGCTTCTAGGTCCCGGCTTAGGGTGGACATTCGGTAAATGAAGCTGTCGTGGGTGGAGCCGGGATAGTTGGCATATACTGAGGTGATGATTCCCTTGGCATTACATGCTACCTGCACGTTGATGGAATGCCAGTGCTTGCGGTTCCTATAGATGTGCTCAGATGCCCTGGGGGGACGTAGAGCCACATGGGTGCAGTCGATGGCACCTAGCACTTTGGGGAATCGTGCCACTGCGTAAAAATCCAGGGCGGCAGCATGCCTTTCTGCAGGTGTTCTGGGCAGGTATATGTGCCTGCGGACTGATGGGCGTGCAGTCATGATGTTCAAGACCTGGTGTAGGCAGCGTGACTGGGTGGCCTGTGACACCCCACCCACTATGGCACTTGTCCGCTGAAATGATCCAGTGGCTAAGAAGTGCAGTACATTGAGGACCTTCTCCAGGTGGCTGAGTGCTTGGGAGCACAGGGTGGGTGATGTGAGGTCATCCTCCCACTCAGTCACCAGGTCCAGTATGATGTGTGGTGGAAACCTGTACCTCCCATACACCTGGTCATCAGGCATCCCGAAAAGGCTGGTTCTGGGTGTGAATATTCTGGCCCTGACTATCCTCCTCCTCCTCCTTTGGTAGCCCACTGCCACTGCTGCTAGGAACGGTATGTTCATCCTGGCGTCTGAGCTTGTTATTGTTAAAGTCCGCAATTTTATGCTTTGCGCGTGTTCTAGGCGAGCGTGTGACCCGCGCACCCCTGGAATCCAGTTCCCAGTCCAATAGCGTGTGGAAATTCACACGCACCACGGGATACAGCGTGTGACCCGCGCACCCCTGGAATCCAGTTCCCAGTCCAATAGCGTGTGGAAATTCACACGCACCACGGGATACAGCGTGTGACCCGCGCACCCCTGGAATCCAGTTCCCAGTCCAATAGCGTGTGGAAATTCACACGCACCACGGGATACAGCGTGTGACCCGCGCACCCCTGGAATCCAGTTCCCAGTCCAATAGCGTGTGGAAATTAACACGCACCACGGGATACAGGTTCGCGTGTGTAAGTGGCCGCGCACCCATTAAATACACGTACATAGGCCAATCGCGTGTACGCGCACTTTTGTCCAATTACACGCGATGACACTCTGACGTGCAGTATCTCCACGTGTGCCCCGTCATCACGTGCTGAGTGGGGAACACCCGTGCGGGTCACGTCACAGACGCGCTTACGCGCTGAGGGACTCTGGTCCAATAGAATCGCGTATGCGTGCTGACGCGCTTACGCGCTAAGGGCCTTTCCTCGGATTTCACGCTGACGTGCAGGATATTCACGTGCCAAATCACTCCGTATCAAGCTGGCCAAGCGAAAACACACGGAAGCCCACGCTCCTGCCCAGAAGGCCGAGTTACTGCCCCCCAGTGCCCTGAGCAGCCTCCCACGTGCCATCTGCTGCTGCCTGCCTGCCTGCCTGCCTGCTGCCACCGTGCCCTGCCATTTGGTGCCTGCACATCAGCCATCTGCAGGGGTCCAGTTGCTGTGTCCACCCCTGCTGGAACTGAAGACTCCCGACTGGGATTACATCGCTCCACAGCCCAGCCCCAGGACCCAGTTGCCCACCCACACCTGCCTCTGGGGTTGCCATGTCGGGCACTTCCACATCTGGCACCAGTGGCAACCCCAGGCCAGAGGGGCAGAGGGGCACCAGCTTCACTGTCACCGAAGTTGGTGTCCTGGTGGAGCATGTCCTGGGGCAGTATGATGCCCTCTTTGGATCGTCCCGCGCCAGCAAGGAAGGACGGCAGAGGATCTGGGCCGACTGTGTGGTTGCCATCAACGCGGAGGGGGTGGCAACCCGCGACGTCCTGAAGATCAAGAAGCGCTGGGAGGACTTGAGGTCCAGGACCCTTGTGAAGGCCCGGCGCCTCGTGGAGGGGGGCCGGGGCCGCATGAGTTCCATCCAGATAAGGGTCCTGGAACGCGTACGCCCAGCGCTCCACGCCCAGATCCTTGAGAGGGAGGCCCGTCTGGAGTTGAGCGGTAAGTGTCCATGCATTACTGTGTGAGACAGGGCATGTTGCGGTGTGCTGGTTCTATGATACTTGCCTGTATGTGTTCCATAGGCCATGTATGCATGTATGTGTGCAGGGACATCATGGTAATGCATGTGCGACCAGTGATGTGTGATGCACATGGTTGTTGCATGTGTTGAAATGCCGCATGGGGAGCCCTATTCAGATTTTGAACATGAGAGCATGCCAGTCTCTGTACCTGGACATGGGTGGGGGTGAGGGATGGGTGCTGATGCCAGGTACATATATGGTAGCCATGTCTGTGTGCCTGACCTGCGTGTCTGTGACTTGTGCATGCCATGGATGCATGACACATGCGTGTGACAATGCAGAGATTCAGTAAAGCAGACAAATTACCCTTGTATCCGCTGTGTTTGGTGTGTTTGGGGCCAGATGGATGTGACTGAGGTGAAGTGTGTGCATGTGATGGGCATGAGCCATGATGCATGTGAGTTACATATCATTGAATGTTTCAAGAGTCCATTGGACATGCATGGAAATGTCCATGGCATGCACCATGCCTGTTACTGTGTGTGTTTTGCCTGGACTGACCCATGTGTTGTGGAGGGACATGATGGAAGTGTACTTTGACAGTGGTGCTCATCTGCTATTGCGTCCTGTCTAGGGGACCATTGTACAGTGCCCTGATGCTTGTGTTCTTTGTCTCCCTCTACGCAGCGGCTAGTGAAGAAGAGGGCGGAGACGGCGCTGTGGAGCAAGGCGGCGGGGATGCCCCCACGGCTGCAGCGGAAGGGGTGGGTGAGCCCCCACAGGGGCCTGCTACGGTGGGAGACGGTGAGGAGCCATCCAGGTTGGTGGTTTGCACAGAGGAGGAGGAGGCCGCCACTGGGGCACACATGGGGCCTGGTGGGGGCATCCCTGCTGGTGCAAGTGGTGCAGTCCAGGGGCAGGAGGCAGCACAGGTCACCGTGGAGGGACCTGTGCATGTCGCTGTCCCTGACCCTGTGAGTGCACCACCATGCACCAGCAGGGATGCCCCGTCCCAGGCCTGTCCGCAGGTAGAGGGGATGTCCATGTCACCTGACTCCCCTCCACCTGCGGACGTGGGAACCCTTGGCCGTGCGGAGAAGGTCCTGATTGGGGTCGCGATGCGCACGGCTGTGATTCGTGATGCCGTGCGTGCTTCCCGGGAGGAGCACGCACGTCATCACGAAGTGCACCGTGCCGACGTGGCCCAATTGGGATCGGCCATGTTCGGGGGTTTCCTGCATGTGTTGGCCAATGTGGCGGCCCTCTCCTCCTCTGTGCAGGCTATCCACCAGTCGTTCTCCTTGCCGTCTTCCAGCCCAGATGCCACCAGGGCCCCCTGTGGACCTGCCCCGACCAATGCAGCCAGCTCGGTGGGGATCCCATCCCTGCCACAGTCGGGAGTCAGAGATCCAGCAGGGGTGGACACCAGAGCAACTGGACCCCAGCAGATGGAGGATGTGACGGCATCATCGGGCAGGGCACGTGCACGACGGCGTCGGTGGTTTCCATCAGCCTGGATGCCGTCGTGCTGGCACAGGCAGTTGCGTCGGAGGCAGCAGCAGGCTCAACGTGGGAGGCATCATGGCTCGGGGCCATCAACATCAGGGGTGCAGGCATCGGCCGGAGGGCAGGAGAACCCTGGAATGGGAGTGGCTTCCGTGTGGGAGAGGTTGTGCCAGCGGATAGGTGCGGAGCGGCAGCGGGCAGAGGAGGAACGGCTCACGATGGTCAGGGCGGAGGACTCCATGCGGAGGGCGCTGAGGCGGGCTGAGTGCCTCGAGGGTCTTCGCAGGGAGTTTGAGCTTGACACTGCGTTATCCCTGCGGGACCTCGGGGCCAGGGAACATGCCCGCCTCCAAGCCATTGACCAGGAGTTCGATGATGCCCTGGCCCATGACAACAACCAGTGAGCCGTCCGAATAGCCCGCTGCCTTTGTATATAGTTGTATAGTTAGGGTTAGGTTTCCTTTGTTTTTTTGATTTTTTTTTGGTTGCGATTGGACAATGCACCACTTTTTTGTATATAGTTCACTTTTTAGTTAGTAGTCAGTTAGGTTTAATTTGGTAGGGCTCATGGACCCAGGATGATCTTCTTCATTGGCTTATTTTAATTTTTCAGATTATTTTCTTGGACATTCATCTTGTTTTGTTTGATTTGCTTTGTGTTTTTTCTTATTTCATTTCCATTCTACTTGCTGTTAAATACATATTATTTTTTTAATCTTCAATGTGTCGTATCATCTCATTGCTTTCAGGCATGTCATGTTGGGTGGTTTGTCATTCACTTGCAGCCATTGTGTGTGACAGACATGTGTTAAATTGCATTATTTAAATTGGGGGTGTAAAATGTAATTGCCTTTGATATGTGGGTGGGTGTGATAGTTGGTTGGGCCTTTTGGCAGGGGAGGATGGGAATTACGGACATGATTGGGGAATGTTGGGACCCAGGTGCAGGGGGGCATGGATTGGACATGGGTGGGGGCCTGCTGGCAGGTGCCCCACAGTGCTGGGGGGGTGGGGGTGGTGGTAGACATGAGTGGGGGCCTGGTGGAGGATGACCCTGCACTGCTGGGGTGTGGGGGTGGTGGGTGACATGAGTGGGGGCCTGGTGGAGGCTGACCCTGGTGGCTGGGGGGTGGGGGTGGTGGTAGACATGAGTGGGGGCCTGGTGGAGGGTGACCCTGCACTGCTGGGGTGTGGGGGTGGTGGGTGACATGAGTGGGGGCCTGGTGGAGGGTGACCCTGCACTGCTGGGGTGTGGGGGTGGTGGGTGACATGAGTGGGGGCCTGGTGGAGGGTGCCCCTGGTGGCTGGGGGGTGGGGGTGGTGGTAGACATGAGTGGGGGCCTGGTGGAGGGTGACCCTGCACTGCTGGGGTGTGGGGGTGGTGGGTGACATGAGTGGGGGCCTGGTGGAGGGTGACCCTGCACTGCTGGGGTGTGGGGGTGGTGGGTGACATGAGTGGGGGCCTGGTGGAGGGTGACCCTGCACTGCTGGGGTGTGGGGGTGGTGGGTGACATGAGTGGGGGCCTGGTGGAGGGTGACCCTGCACTGCTGAGGTGTGGGGGTGGTGGGTGACATGAGTGGGGGCCTGGTGGAGGGTGACCCTGCACTGCTGGGGTGTGGGGGTGGTGGGTGACATGAGTGGGGGCCTGGTGGAGGGTGCCCCTGGTGGCTGGGGTTTGGGGGTGGTGGTAGACATGAGTGGGGGCCTGGTGGAGGGTGCCCCTGGTGGCTGGGGGGTGGGGGTGGTGGTAGACATGAGTGGGGGCCTGGTGGAGGGTGCCCCTGCACTGCTGGGGTGTGGGGGTGGTGGGTGACATGAGTGGGGGCCTGGTGGAGGGTGCCCCTGGTGGCTGGGGTTTGGGGTGGTGGTAGACATGAGTGGGGGCCTGGTGGAGGGTGCCCCTGGTGGCTGGGGGGTGGGGGTGGTGGGAGACATGAGTGGGGGCCTGGTGGAGGCTGACCCTGGTGGCTGGGGGGTGGGGGTGGTGGGAGACATGAGTTGGACATGGGTGGGGGCCTGCTGGCAGGTGCCCCACAGTGCTGGGGGGTGGGGGGGGGGTGGGGGACATGAGTTGGACATGGGTGGGGGCCTGCTGGCAGGTGCCCCACAGTGCTGGGGGGTGGGGGTGCAAGGGGACATGAGTTGGTGTTCATTAGTTCAAGGAGACATGTGCCTTTGCTGGGGGGCATGCCCATGGTGGGTGGGCTGCCTGCGGGACATGACCAGGGATGCAGGGTAGTCCCCTGTGGTGTGGGCTGCCTGCAGGGGCCGTGGAGGGTGTACAGGGTACACCTGGGAGGACCCACACTGTCAAATCACATGTGGAACTTCCCGCGCACCCCTGATATACACGCGCCCAGGCTATTCGCGTGTGGAACTTCCCGCGCACCCCTGGAATACACGCGCCCAGGCTATTCGCGTGTGGAACTTCCCGCGCACCCCTGAAATACACGCGCCCAGGCTATTCGCGTGTGGAACTTCCCGCGCACCCCTGAAATACACGCGCCCAGGCTATTCGCGTGTGGAACTTCCCGCGCACCCCTGAAATACACGCGCCCAGGCTATTCGCGTGTGGAACTTCCCACGCACCCCTGAAATACACGCGCCCAGGCTGTTCGCGTGTGGAACTTCCCGCGCACCCCTGAAATACACGCGCCCAGGCTATTCGCGTGTGGAACTTCCCGCGCACCCCTGGAATACACGCGCCCAGGCTATTCGCGTGTGGAACTTCCCGCGCACCCCTGAAATACACGCGCCCAGGCTATTCACGTGTGGAACTTCCCGCGCACCCATGAAATACACGCGCCCAGGCTATTCGCGTGTGGAACTTCCCGCGCACCCCTGAAATACACGCGCCCCAGCCTATTCGCGTGTGGAACTTCCCCCGCACCCCTGAAATACACGCGCCTAGGCTATTCGCGTGTGGAACTTCCCGCGCACCCCTGAAATACACGCGCCCAGGCTATTCGCGTGTGGAACTTCCCGCGCACCCCTGAAATACACGCGCCCAGGCTATTCGCGTGTGGAACTTCCCGCGCACCCCTGAAATACACGCGCCCAGGCTGTTCGCGTGTGGAACTTCCCGCGCACCCCTGAAATACACGCGCCCAGGCTGTTCGCGTGTGGAACTTCCCGCGCACCCCTGAAATACACGCGCCCAGGCTATTCGCGTGTGGAACTTCCCGCGCACCCCTGAAATACACGCGCACAGGCTATTCGCGTGAGGAACTTCACGCGAACCCCTGTAATACACGTAGGCCGCTCCCCCAGGCCCGATCGCGTGAGGAACTTCACGCGAACCGCTGTAATACACGTTGCCCGCTCCCCCATCACGCGAACCCCTGTAATACACGTAGCCCGCTCCCCCAGGCCCGATCGCGTGAGGAACTTCACGCGAACCCCTGATATACACGTAGCCCGCTCCCCCAGGCCCGATCGCGTGTGAAACTTCACGCGAACCCCTGTGATGCACGTACCCTGCTGAAATCGCGTGTTAGACTTCCCGCGCACCCCGGTATACACGCACACGTATTTTTTGTCAGCGGGTGTCCGTGTTTGTGGGTACCCCTTTGCACGTCATTTTTCCTGGAGGGCCACAGTATGGGACATTCATCATGGCAGTATATAGGTGCGATTTGTTGGCGCACCTTTTGGCGCACATTTCTTACAGCCGCAGAGACGCTACCGCCTGCTTTCTTGTGGCGGTCGGGTTTGTGCCTGTGCGCTGGTTTGAGCGTGCGCTTTTTTCCCCTATTCGATTCCATGAATACGTGTTGTAGGCGAGCGTGTGGGCGTTCCGCGCACTTGTGCCCTGTACTTCCCCCGTGACGCCCACGTTTTGGCAAGTTGTTCCCCATTCCGAGTGTTACGCCCGTGTTCCGCCTACTTTTGTTGCGTGCGCCGCGCTATGTGCGAATTTCGCTGTGGCCTGTGCGATTTTCGCTGTGACCTGGCGCACGCTGTTAGATGGCCTGTGCGCCAACGTGCGCCGCGCACTTTTTTATCGCACATCCGCTGGTTTTCTCGCGCACGGCCTTCCATGAATCGACGTGCGCTGCTTTTCGTGCGATTTTCGCAATTGCACTGCGATTTTCGCTATTCCACTGCGAATCGCACGTTTTTGCCCACTTGCGCCGCGCTAATTATTCCATGAATCGGCCTCTATATGTGTTGTCAGGATTGTTTGCTGCATTTCTGTGAAGTACTAACATTTGCAAACACAATGGGTCTGTACTGTGTGAGTAAATGTTGTCAACAATTGGTGGTAATTGAAATAGAATATTCATTGCTACATTTGCATAGCAACTTACACCAACTATATTTGAGAATTTAAATGGTCCAGGTAGTTCTGTATCTAACTGCTTTTTTTGGAGTTTGTCTTCCTTCTTTAAAGAAGTACCTGGTTTACTTTCTCTAATTGATTCTTTTTTGTTTGTGGTACTTGATGAAGTATTAGTTTCTTTTACTCTCTTTGGAGGATTTGCAGTGACGTACTGTTGCATTTCTGTTTGATTTAGTTTTCTTTTACAACGTTTTAGTTTTTGTGGAACAGAATATGTGTTTAGATGGGGAGTGTATAGTGAGCAAAGTCTATTATATTCTAAAATGCAAGGAATATCAGCGTTTACTTTACTTGCATCAAAGTTGATTAGAAATAGACCGTCAAGTGTACGTAAGCGTGATAGTGCTACATAGCTCATGCCTTCTTTAAAGACTGTGTTACCAATATCTATCATTGCTTTGTCTAGGGTAAGACCTTGTGATTTATGAATTGTGACTGCGTATGCAAGAGTTAGAGAAAATTGTTCTCTGCGTACATACATATCTTTGAAGAGAAGGAATCTAGCTGTTGAGCGTCCTATCCGTTTTACTTCTGAAAGTTTGTCAAAGAGTATATTGACAAACTGAATTTTGTTGTCACATGGGTATGTTTGAAAGCCAACAACTGTACCCAGTGCTCCATTAACTAGTCCTTGGTCCACGTCAAGGTCACGTTTAAGCATTACTCTGCAATTTAAGGATAATTTTAACATCTTTTCTAAGCCTGCTGTGTTTGAGATTGATTTTTCTAAATTATTTAGTCTTGTTTTGGCTTGGTCACACATGGGTAGTGTCATACCATGTACATCTAGTTTGTCTGTGGCGCTAATTTCCATTATTGGTTGCATTTCTTTACTTAGCATGATTTCATTGAATTTGAAACAGCTTGCAAGAGTTGGCATTAAGGCCATACAATTGACATTTTTGTGGGCTAATTGTTCCATAACATCTGTAGCACATGCATTATCGCGATAAAGTGCATTAATGTGCCGGGTTTTCAATGTTGCTTCTGCTTCTTTAGAAAGTATACCAACTCTCAAACTTTTTAAAATGTTGGCATAAGTTAGATCTGCAGATTGGTGCATGTTTTCTGTTAATTCTCTGTATTGGAAATGTTGCCAAAGGTTGACATTTCCAATGCTGCCAACAGTTTTACGGCAGAGTTTGTGCCCTAATGTTTTAAAAATAGGTTCACCTTTTACTGGTGTTAATTGAAGCAGATCTTCAAAAACAATAATGTGTTTTCCTGCAAAGAGCTCTTCATAGTCTGTATTGAGTACTTCTTGTAATCTGAGGTGAATCAAAGCTAACATCAGGTTGGAGACCATGCTTACTTCATCTATTAGTAGCATTTTAATTTGTTTCAATACTCTGCGTAATTCCATTGCAGCTTCTGCAGAAAGTTTGTAATAGTCTAATTTGTTCTGGTGTTCTACTGGTAATAGTAGTAATCGGTGTAATGTAACACCACCTATGTTGTAGGCAGATAAACCTGTGGGGGCAGTGACAACAGCTGACAGTTTGTTGTTTGTCAATTGTTGAAGGAACTTACTAATGATTTTGATTAGGAATGTTTTGCCAGAACCAGCTTCACCACTGACGTACAGTAGTATAGGTTTATAATTATGGCAGGAACATTCTTTATTTTCATGTTTTACACCATGTGTAATTTGTTTTGTTACTTCTTGAAAAATGCTACTTTGCTCATTGTTTAGTTTTGATTGTAGAATAGTTAAGTCTTCCTTATCTTCATACTGACACATGGTGTTTTCTACTTCTATCATAGCTAATTCTGCCTCATTTGTTATTAGTGGTTCTCCCAGTGGTTCTTGGCTTCCTGTTACAGAAGGTTGACTACTGTCAGGAGTATCCTTATCTAGTTGAGCTTGGAGTTCTTCTTCATGTTGCTGTTCATTGTGCAACATTGTTTTGTACTGTGTGAAGTTTATATCAGTTATAGTGCTTTCATTTGCTTTGAAAGCATCCTCATATGAGTCATAGTTATCTAGTAATTGTTCTTCTTTTCTCCATGGTTTGAAGAGTTGTAGCAGGGACATGTAATATACTTCTTTATGTTGAGGAGTCTTCAATGACAATTTGATATGATTAATTAAATTTGGTTTATTGAGTTTAACTAAGCTGCCTTCACAGTCTGTCACTCTATATTTACCTTTTTTTTCATCGGGTTTCATATTATTTTTGTATGTGTAGTTTTGGGCTATTTGGTATAGACACATGTTTTCCAAAGTATTACTTCTGTTTGGGTAGTATGTGTCCAATAAATTGTTTTTTTGAAATGTCTTGGCTGTTGGGATCATGTTTGGCTATTGTTTCTATATCTTCATATGATTTTAGAACTCTTTTTCTAGATTTAGCTGGACCAAGACTTAGCCATACTATATTGTCAGATTTACCATACAATGAAGTACCAGTTAAACGATCAGCTGCTTCATAAGATCCACATTCTCTATGGGTGAGCATTTTTATGCCCAAGCTGTATAATTTCTGAGATACTGTTTTATCTGATGACAGGTCATTCCAGAGGTCTTGGAGCTCTGTCTTTTCTGCTTTAGTTAAGTATGCTGTGACATATCGTGCAACTCCAGTAGAATTGTCTGCAATGTACTGCACATCTATGTTTGCATTCCATAAGTGGGCAATGATTGCATTATAATCATTGATATATTTTTATTCTTCTTTCTTTTTATGTAATATGTATTTTTAGGTGACCTTCCTTTAACAGTATGTCTAACTGAAGACATGAGGTTGTTTACTTGACCTGTATTTGTAACTGGTCTAGGGAAACCAAATCGGCATTTGGTGTAGTATTTGCCTTTGTTTTTGTATTTGCGACGACAATATTTTCCACATTTGTGTTTTTGAAATTGTAAAATTTGTGCACAAAGATCACTATTTGTGGCTTCTGATGGAATTTCACAAGTGACATATGTTTCAATAAACTGTAAAACAGTGGCATCACTGTCTTGACCAAATTTAGGAGCATCTTTAATACATAAAAGCATGTGGATATCTGGTGCTCCTCTGGCTTGGTATTCTTTTCTCCAAAAGAAGTGTTGCACTTCTCCAAGGGGAGGAACAGTTTTATTACAAATAAAATGTAGCATAGCAATGAAGCGATGGTGAAAACATCTTGAAACATTAACAGGATGCAAAGAACAAAGTTCTCCAGGTGTTAGAATATCTATGTTTGTTTTGTTTTTATTTGATATGCGTAGGAAATCATGTAAATCTTCCCATGCATATTCTGCACAACTTAATGTAACAAACCAAGTGGGTGGGCCAAGGTTTCTGATCATACAACGTACATCTCCATGACGTCGAAACCAGTACTCTTTAGTACCACGCATATTTGCTAATAGATTTGTAATATTTGATTGTAAAACCTCATCCTTTTGTTGCACTTTCTCTAATAATTGTGTAGCTGTCATATTTTGATAGTGTGATCCTGATTTTAATATGTGTGCAACTCCGTAACATAAAGTTGCTAGTTCACTTTAAAAGAGTAGGTGGAATATGTATTCCACATTTTGTCTAAATCTGGGATCTTCTGAATACATCCGTAATGAGCGGTATTCTGGAGCTGATATTTGAATAGGTCTATCATCATACCTTCCTCCTTTGCCAGTTGGAAAGAGTAGAGGAAAAGCACATGCTTCTATACTTTTTTCCCATATACTGATTGGCGATCCTTTTGTTTGACGCATTTGGTAAGTTTCCAGTACATCTTGTACGGTGTCATTACAGTGCAAAGGATGAATTGTATACTGGTCTAAAGTATTTGATATTGTAGCAGGATCTAGTAGCTCAAATTGACCAGCTTCTTGTGTTTCTTGAATTATTTCAGTTGTATCTTTCAAGTTTTCTTCAATATTAATTTCTTTGTAATATTCATTATTCTCTTTAAGATATTGGAAGGCTTGTCTAACTTTATATAAATCTACCAGCTGTTGCCATATTTTGTTGTCTTTTGTAGGTACTCCATTTACTAATATAATTAAAGATTGCTGCATTGGACGTTGCACTCCTAGAGTATGCACATTTTCTTTTAGATTTAATGGTAAATAAACTACTTTTCCATGAATGCCTTTTACCAATTCAGAGGGAGGTAATTTTGCTGTTTTTGGTTGAAGGCGTATTATTGCTTGAAATGGGTGTACTGTTTGAATTATGATGCTCTCATATAAATTAAGTTGTTGTAGAGGTTTTGGTACTGGGTATAATTCCAAATGATTTGTGATAGAACGTGAAGGAGTTTGGTTGTTGTCAAGTTTTGTAGTGCAATAACTGCAAAGTATTAAGGGCTCAGTTATTTCATATTTGCTTTCTGCTAGAAGGTAGAGAGCTAATTCAAACCATTTAGAATCTTCATTGTCTTCTATTTTGTATGATAGGTCCACAGTTTTTGTGTTACTTTTATACAAAATTCTACGGCAACATACACATACATGGTTTGGTACTTCAGCTGATGTACTTTTAAATTTTAGTATTTCTTTTTTGTATGTGTTTAGCAAAAGGTTGCCATGTGTAGAACTGTTGCTTAATTGGTTTAAAGCTATTTCATTCTGTAAATGGCTTTCACTTCCAAAATATTTTTTCTGGATATAGTGAATTTCTTCAAGTAGGTCTTTTGCTGTACCATGTAGAATGATGTTATTTAACTTTGCTAGTGCTAAAGCAGGACTTTTAGCATAGTACAGTTTATAGACTAGATTTCTTGTAGTTGAATGATGTGTTGATATCCTTTTGATATCATGGAAAGTGGTTTTACAAGTAGGTCCTGTAATGCAGGCCAATTAATGTCCTTGTAGTCCTGTGTACTTGCGCACTGGACAGGTATCTATATTTTACAGTAATTTAATTTTGATTTTGTCTTTGCTTTTTACATATTTATTGAGGAATTGGTGTAAATATTTGAAACATTGTTTGGGAATGTTACACATTGACGTGCATGGCCATTTGTACACTAGACGTTCTGATTCAGTTGAATGGAGGGGTAATTCTAAGTTTTCAGGGCATATTTTTGTAAGGAGTACTTCTTGTTCCATTATGGTATTATTCACTTTTTCATAACCTCGACCACTGCTATTTATGGCAATTGTATTTGTTTGCTTTTGTTTGTACTCTTCTTCATTAAAATATGGTTCTGTGCTTGTAGTGTGATTCCATTCACCTCCGCAGATACTTAAGAAGTTCTTTCTGTTGACATTTCGCTTATTGAGAAGTCTTTTTTGTAATTTAGTTATTAGTTTTGTTAGTGGTTTCATTTTGTTTAACAGTAAAATAAATACATTTCTTTTGAGAAGAATTGCACTGTCCATCAATGCTTCTAAAATTAATTTCCTACGATAGGTTTTAAGCTTTGAACCTGATTTCTCTACTGTTTTTATAAGATTTTGAAGGACTTTGTGACAGTATATTTTGGCTAAAATACTTTTCTTGGTATGCTTACTTTGCACTATATTAAAATTTGAAGAAGTAGTTTTATCTGTACTGATAGCTGATTTTCTGTTAATTGTTTTTTGGTTTGTTTTACATTTTGATAGAGGAAGCGAAGTTGTTGTACTTGAAACTTCTTGTGTTTCACTAAATGATTGTATTAGCTGTTTTGTTTCAACTTTTTTTACAAATTCTGCTAGAGATGGATGCCTATGTTGGACACCTTTATTTTCATTTGCTCTAATATTGCGTTGCTTTCTACGGAGTTGTCTTTTGGTAGGCATTCTTTAGGGTCTGTTGAAAAAAATAAAGAAGATATGGGTTGGGGTGTTCTGGAATGTATGTGTGCTGTGTGCATGAGTGTTTGAGTAAGATGATAAAGATGTATGTAATGGTGTGTGATTGTGCATTGGGAACTAAAACTAGTAGGGATAGGTATTCTTGAATGTATGTGTCACTAAACTAGGGTTCAGATGACAAAAAAAAAAGTAAGCTAGTGGTGTGGAAAAGTACAAATAGTAAATGTAATGTATACAATTAAAATAGTTGTTTGTTCTATAATATGAAAATTGTAGTGGTTCAGTTGGCTAATTTGTGTGTCCAAAAATAGAAATTTGTGGGCCATTCTGGTTGTAAATCGCTGTTTACGACATGGACATTTTTGGACAAAATGGTACAAAATCTCTATTTCAAGAAACCAAAATAGCTGGTATTAATGTTATAGTATATTTGATTAATAATATAAATAATATAGTGATATTTTACTTACTTTTTTTTAAAATTAACAGGTAACTTCTTAGTTTTTCTTTCTTCTTCGAATTCGGCTGCTTCTTTTCAGGAAACTGGTCTTCACTGCAACTGTAAAAGCTTCAAATTAGTAACTTTGTTTGTATATAGCACTGTTTTTAATTTAGATATTGATTTTTTTAATTGAAATCCTCAGTGCCTTCTGTAAAACCATTAAACTAATTTATTTACATAAGATACATTGCATCAATTCAGTATATATGATATGTTCTTAATGAACAAATTGTATTGAATGACTAACTGTAGCAAAAATAAAATATCTTTACTATGTCTTGTGAAATTTATAATATATTAGTGAATACCACTATTTCTGTAAGTAAACTGTTCTAGGTAATAGCGCCTCAATGTCATGTCTAATTTAAAGTAATTAAGTAAATAAATAAATAAAAAACAAAAGGGTTCAGATGACAAAAAAAAAAGTAAGCTAGTGGTGTGGAAAAGTACAAATAGTAAATGTAATGTATACAATTAAAATAGTTGTTTGTTCTATAATATGAAAATTGTAGTGGTTCAGTTGGCTAATTTGTGTGTCCAAAAATAGAAATTTGTGGGCCATTCTGGTTGTAAATCGCTGTTTACGACATGGACATTTTTGGACAAAATGGTACAAAATCTCTATTTCAAGAAACCAAAATAGCTGGTATTAATGTTATAGTATATTTGATTAATAATATAAATAATATAGTGATATTTTACTTACTTTTTTTTAAAATTAACAGGTAACTTCTTAGTTTTTCTTTCTTCTTCGAATTCGGCTGCTTCTTTTCAGGAAACTGGTCTTCACTGCAACTGTAAAAGCTTCAAATTAGTAACTTTGTTTGTATATAGCACTGTTTTTAATTTAGATATTGATTTTTTTAATTGAAATCCTCAGTACCTTCTGTAAAACCATTAAACTAATTTATTTACATAAGATACATTGCATCAATTCAGTATATATGATATGTTCTTAATGAACAAATTGTATTGAATGACTAACTGTAGCAAAAATAAAATATCTTTACTATGTCTTGTGAAATTTATAATATATTAATGAATACCACTATTTCTGTAAGTAAACTGTTCTAGGTAATAGCGCCTCAATGTCATGTCTAATTTAAAGTAATTAAGTAAATAAATAAATAAAAAACAAAAAATATGAAATTGTATAAGTATTTTTATAAAGGTTTAAACATAGATTGTGTTTGCATGCAATTTTGTTTGAATATATGTAGTCTATATATTTCATTTAAAAAATGTTAGTTTAACATGATTTGAGTGTGTGTGTATAAAGAAAGTAAAAAGTATAAAGGTGTATAAGTGGTAGTTGATTTTAGGAAATTGAAAAAAGTACAGTAAATTCATTTTACACATTTTACAAGGTAAAAGTCTGTTTGAAAATGTGTTCATCTAGCATAGCTCTCAACTCACACACTTTTGGCGGGTGTCACACGCCTTGTAAAGGGCAGACTCACCCGCCAAGCCTCCTGCACGCCCATTCATTCCAATGGGCGTCTCACCTGCTAAAAACAAAATCGGGTGATTTCACCCGCCTGTAAAACAAAAATGGTTGAGAGCTATGTCATCTACTATACAGAAAATATGCATACCTGAAGTTTGTGTTCTTGCATATGGATATGCATGGAGCTGCAAGTAGAAATCTTGAAGACTTGTACAGTATTTGTGGTAGATGCTGCTTGCCACTGATATGACACTTGTACTCAGAGAGATTCAGAGTACATTTGCAGTGCTGATCTATGATGATGCAGTTAGATGTAGAGGTCTTGAATGTGATTGGTGAGGTACATCCAATGAGGGAATGGCAGAGAGAGTGTAGTGGAAATGGTAGAAGGGCTGTTCATGTTACGATATGTCCGCGGACATGGCGGTAGTTCCCGGACATCGGGAGTTACATCCGGGGATTTTTGGGTTCAGAAGTCATGCAAATGAGAATAAGCACTGAAAGGGATTGGTCAGGAAAGTTTGGTGGGTGTGTTGTGCCAGGAGAGATTTTCTGAGATACTCTTTTTGCTGAGAGAACAAAAGATAGCTATGGCTGTGTGTTTCAGAAAACAGATTGTTTGGATTTTAGGAGATTCGTGGATACATTGGTTGAAGGTGCATGCAGAAAGCTGTGGAGTAGCTGTAGATCTTGGATTCCCACATGTGGAAGTACACTGGCATGGAGTACGTGGAATGAAGTGGTTGGATTTGCTACCTCTCTGTGCTACTTTGGAGACAGAGCAACATCCAGACATAATTGTAATTCATTGTTTCATTGTGGAGGGAACAGTTTATGGCATGTGACTGGAATTTTTTTGCAATTTGCTATGAAAGAAGGACTGAGGAAGGTTATGGACATGTTTCCTAATTCTCAAGTTATATTTTCACGGATTGCACAGAGACAAATGTGGCTTCGTTCTTCTTCATTTGGTCCACAAATGGAAAAAGCAAGGCGCAAAGTTAATAAGGCTGTTTGTGGCTTTCTAAGAGATTTTGGCATGTCTTCTTTTCACAATGAAAATATTATGTTTTGTAGTACATTCATTTTTCGCAGAGATGGAGTCCATCTTACTTATGCTGGCAATCAGATTTTTCTGAGAAATGTACAAAATGCATTGCGACCTTTTTTGGAATTACAACAACGATTTTGAAGTAGATGTTAAGCATTTACAATTTTTGACTTACAAACACCACCCAAAGGCTCTTTTCAGAGATACCACTTCTTTCCAGAGAAAATTACAATGTTTGTGATGGAGTAGTAACCCAATTTTTTTAATGTTCGCAAACTGTTCGCAGACTTCTAAAAAATACAAAGAGCCCTGCTTCATTTATTTTCACTTCTATTTTTTAACTGGGAAAGGCGGCTCTGAAAAGAGCCTTATTTTTTTTTGATTTTTGTAATTTTGTATTTTTTTGGTTTTTCAGACACGACACACTAGGAGAGGAGGGTAAAGGAGGGTAAAGGGGGGGACACCAACCACAGGGATAAGAAAGGGCGAGCTGAGAGAGGAAGATGTAGAGTGGGTTTTATTTGTGTAGTGAGCAGGTCTTCTCGTGCTCTGAGACGATAGTCTCAAAAGCACTCCGAAGTCGCTCCCCCCTGCAGAGTACTGTGTCACAATACATACATACAACTGTGACCCTCGAAAGGTAAGGGTCATCAGCATTCTGTATGGCCTGTGAGGCAGCTTGAGAAAGACGCTGTCCCACAGAGGTGGTCCTTGTGGTGACAGGATTAGAAACAGAGGATGAAGTAGAGGAAATCAACCTGCTACGTTCTTCGCAAGGTACAACCCTGCAAATAGCCCCAGAGTGAAATGACCTCAGGTGTCGCTTCATAGTAGTGGTCCCAAAGCTGTAGTTACCCTGCTTCCCGCGACTGAGTATCATTTTGCACTCATTGCAGGTAACATGGTTCACACAAGCCTTAGGACCATTCCCATGAATGGTAAATAACCGCCACACCCAAGACTCACACCTAGTGCGGGTAGTAGGGATTTCCTCTACCTCATTCTCATCATCCTCTTCTTCCTCCTCCGCATCCTCAGTCCTGTTCCCCTCTTCAGGCCCTTGGGGAGGTGGTGGTGGTGGAGGGGGTGGTGGTGGTGCTGAAGTAGGTGCAGCACCAAGTGGCAGTTCAGCAGCCAAGGATGCCATGTCGATGATGGTGTAGTCTGCAGGTGGCAGCAATAATCACTGTGTTATGAAGAATAGCCAGAAACACAATGGGAATAAGCTCTTGGGCGTGGTCTTTTATAGGGGTGCTTGTGTGCGGTCCGCGGACATGCGCACTGTGCGCGGACAGATCGAACACAAAAAAAGGATCGGAAAGTTTCAAAAGGTATATAGAAACGCAAGAGTGCTATGTGGGACTTGTGGCATTGTGAGATTTTATTGAAAAATATTATGGATTAACTGAAAATGTACTTTTAAATTGTTCGGGGACACCAACAGTGTCCGCATTTCAGGACACACGAAGAGCGTGGGCGCGGTCATATGATCTGTTTGCGAACTAGTCTGCGAAGGAAGCGCCTGTCCGCAGGACACCAAGTGCACGGAGATTGGTTAGCGCATGCGCATTGATGTCCTACGGACACTGTTCTGGTTCTGAAGTAATTAAAAGTGCGTCACACGTGAAACAAACATTTCAGGACACCGCATGTGTTCTTAGAACAGTTTAAACTTGGTAGCGAACAGTAAGGACAGATATAGTGTTCTTCAGGACACATGTAATTTAGTTTATGTACGAACATTTCAGGACACCAATTGTGTTCTTAGAACACTTTCAATTGGGTAGCGAACACTACGAACAGTTGTACTGTTGTTCAAGACACATCATTTTTGTTTATTTACGAACATTTCAGGACACCAATTGTGTTCTTAGGACAGTTTTAAGTTGATAGCGAACATTGCGGACAGATATAGTGTTCTTTAGAACACTTTAATTTTTGTTTCTTTACAAACATTTCAGGACAGCACGTGTGTTCTTAGAACAGTTTCAAATTGCTAGCGAACAGTACGAACAGGTGTGGTGTTCTTCAGGACACCTCCATTTTCGTTTATGTATGAACATTTCAGAACACTCGCACTGTCCGCGGACACTTTTATTGTTTTTAAAAAAAAAACGGAAACTATTCACAATACAATATAAAAATTTAACTTTATTTAACATATATTAATAATTTATGACAGAGAAGGTGAGGCAGAAACAGAAACAAAAACAGGAGAATTTGGGGTTTCAACATGATTGGTATTAGGTGAGGAAGGGATGGAAATCTCATCAAAACGTTTTGGATTATGGAGAGGGTTTGGGGATAATTGACTAGGATATGGTGAGGAGGGACAAGTACATGTGGGGCAATGGTATGACGTTT
Organism: Ambystoma mexicanum; assembly: GCF_040938575.1. NCBI lineage: Eukaryota > Metazoa > Chordata > Amphibia > Caudata > Ambystomatidae > Ambystoma > Ambystoma mexicanum. The sequence goes on from NC_090930.1 coordinate 376,155,564, forward strand.
TTGTTTTAAAATGATCTTCAACAAAAGTTTTCAAATTATTAAAATTGGTCAACAGTAAATCAATTTTTTCTTTTATGTTGTCAAGCGTGTTTTCCATAACAGCTTCTTCAGAGGTAGTTTCTATTTTGTTATGCTCTGTATAAAAAATATATATATATGTTAAATGTATACAAAATAATAATATTTAAATGGTTTATATTATAATGTGTTTACCATTAGTTTCAATATCTTGTGACATTTCTTCATGTGGGAAATTGTCCTCTAGCCATTCCAGAGTACTAGACATTTCTGTGAGAAAAAAAAGAAAAGATAATATATTTTTTAATGTAATACAGAAAGTTTATAAATATATGAGTAAAATGAAGTACACTTACTATTTCTGGTAAGATAAGTCCTATGTATTCAGTGGGTCTGGTCTTGTTCTCAGTTCTGTTGTGTCTGTGAGGTAATTATGTTGGAAGCCAATTTATGTTCTTGTGGTATATTCCATTTCAGAACATATTGTATTTAAATGAATGGTTAGTGTGTTACATATATGGGTTACATTTCTTATGTATTACTATATATAATGTGTTTGTGTGCTGCTTTTTGAATTTGTTAATTGTTCTTATATTATGATATAACAATCAAACATACCCCCCCAACCCCCACACAGTTTTTAGGTAGTGGTACTGTTCTCTGAACATGTCCGCGAACATTAAATAAGTTTGCGGACATCAAGTTCATAAGAAGAGATCTAGTCAGTTCCATATGACATGTATATAAAGTCAAAGTCATTATTGTTAAGTTTTGCTACTAAAAACCTATGAAATTCAGTGAAAAAACTTTGTTAAAGGGACGTTATGGTTAAGTTGCGCTACTAAAAACCTAGGAAATTCAGTGAAAAAAACGTTGTTAAAGGGACGTTATGGTTAAGTTGCGCTACTAAAAACCTATGAAATTCAGTGAAAAAACTTTGTTAAAGGGACGTCATGGTTCCAAGTAAAACCGAAAAACCCTTGAAATTCGGCAGTTATGGTAAGCTAAGCAGCCATAACTCGCGCCGCCACCGTGCACTGCTAAGACTAACACCCAGGATATCAAAGATGACATCACAAATGTCATTGATGACATCACTGATGACATCACATGTCTGGCTCACTATTTTATCTTTTGCTGACATATCTAGGCCACATGGTTTTCTTCAGTAACAGTCAGAAACTAAGATTTTTATTGTATTTGTAGACATATCCTTCTGGTAGGTTCTTACAGTAATTCCCTTAGAGTACAGTCACATCATATGAAACATATACATATGGGAAAACACAAGCTTGAAAGACAGCAGTCCTTTTTGTGCATAAAGATAATCACTAGACTTATTAGCACTTTCTGATAGTTCTGTTGTTTTTTTTTATGGCTGTACTTTCCCTGTGGGTCCAATCACATCAAGTGATACATATACATAGGGTAAATAGCAGCTTTGAAACAGAGCAATCATTTATTTGCATGAAAACAATCAGTTAAGTTATGAATTGGTTCTACTACTACTTGTGCTTCTTTTTGGCTAACTTCACTTTCCCTGTATATACCCATATTGGTATGTGTTCTTGTGTCTTTGTGTTTTGTCTATAGTAATGCAATTATGTAATACATGTGTTTTATTAGCTACGTAATACATATATCACAGTACACAAAAATCTATTAAGAAAACAATTATCATTTCATTATTCAACATATTAACATTATGAATATTATACCTTCATTTCTACGCTGCACACAATGTCATGCTTCTGTATGAGTAGCTTAGTATACTAGATAGAACCCCATAATAGAATGCTATTTATATCAATGCATCGTTCAATGCACTAATTAGGGTATGATATTTATTGCAATGATCCTTGACACTTGTTCGCAACATTATAATAAGAATCCCTTGTACACATATTTCATGAAAAGTACATACACATGTGATGTCATCAGTCATGTCATCAATGACATTTGTGAGGTCATCTTTGATGTCCTGGGAGTTAGTCTTAGCAGTGCACGGTGGCGGCGCGAGTTATGGTTGCTTAGCTTACCATAACTGCCGAATTTCAAGGGTTTTTCAGTTTTACTTGGAACCATAACCTCCCTTTAACAAAGTTTTTTCACTGAATTTCATAGGTTTTTAGTAGCGCAACTTAACCATAACGTCCCTTTAACAAAGTTTTTTTCACTGATATATATATATGTATATATATATATATATATATATATATATATATATATATATATATATATATATATATATATATACTACCAGTCCCTACCAGTCCCCTATACTGCTATAGTGCCTGGACCGATTGGACACATTCTAATCTACCCCTTCCCTCTAACACATGGTACCCCTACTCCATCAAGGTGGTCCTCCTTTACCTGATTGGGGAGTTACCTGAAATGTTATCCTCCCTATTAGATTAAGTCGCATGGTGTGCACCTGGTCATTAACATGAGCTCAGTGGATAACAAAAGGTCAAATTGGGTCATTAGAATAATGGTACACTTTTCTTGATGCCAGACATGCAGGCGATCACACCATGCCTCCCCGTCGCTGAACTAAATCTGTTGGCCTCACCTCCTGCCCTTCATATCACAAATCAAAGGGTATTTCACTCCTTTATCAGCTGCCCCTCCCTGTAGCTTCACCTGGGCCTTTTGAGGACCATGCTAATCAACCAAATTCTGATGGATATATGAATTCTGTTTTATAGGTATCTGGCAGCTCAAAAGGGATGGTATAGGGGAATGGTCCTCTGCGGGCATCGGAGAGCAAGACTGAGGGCACACTTTGATGTAATGTAATTATCAAATGATTTACAGGAATTTTTAAGCACATTTATTGCCAATTGTGTCACCTGCCAATTGTACAATACAGGGTAAACACTGGGAACACTAAATGACACATTACCCCATCCCAGTGGACCATTCCGACAACTGCATATCGACTTTTCCGACATAGGAGAGCCGTGCAATACCTCATTGTTATAGTTTGCACATTCTCCCGGTGGATTGAGGCTGGGCTATGTGGACAGCCAAATGCTAAATCAGCGGCCACATACTTAGTTTGAGAAGTGTTCCCTGATGGGAGTGGGCGAAGTTCTTAAATCCGATAATGCCACTCACTTCTTCAATGAGCTTTTTAAAGAAATACCAACATTGTTAGGCATTCAGAATAAGATGTGATCCATATACCACCCTCAGGACAAAGACATTGTCAAAAGGATGAATAGCCTCTTGAAGGACAAATTGTCAAATTTATGTGTGAACCTCAAGAAGAATTGGGTCCACTGTTTACCCATGGCCCTTTTCAGTCTGAGTTCTTGCCTTGTGACGGAAAGGAGAATGCACATGCCACTTTCACCCAAACATAGTACAGCTGATGCTCATAGGGCTGCCACAATTTTGTGGGGTGAGTTTACAGTGGATTTGTGTCAGTTAACCAGATGCATACAAGTTCCTTCTCATTAGATGGCATCAGGAAGAGAAGAAGCAGATGACTGCACAGTGCTTTTCCCTGAAAGCTCACAAACGCTCCAATCATTCCCCGGGGATACAATATATGTCAGAAATTGTATCCACTGTTGAAGCCAGCCAAGGTTTAATGGAGTTTTAAGGAGTTGCGGTATTGGGCACACGTTTCGGATGTCCATAAGTCTCTGCATACAGCTGCCCCTTTGCCAGACTCCTAGTGCCTGTCAGAATAAAGTGGCAATTGATTGAATAAAGTTGCCAGATTTTGCCATATTTGGTAAATAACGGTTACAACAAATCATGTGTTTTCCTTTTTGGACTAGAGTTATCCAGAGGTATAACGTGTTTCTTTTGATATTATGCAACATAAAAAATTCTGTGATTATTGCATGGTTGTCTTGTTCTTCTCGCCCCCTGCAGATTTCTCATCACAAGTATTGCATATTTATGTCTATATTGTACATATGTTTAGGATTTATTGTACGATTATGCATATATTTGTTAAACCAGTTTATAAAGTGTGGACATATAAAGGAGGGGTGTATTATATGCTGTACGAACAGGAAGCTTTAGAATATGGTAACGTTTGAAGTGATGTTTTCAAAATGAGTTAATAAATATGAAAAGAACCCAGGCACTCTGTAGGGTTACATGGGGTTGGAAGCCATGGTTCAAGAGAGAGGTTGAAGAAGAGAAGGAATATGACCAATATAAAGGGTTAGTATTTGACACAATGACTGATGTGCACCATCCAGTATTCAGTAACTTGTGGTACAGTCACATACACTCGGTGGAGAAGCAGAGGTCAAATGGGAGCTGTTATGTTTGCTCTCTCATCCCAGATGTGTCATGAGCACCCAAAATGTTATTACCCCAAGAGATACCACTCCCAGAAGTCCAGTGTTCAGTCCATTTGGTAGTCTGTTGGGTACGAAGGATGTTCCAAGGGCAAAGAGTACGAGTTGTATTGATGGACAAAGATGAGGAAAAATGTGTAAAAGACGAAAAAGATTCTGGTGCAATGCATGCCCATTGCTGAAGATGGACAGAGTGTTCTTCGTATCAAACAGATGGAAAGAGGCAGTAGTAAGCTGTGTGGCAGGGGGGTTGGCATGATTCAATGAAGAGATCATATTGAATATAAACAAGAACTGTCTCACCATATGAAACACGTTTGTGCCAAAATTAACGTTGATTGAAACAAAAGAAACTCCAGTGAAAGTGCAAGCAGCAGACAAATATGAATTATTCTTCTGTAGACAGGGGACTGTTCATGTGAGTACTAACAGCAAGTGCAATATGACACTCTTTATTCCTGACCTCAGCAAAGGTATAGCAGCTCTCATGGACATATTTTGGCTGTGTGGCCAGCAAGTATACATGCATCTCCCACCATCATAGAAAGGAACATGCTCTTTAGCAACCCTGCATTCAGCTAGTTTAGTGGTTCTGAGTGGTTCTTGATGCCCACCTGACAATACCAAACATGCCTGCAGCAGAGCCAGAGCCATCCCAACCCCCACAAGAGGAGAAAGAAGCGCTCAATCAGAAGAAAATGAAAAAGCAATCAAATTATTTATCTGAAGTCTCTTCCAAACTATTTATACAAATCCCAGATACATACCGCCTGTATTTCAAAACATAAGTGTTATTTCCCTCTCTTCTACTGCCAGGTGTCCAGGCTACAGCCAACATCAAATGGCTTCAAATGGTGCCGTGGGAAATGATCCAGCTGGCAAATGATACAGAACAGGGGTTGAATCCGATCAAATGTGAGATGCACGGAATACGGCTGATGACCCTAAACAAATAGGTACATCTTTGCATTATTGACAACCATGAAGGGGGGAGTGTTCAAGGATATTAAATTGTCATGTTGCACATACCGTCCCCTCAAATAATGCAGAAAATGGCTCCTTGTCACATATAGTAGGGGCCTTACACAAGGTGAAGACAAGCATGAAAACTGAAGCAGGAGGGCAAGCTGAAGATTGGTTTGATACAATGTTCTCATGGGTTCAAACTTGGCTAGGAATAGCAGTGAAGATACTGGGTCCTATCGTGGTGTTCTTGCTCTTAATGTTCTGAATGTGTCAATTGATACTCAGGCGCTGCAGAAAGGACCTCCAAACAGTGCCACAATGATGGTTTCGATAAGGGCAGGTAAAGTTCCTCCATAAAACATGAATACACCCAGATGGATAAGTGGGATGGGAATATGCGCAGGGTGGTGATAATAGAGTGGCCCCTCGATCCCCCAAGGACATTGCTCACACCCCTGCTATACCCAGAAAACTACTGAAAATGCTGGGTCGATTTAGAAGTAGATGGAGGTTGTTATTTTATGACTGGCACTCCAGAAGAGTTTAAGAGAAATAAAGAGACCCAGGCTAATTAGCCTTCGGTGTGGGTTGCACACCCTGATTTCCACTCTATGGTTGTGGTAATTCAACAATCCAGATTATATTGTGATTCCTCCATGAAATTTCTTTGCCCTTTTCATTGCGCTGGGTGTCAGTTTTTTAGATACCATCTTTGGTGAAATTTTTCTCTGAGTGAACTTGCTTCTTGTTTATAGTCCTCAGGCTTAGTACTGTTCCTTTTGAACCTCAAAAATTGTCCCATGGGGAGATTGTCTCTTGTGTGTCTCGGGTGAAAACTTGAAAATCTAAAAACGTCAAAGAGTGCTGCCTGTACAACTTTGAAATAGCACTACAACTCCCATAAAACCATGGCCCTATTGAGGAAAGGACCCAATGATAAAGGGATGTGTTATAAGCCGGTTACCTAGGTAACCAGGCGAAGGCTAAGAATCCAGTCTAGGGAATGAAACAAAAGAAGAAGAACGGGGACGCCACTAACAGCGGATAAGATGATTCAGCTCACAACCTGTGGGCAGAGTGTTACATTTTATGAAATTTTAAACATGGGAGCAATTAGTAAAAATGCATGCTGCTCCTGTTTTCCTTTGTAGGTTAGCATTTTGAAAGCACTCGTCATTCTGATAGCAAGTAAATGACATTAATCTGCAAAATCATTGTCGAGACAGAAGGAACACGAAGAACTGTATCACATGGAAATCTATGTTAAGGTAAGCGAGTGGCTAACTTCCCTCTCTTTCAGAGGTTTTAGGAAATTAAAGCAGTCTGTTAACACCATCCAAATACCATGGCTGTTAAATAGAAAACCTTGACAGCAATGCACAAAGGGGGCTTTAAGTTTAAACACTAAAGAATAAAAATTAAAACCATTGTTACAAGGGTGTGGTGTAAAAGTCTGCATGCAGTTTTTAGACAAAGATGTAGATAGACAAAGAATCAATAAGCAAAGGAATTAACGAATGATCCAAAGTTGCAGGGTCTGAGTTTAACAATGGGGAGATGTTTCAGGGGCTTTAAAAAACGAAGTTCTCTTGTCTGTGTTGCCCTGTAAATGGCAGTAGAGCCAATTCAACAGATTAAATACAGCCACATTTCAAGTGAGATAAAAAGGAAATACAAAAATCGAAATGAGTGTATTGGAGAAAGCCATGCACATGAAAGTTTGCTACTTGGTAAGTGAGCGAGGGTGCAGAGAGTGAAAATGCTTTCTAAAACTGTGAGAATCCTAATTAAAACCCCCTTGTTTCGTATTGTAGACCTAAAGGTAGAAAATGGAGTAAGACAAGGAAGCCATTAAAAGAGCTACATGGAAAAAGACATACTGAGGGTCATTCCAAGTAGGGCGGTAAGGGTTCATGGCCACCGGTAAGGATGCTGGTGCCGGTAAACCCTTACCGCCCTATTTCGAGGTCCCTTAGCGGGTCCCAGCAGGAATGGCTGGTCTGACCAGCCGTTCTTTACGAGACCCGTTAAGGGACCTTGGAGCTAATAACGGGCCCGCAATTTGCAGGCCCATTATTAGAGCCTTCCCCATTCCCATTGATCCCTATGGGGGCTCAAAAGGAAATGGGGAATAGTTTACTGAATGGGGACTTACCGGGTCCTCCAAGGTCGGAATGATCCGGTAAGTCCCCATTCAGTCAGACTGGACCCAGATCCAGGACCAGGGTTTGGAGGCAGCCATGGCGCCAATAGCACCATGGCTACCTCCAAACTCGTAATGACCCCCACTGATGCATAAAGGCAGGACACAAGAAAAGGCCACATGCACTTTAAGTCTGCTTTAAAAGAGTGTAAATGAAAAATAGTCTACTCCTGATGAAATTCCAGGCTATTTGTTCTTAATTGTGAGCATTAAGGAGTGAAACATGTTGGGTAGTGAATGTAGAACTGGAGTGACTGTTGACATTTGAAGTAGTATGCGAGTTAAGAGTTTTAATGAAAAGAAGAAGTGATACTAGAAATTAAAGCTATCATGTGTTGAACACTATTATTGCTTTTCCACGATGTATGTATTACAATAACTGTTTTTAGATTGAAATCATTTTGTCCAAATAATGATGAAATCCAAAAAAAGTGTATGTTCAAAAGACTGTGTATGAACATTTAATGACAAACAGATACACGTGTTTTCAGATGCAGTAAAGTCTGAATCTAGATACTCACCTATCTACCTGGCTGGTCCACAATACGTAACCTAAGGAATACTAGTGTGTTTTGTACTTATACCCTCACCATTTATGGGTATCCTCAATATATATCACCGGGAGGTAAGCTGCTATTTTAGCCGCTTCATCGGCTGCCCCGTTCCCAAGGAGAATTGGGTCTGTGTTGTTAGGGTGTGCAGCAGACTGTGACAAGCATGGGCCACGAGAGGAAACAGATCAACCTGTCTAATAGTGCAACATGTTGCACAGGGGACCCATCGGCTTTGTAAAATCCCCTCCTCTTCCAATGCGACAATCCAGAATGCACGGTGGTGGTGACATATGCTGAATTGGAGTTTATTTTCAGTCAGCACCCTTGGGATGCTTCTAGTGCCTCAGTTAGGGCAATAAATTATGCCACCTGGGCAGAGTAGTGGATTGGCAATCTCTTCTGTACTAGGACCTCGAACTCCACCACACCTGTGTGCCACTTACTCTTCTCCTGGTCAATGAATCATCAACGAAGAATACTTACCCATTATCGAAGCACAGTCCCTCACCTTAGGTATGTCATCCTCAGGGCCCTCATGTGTAACAGTCATGTGTGTTGTCTCCCTCAGTGAGTAGTTCAGTGATAAATGTGGCTGTTTAAACAGTGCTGTACCTCACAATATGGATGGAGGGAATTTATACAATTACATTGCACACTGATACTCTCTGTCGTCAATGTGGATTTGGAGCTTTCAAGGATTGCAAATTCTGCATGCTCAACATATAGGGTAACTGAACACCCTATAGTGATGGTGGTGGATTTTTCAATGGTGACGGCTGCTGCTGCCAGAGCCTACTCACATGGGAATTGACCCTGCATTACTGAGTAACAGCATGCCACTATAGTAGGCCAGAGATTTGTGACCCATGGTGCATTTTTGTGTCAAGAATGCTGTCATCGCCTGTCCATATGAGTGAAAAAACATATAGAATTCTTCTGCTCATTGTAAGGATGCACTGATAGATGTCTGATCGATGTAATAAGGAAAACAGGGACCCTCTCTTGGCCATGGCCTAGATGCATAAATCAAACATCCCACCTCCTAGACTTAGAGTATTTTTGGGACAACCCATTAGTAATTTTTAATGGTGACCTTATGATCAAGAGGGCATGTGATAGTGGGCCCAGCAGTTTGTGTTTTGAAATGTTCTGGGGAGTAGCCAGGCATACACACTCTTGAAAACCATGTTCCTTCACATGGCAAGCGCTATCTTGATGAATCATCCGGGGTCAATGTACTAGCTGCTCAGGTGTCCTCTGACCCACACAATTACCATCTTTGAAAGGTTTTTTCATCCCCAGAAGGGGCTTCAACTGGGCCAAGAGCAACACAGAGCTCATCAGTACACCATCAGAGGCACTCATTCTATCTCTGTGAGGGTGCCTGCAAACTGCAGGGGACCAACAAGAACAATTCAGTGTCAATCTATGGGATGCTCAGATGACCACTAACTCCAAATCTGCCACGTGACTCCTTGATTTAAAATGACCCAGCAAAGGGTGACCCAGCAAAGGGTGAACAGCTAGAGGGCAACCTCCATCCTTTCCTTCAGCATCTTTGCCTCTTCGCCTTTGAGCTACTGCTTTGCTGTGCCCTCCTACTTGCTTTTAAGTACCAACTATATTGTTGCCCATCCTTGCACTCACCATGTACTGCTCTTACTATCTCTTCCTTTCTCATATACTTCTTTTTTTCATTCTCTCTGCTCAAAACGCTTTCAACTCTCTCCCCATACCTGTCATCTATTTTCCTCAAAACCAATCCTCTTCACCTACACTCTATATTCACAAAACCTCTAACCTTAACTTTTTTCACTACTCCTATTCTCGCATCTAGCCCAGATACTCTCTACTTCACAGACTCAACATCAATATGCTTCTACATCATACTCTCTTTATATTGTCCTTTGGAATGCGCATTCACTCTGTAAAAATACTTCCATTACCTCAGAGTTCCCTCTTGAACGTTTAGTGTCCCTTGACCTCTTTACCCTCAGGGAAACCTGGATTTATACCTCAGAATATGCAAACCTTGCTGCCCTCCATGACCCTGCCTACGCCTTCATCCATTCTCCCCAACCAACTGGTAGGGGTGGTGCTGTAGGACTGTTTTCATCTTCCAAATTATGTATCTCTCCTACTCCCCTATCTCCCGCAATGTCTTCCTCTTTCGAAAGCACTATGTCCTCCATCACTTCCCCCATGGCTTTCATATATATATCTGTATCAGCCACTTGGTCCCGCTGGTCAATTTATTGACCACCTCTCTCAACTAATTGGCACCCTTCCTCCCCATCATCACCACATTGTCACTGGTGACTTTAAGCTTTCCTATCGCTACTCCTCTAGCCACTGACTTTAGCACTCTTCTCCTTAACCACTCACTATCCTCTGTCCACTCTCTGCCCACCCAGTCACTTGGTAACTCCATTCACCTTTTTCTCATCTCCTCTCAGCTCCCCACCTCTAATATTGCCACTGGTCTTTCTACCTCTACCAGTACTATTACCAAGTGCAGGTTTCCCCCTCCAAATTCTCAATCTACCTCTCTGACCTACACCACTCTCTCTCTTCCAATGAAAAATTAAGCATCCTATCCTCTGATGAAGCCTTCACTAACTTTAATGTTCTCTTAATGCTCCATTCTCCTCTCACTTCTTTCGAAAGGCATTCAAACCTGAACCCTCCTCTTGCAGTCTTGGATTACACCTTCCGTCTTCTCCCTTAAAACAACAATGAGAAAAATAATTTGCACTTGGAAAATATCTAGACACTTCTTGAATATCCAACTTTACCTGACTGCCCATCTCTCCTTTTGTCCCAGTCCTCTCAGCATAGGCATCTAAAAAATCTCTCAACTCCTAAACCCTCCTCCATCTTCTCTATTCTTTCTACTGTTGATCTTTCCCTCTACTTTGCTTTAAAAATATCCAACATTCAAATACCCTCACAAATTACCTTCTATCATCCCACCTGTTCTATTTTCATCACTACCTCTACTCTCCTCTCCTGCGACTATGGGCTTCATTCTAAGGGTGCCGGGCTGTTAACAATGGTGCTAGTAAGACTACTGGCACCGTTGTTACCGGATCGGCACACTGTGGGTCAGCTAGCCGGAGTTGCTGTGCCCGGCAGGTCAGACCCTGCCAGGCACAGTAGCCACAGTAAGCAGACCTGCACAGAAACGCCAGCTGTCACCCGCAAGCCAGGCACCGGACAAATTTGCAAATCCAGTGGCAGCCTGCCAGTTTTACCAGCACGGCTACCGCTTGACTTGTAATGAGGCCCTATGTCTTCCTTTGCCCCACTAACTTGAATGAGATTCTTACCCATCAAACCTCTATCCCTGCACAAAGTGGAATTCATAACTTCCAGTCTTTCTCCATATTGTACTTCCCTCTTCAACTCCTCTCTTGACAGTGCCACTTTTCCACCATCCAGCAAGGTGTTTGGCGGTGATGTTTGGCGGCGATGGGGTAGCACGCAAACTGTGATCATAGATGACTTCACCCTCCTGTCTGCAGCCGCAAGGTAAGAAGGCATGGGGAGTGTTCGCTTTGCTTCACTCCACACAGCCCCTTGACCTTGTGCCGCTTCCCCCTCTTGAATATGCGATGCTCCCCTGCAACTGATCCTGCCACCCCCACATGCTTGTGTCTCTACTCTTCTACTCAGGCCAGGTGCACTTCCTTGTTTCCCTAGCCGGGGTGCTCTCCCACACATCATAGTTCCCCTCATCCAGTTGATGTGCGTGGACTCCCGCGAAACTTGACCGTGTGCGCTCCTTTGCTTCCTAGCCAAATGCGATCCCTCACATCATAGGTCTCCTCATTCTGTTTGTCTATGTGCGCTCCATCACAACTTGGCTGCGTGTGCTCCCTTGCTTCTCTAGCCGCATGCCTTCCTTCACAAACGTAGGCCCCTGCATCCTGTTCCGTTCTCCCCCTCCCTGTGTTTCCCTTCCTTCCTTTCACATCTCTGCCCTTCCCTCTTGGATCTCTTGGGTATTATTCGGACACTGCCTCGTGCTCCACTGTTTTTCTGGCATTACTTTCCATTGCCTGCATTCTTCTTCTAGGTTCCTGTTGTGTTATGTGTCTTGTTGACTGTTTTGACTTTTTCTTTGCTCTTTATGGTTCTTGATATTGGGTTGCTGTCCACGGTTTGTTGCATCACATTCCAATTGCCTGCATTCTCCACTTCTAGGCTCCCTGCTAACTTCTTTGTTTTGCTTTTGGTCCTGTATTGCATCTGCATTCTTGATTTCCCGGTTCCCTGTTCTGCTTTGTGGTTTGCCTTGGTTCTCTACTAAATTTGCATTCTCTACATCTAGGTTCCCTGCTGTGCTCTGTTCTTTGCTGATGGTTCAATACTGCATCTGATTTGTAGGACTGTTGTTCTTGTTCTTTGTTGTGCCCCCTCCCTTTGTTTCCCCCCTGTGCCTTCCTCCTGTCTGGCCCTCTGTGTGACCTCTTCTGACCCCTCCCTTGTCTCCCCTCTCCCTGCCCCCTGTCTTTTCTCCTTGCACCCCACACTCCCTATTGTGCTCTCTGTCTCACCTATCTTTTCTAACTGCTTTTCTATCGACTATCCTATCCGTCTCACTAAGTCTGGCAGGAAGAAGTACAAAAAGGACATCCTGGTCTCCAACCCACGCCACCCTATCGCTAATACATATACCAGTGCTTCCTCCAGACAGATCCTTACTGACATGCTCTTTGCCATTCCCTTTCCAGGCCTATAGACACCCCATATGGTCTCTGTTCTCTCTCCTATTTCCTCTTCTCCCATTAATGGTGGCACCCGGTGGGAGGCCCTCCTAGACCCATTCAACTCCTCTAAGAAAATCATTAATGTCTACTTGAAGGGCACTGTCTTGGTCCAGGGCCCTCAGGTCAATCCCCCCCTCTTTGATAGATGCTTCCCATGCCTTATCAAATTCCTTTCCTCCCTTCTTACCCCTCACTGGCTCCTGTTCTGCCTCTGTCACCTCTTCAGCACCCACTGCTGCTTCTCTGGCCACCCTGTTGCCTCCCTCCTCTGCCAACCCACTGGTACTCTCTTCTCTCTTTCTGACTACCCTGCCTTCTCTTCCTTCCTCCTCTGCCTATCCTTGGGCACCTACAACACTTATGCAAGGTGTACCTTTGGTCTGTACCCTTTCCCAGAATTCATTCAAATGTGGCAACCTGCTCCACATTGCTACTCTCAACTCTAATTCAGTGGTCAAACACTCCTCTGAAATCTGCCATTTCCTGGAAGAGCTTGACTTGGATGTACTGAGTCTCCCCAAGCCTTGGTTCACGGCCAGCTCTGTCACAAGTTTTGACATTCTCCTTCCCAATAGCTGCAAGATCCTCTCCAAACCCAGAACCAACCATCCCAGTGGAGGTGTAACCTTGATTTTCTAAAAGTGTGTCCCTGCTTCTATGAATCCAATAGAGGAAAACTCCTCCTTTGAATTCCTAGTCTGCAGGCTCTCCATCTTCCTTGCCAATCTCTCACTGTGGCCACTATCTACAGTCCGCCTGGCCAGGTCACCCTCTTCCTATCTGAGTGTGCCTGACCTCTCCTACCCGCTCCTTACCTATACCTCTCAACTTTTCCTCCTCGGTAACTTGAACATCCACCTGGATGCTACCAGCCCTTCTTCAGGAGTCTTTCGCAACCTCTTTGATTCTCCCTCTCTGTGTATTCTTCCCTCTGGCCTGACTCACTCTGCAGGGCACACCCTGGATGTTCTGATCTCCTCAGACCTGCCCTTCCCTAACCCTCTCACCACTCCTCTATCTTGGAGTGATCACGGTCTCCTTTCCTTCCACCCCCCTCTCTCTGCCCAGCAGGTCAAGCTGACTCCAGCACTGCCACCTACCTTCTCGGTCATCTGACCCATGAAAAGTGTGTCCGGTGAGTCTTTTGACACTTTTTTCTCGCCTCCTCCTGCACCTTTGGCTGACTCAAACCCAGACACAGCCCTCTCTAAACTTCATCTCTCCATCTCTAACACTCTGGATGTCCTTGCCTGTTAGGCAGAATTATATGCAGTACCCTTTGGGAACACCACACACAATTAAGACAATGTGAAAGTGGTAGCAGAGCGCCAGACTTATCTCAAGAGTAAATGAGCAGTATCAAATAGTTACACAAAGGACATCAATTACTATGATTCAGGCAAACATTGACTCAAGGTTTTCAAGTAAAAGAATATACATTTATTTCACTCTTCAGTTGTATAACATTATACCATTATAAGCAGTTTAAAAATCACACTCTCAATACACCACACAACGTCCCTTAAATCCCAGACAAGTTAAGCTCACAAAATGAAATGGGAGCAAAACCAGCAAATTCAAAGAGAGGGAAAGACAAAGTTAAGTAGAAATTGAACCACACCAACAGGGAAGAACTCAGGGTAATAAAACAAGAGGACCTACAGTGATAGAATCAGGTAGAAAAGGCTTAGGGCCAAAGTCAATAGGACAAAAGTCTTTTGCTCAAGATCACATGGTTCAGGGAGGTTTGCGGTAAAGTTCGGGCCATGGATTTCAGACGAGGTTGGTTGGTAGAAAAGTTAGTTTAAAAAGGACAAGCCCTCGGATTGTAGAAAGATTTCACACACTTTTCCCGCGGCTGAACGAAACGACCAACCAGGTTTGCACAGTACCTTAAAACAGAGAGGAATCTGAAGCTGAGGCGGACGTTCCTGGTAGTTCCTGCAGGCTCACGGTTCATGAAGCGACTGTCGGTCTGACACGAAGTAGGAAGACTTGGGGGTCCTGCACTACCCTGGGAAGAAACCAGCAGCAGAGCAAAGCAACAAAGAAAAGATGCGCTCCTTAAAACCCAAGCAGGGTCCGGTTTTCCTGTCTATCTGGGCCACTGTAGCTCTGTACAGTGAATTCAACCAGAGGAGGGGTCCTGGCTTGCAGTTTGGGCAAAGTGGTTGGTCCCACCAGCTCAAGTGAAGAAGATTCCTGGAGGATCTTCTCTGTCGGCGGATTCTGACGATTCAAACCTGCATCAGGGATTCACCAGGCAGTTCAGTCGTAGAAGGGGTCCTCTTCACTCAGCTCCTCGTTGGTTCTTGCGTTCCAGTGGCGACTCTGCCTTTCCAGTCCCAGAGACCTGCTTTTTATGCAGTTTTCCCCCATTCATACAGCTTGGCTGTAAATCACACAGCAGGGTGGCTGGCCTGGCAAGGCCAGTCCCCTTGGCCAATCAGACAAGAGTTTGACTTGGGTTACCAAGGGAACCCATGGCAGGGGTCCGAAGACCCCTCCCTCACATCCTGCCTACCCAGACTTTCAGGCACCTTGAGGAGGGCTTCTGTGCAGAAGCCCCCAAAAAGACAGCGAACAAAGGAATCATCCCCGGTTTGGTGCACAGAGAAGAACACGAGAAAGACTTTAACAAAAAGAAATGGAGACTAAAGCCAGCCGGAGCCAAAATAAAATGTATTTGGTCAAGCGGGTTTATGTTTGAGGCTAATACAATAGCCCAAAACAATACCATGGTTATATAATATAACCGTGGTAGAAAAGTTTGGGTAGTTAAATGTAAAGTGAGCGAAACAGTGCTCCAAGAGACACAGACTAAAAGGGATAAGAATGAACCCTTTCCAATACTCCATGTAAAATGGGGTATACTGGGTCTGTAGTTTAAAGAGACTACATACAGTGAATGTCAACTTTACATGTTTCTGGGATACAGTAGTCAGTCCTAGAAAATGGAGTCAGAGGGAAGTCTAAAGACATCCCTGTGTTACTGCACTGAGGGTGCTGTGTAACACACACATAAAAGGTGCTCATGGAGGAGGTGAGGCTCCAGAGCCCAAGATCACACAAATGGTAGAAACACACACAGCAAAACACATGTAAGAGTGGGAAAAAAGGCTCACACTCTTACTAGGTGAAAAAAATGAATCCTTGAAATCCAGCAAAGCTGCTGAGGGACGCAATAGGTAAGGGAAATTAGCTAGTTATGAGAATTCTCCCTAACCCTGCCCCTGTCATGAGGATCCACTTGAACACCAAACCCAAGTGCAACTCTTGTTAAGATTCTGATCTCCCCCCCTTAAATGCAAGTGTAGGGTGGTAGAGAGGAAGAGGAGGGCATCAGGTGCACACCTAGTCAAACGGGCCTGCCGCCTGCTCCAAAGGCAGTACAGACTCTCTTTCCTCTCTAAGAAGAGAGCCTAACCCAAGCCTGCATCTATGCGGCATCTAACAACTCAGCTGAACTTTTCAAAATCGGCAAGGAACTGACCAATCCTGCTGCAGTCTCTACCTCTCTTGGCCTCTCATTTCACCACTAAAATCAGGACATCTTGTCGACCCTCTCTTCCTTTACCTCCTCTTACTGCTCCTCTACCACTCTGGGCCTATGAAAGTCTTGTCAAAGCAGGTTCTCCTCTGCTCATTCAGAACCATCAAGGACCACATTGCTCCAGCCTTGGCCGATTTTTGCAATCACTCCTTTGCCACTGGAACTTTCCCCTCCCCCTTAAGCACTGCCTTGTGCACACCCTTCTAAAGAAGACCTTGACTGATCCTTCCTCTCTGGCTTATTATCACCGATCTCCATCAATCCTTTCCTGGGAATATACGGACTAAATCTGCTGGTTGCCTCCATGAACACCAGTCTGGCTTCAGAGCTGCCAGAAGCCTAGAAACTGCTCTCCTGAATACCTGTGAACACTTGCTCTCCAATCTTCACTCTAAACTCCCTTCTATCCTCCTTCTCCTCAATCTATCCTCTGCTTTGTACACAGTCAACCATGCAATGCTACTCAATCGCCTCCGCGACATCCCTGGTATTACTGATCAGGCCCTGGCCTTGTTGACCTCCTTTCTCACTGACTGACCCTCTCAGATCCAACTGGAGTCTTTCCTCTGTTCTATGTCTATCTCTACTTGTAGTTTTCCCCAGGGGTCTAATCTCTCTCCCTGGCTCTTCAACCACTACCTGGCACCTCTTTCCGACCGCATCGCTACTTTGTGCTCCAATTTTCAATCATATGCGGATGATTCTTGGATCTCTTGCAGGCTCCCCTCAATCACCTCTGTTTCTTTTCTCATACCAGACTCTCTGGCAACAGTTTGGGAATGATGTTCTGCCAATGATCTCTGCCTTAATGCCAGTAAGAATGAGATCCTCCTCAGTGGACACCTGCTCCTTGCTGTCCTCTCTCTCTCTCTTGCTGCCCACTCTGGGCCCTCTTCCTGCTCCTTCCCCTGAGGCCAAGAACCTTGTTTTCATCTTCAACTCCACCCTATCCCTGTCTCATTACATCTCTGACGTTTTTAAGAAGTTAAGGTATCAACTGCGCCTCCTCAGAGGTATTCTTCCTTTTCTCACTTTCACCCAGAAGCTCACTGTCGACAGTGCTCTGGTCTCCTCTGGGCTGGACTATTGCAACAGTCTCTTTCTAAATCATCCTGCCTCTAATCTTCGACCTTAACAACTTATCCAGAACAGGACTGCAAGAATTGTCCTTGGCCTCAAGCCCAGGGATCGCATCTCTCATCTCTGAAATCTCTTCACTGGCTCCCTGTGCCTGCAAGGATAAAGTTCAAGGCTTTCTGGGGACTAGGACCACTCTACCTCCAACTTTCACTTCCAAAACATCTTCCTTCTCGAGCTCTCCACTCATCCATCTCCAAATTCTGAGGGTCAGACGCTTCTCCAAGCAGAGAGTTGGGGGCAGATCTATCTCCTTAGCTGGGGCCTCCCTCTCAAACAGCCTCCCTGCCTCTCTCAAACTTGAGCAGAAACACCTCCGGTTCCGGAAACAACTCAAGACCTTCCTTTTTGCTTCTGTTTTCTCTCTTCCTCTCACCTGATGATACACCTGACTGCTCCGCATACTGGTCAACTGGTAACCCTCTAAACTCAGGCCCAGGCTCCTGCATGTACAGTTGCCCTCCCACTGCCTCTGGGCTCCCCAGCACTTAAGGGTCTGTATCTGTAACCCTACAGTCCCTTCTCTCTGCACTTATGAAACACTCCTCTATGCACTTGTGAGTTAACTGCACTTATCACTTCCTCTCACCCCTGGCACGTCTCCCCTTCCCTTTACCCCACACTTGCGTGATCTGAATTACACAAGGCCTAATAAGATCATTATTTTGACCTCCATTTGTTCCCCCTCCTTGTCTTGTCTTGCCTAAGAACACTTGTGTACAGGTGCATTACAAATGCCACATCATATCACATCATACTTCCAGGCCACCATCTCCTGTGCCCCTTGTGCTCCCTCTTGTTTCCTCTTTTCCCCTCTCCTCGCTCCCTTACTATGGAATGATATCCATCTCCCTTTTCACTACTCTGGCTCACTATTTAAATCCAACATCCTAGCTCTCCTCCTTTCTAAAGTACCACTTTCATAGCAATCTAAGCCACCACATCTCCTTGTTCTCCTCTGCCCCTGCCTCTCTACGACAACCCCATGGCAGTTATCCCTCTTTCCATCACCCAAAACCTAGCACTTCTCTCGCTACCATGTTCCTATATCATGCTCTACTCTCCTCGTCCCTTGTTTCATGTTTCTACCTCCTGTGCATTATCTGGTATTATATTCACATCCTCTCTCCCATGGTTAATGACACTATCCCTCCACTCTGTAAATCAATGTTACAAATGTTGTAAGATTTTGTGTGCCAAGAATGCATCGCTTTCCCTGTAATTTCAATGAATAAATACAAAAATAGATCCATTCCCGTTGAAATCTGTGCTTTGTTTTGGGATTTTACCTGTGGAAGTGGTCAAGAAAAAATGGCAGAAGAGCACATCCTGGAGAGAAAATAATCACACCATAGGCCATATTTGCTGTTATGCACAGGGATGTGGAGCAAATGGATTAAGCCAAAAGACCATAAATAAGACAACTACAAGGAACATTTACTCTTTCACCTCCTGCTGCTTCTCCTACTCACCCCTCTCTACGCTTTCTCCAATCATGCTACAACTTCCTCCTTTCCTATCCTATTATAAAACTCACAACTCTAACATCACACTACTCCATTTCTCATCCACCTCCTTCAAGCAAACAAAGCCAACAAGCTAACCATACCTCTGCTAACACCTATCCACCCCGTCACTCTTCCTCTGAGACTCAACTTCTCTTCCTTACCTCGTCAACTGAACATTACACTATGGGATGCTCAGTCTGTATGCAACAACTTCAGTCTTTTCTTAGTGACCACTGTCTCCATTCTATCCATACCCTACCTACCCACACCACACAGGGGCTAACTCTTTGGATCTTTTATTCATCTCCACCGCTCTCCAGCCAATAATGCTACTGTCACAAATCCATATCGGATCAATCAATGGTTTCCATCACCATCCCCTTTACACCCTCTTACCCTTCCTCACCACTTTCTTCTCCTAATACTAAAAGGACATTTAAACCTTCTGAAATTCCCCACTTTCTCTCCAACCTACTGTTCTCACTCTACTCCTACACACCTCATATCTCTTCTACCAACAATGCCTTCTCCAGCTTCCAATTGCTCCTATATCACTCATTCTCCTCTCAGTTCCCAGTGCTTACTTTCACCCCTAAGTTTCAGCATCCTCAAAAATGGGTCACTCCATTAATACAGTAGCTCCGCACAGACATGTGTTGGCTGCTGCGCAAATGGAGGGGTACTCTCTTGCATGAGGACATGCAACTCTACCTCTCTGCCATGAACAATCTCAAGTTCACTCTTGCTAGAATGAAAATGGAATTCTACCTAACCCTCATCCTCACCGGCTACAAGGCACCCTAAACACACTCCTCACTCCTCCCAAGTCTATGACTGCCAACTCCACACTCAGAACTAATGACCTAGCAGAATACTTCACTGCAAAAATTACCAAAATTATAGACTTTCCTCACACGCCCTATTCCTATATATTACACTCCACCTACTCTATCATCATCCTCTGGCTCCATCTAAAACTTTAGTCACACTAATACTGACAAAGTGCTATCTCTATTGATGAAGGCTAACCCTTCTAGTGCCCCATCAGACCCTCTTGGTCCTCAGCTAGTCAAGCCTATTGCCCACATTGTGTCCTCTCACATCACTAAACCTTTCAACCTGTCTTTCGACTCCACTTGCTTTACCTCTGTTTTCAAAACAGCCACGGTCATCCCTCTCCTAAAAAAAGTAAGGGGCTGACCCGAACGTACTGACTTCACCCTGAGTCTCTCCTTCCACACTACTCTAAAGTGCTTGATAGGGTTGTGCTCAACCACCTTACCGATTTCTTAGATATCTACAACCTGCTCCTGTCACTCCACAGAAAATGCTCTCATGAATGTGTCCAACTTCATCACCTCTGCTAAGCACTCAAACATATCCTCTATCCTCTATCCTAATTCTCTTTGACCTGTCTGCTGCCTTTGACACTCTTGATCACTTTGATCTCCTTAATACCCTCTTTCTTCTTGGGATTCCCGATCAAGCCCTTGTCTGGTTGAATCCTAACTTGCACCTCACCAATTCTCTGTCTGCTGGAGCAACAACACAACTCAACTCACTCATCTAACTGTTGGTGTTTCATAAGGCTCTATCATGGGCCTGCTCCTCTTTACACTCTACAAATCTGCTCTTATGGCATTAATCTCCTCCTTTGTGTTCTCACACCAACTCTTCATGGACAACACCCAAATCTTGCTCTCTTTACCTGGACCGACCCCTTAACTCTTTATCAAAATTTCCAACTGTCTCTCTGTCGTTAACTATTGGATTGCTTTACATTCTTTGATGTCAATGTCTACCAAAACAGAGGTACTCTGCTTCCCTGCCAAAAGCTCTCTCTCATCTCTTCCTCTGCCTATCCAGTTTCCACCTGACACTCTTCCCTATTGTTCTTCAGCTAAAAACCTCAGCAGCATCTATGACCCTTCTCACACCTTCTCTACTCTCATCTCCAAAACTGGAGCAGTAGCTTACCTCAACCTAAAAATATTTGAAAAATCAGGCACCCCTCTCCCACTCTTGTCTTCTCTAAACTGGACTGCTGTGCCAGCATCCACTTCGGTATCCCAACTATGCTTTCTGTCGTCTCAACAAGTTAATTAACTTCACTACCATGGCTCTCTTTGAACTCCCTCACTTCACACCTACTTCCTTGTACCAACACAAGGCTGGATGGCTGATGATGCAAAACAGGGCTAGATTTCAATGTTTTCTCCTGGTTCCCAAATCTATCCACAGTAAGGCAGCACTGTATCTATCCTCCTCGATCCAATTCTATAATCTCTACTCTGCCTTCTCGACTACACTTGTGGCTCCCACACGCTCCATGTGCTTCCTCTCGCTTTAGCTTTTTCTCTCTTTTTGCTCCACTTGCATGGAATTCTCTTCCCCTGTCATCCGAGAAAACAGTCCACATGGATTTGTTCAAAAGCAAACTATAAACCTACCTGCTAGCCTTTGAGTTACCCACTTAACCTACCTCCCAGCTGCCTGCTACCTAACATTTTTCCCTTGCCTCTAACATGCCCCTTTCTCTTACTTCCTTTGCCTCCATTCTAGCACTTCACCCATCATGGTCACATCACGAGCACAGCTGGCCGTACTGCTTACCTGCACTTAAATATGTCCTGTGTTGGTTGTCCTTAACCTATGTATGTCCACTTATGTATTGTCCCTGGTGACTGTTCCATTTACTCCCCTCCACAATTTGGTCAGAAAGTACCTCAAACTCACTCCATTGTAAGAAGCTCACAGCATCCCATCAAATCTGATGTATTATCTATTGTATGTTCTTTTGTGATCAAAAGAGCATTGTTCCTTCTGTATACAAATAAAAACACAAAAATATACTCAAATAAATACTTGGATTGTGTGCAAATCAACCATATTCTTGGTTCCAGTGGCCAATTGTTTCAAAAATGTTTTGCCCAACTGTCCAAACAATTAGTAATATCACATAACCTGCTCACATAGCAGGTTGGTGGTGTGGCCTTCATACCCATTTTTAAGATCACCTCTTATTTTCTCCAGCTTCCAAGTTTGAATGCTTGCTTTGCTATTTTTTC
The DNA here is from genome assembly GCF_040938575.1 of Ambystoma mexicanum. Classification (NCBI taxonomy): domain Eukaryota; kingdom Metazoa; phylum Chordata; class Amphibia; order Caudata; family Ambystomatidae; genus Ambystoma; species Ambystoma mexicanum. The sequence goes on from NC_090930.1 coordinate 376,177,671, forward strand.
AGATGCTTTTTGATAAGATGTTATACTGTATGTGGATTGTGTCATTTTTTTCTTCTACCATACTAGAAATCAATGAATGTTTGGAACTGATTTTGGCGAAACCAATGGTTTAGTCACTGGTGCAATGTTTTGAATAAACATGACAAATATTTTTGACTCCTTGCAATAACTTTGTATCAATATTATGTGTGACACTTTGGGACTGATTTACAGAATATTTTCAGTGCTGACAAGTGACTTTGCACACTTTTCAGAGAGCAAAACTCAATTCAGCGATTTATGGAACAGACTCTGTGTGCATTTCTGTGACTATGCACAAGCCCGTCAGGTCTTTGCATGCAGTCGAGCGTTGTGTGCGACACTCCACACAAAAATCAACATGCCCATCCAATCGCCAACATAACAGAATAAATGGATTTTACCATGCCGCATCACATCAGGAAAAATCCCACGCAAACCTCCTAATCTTGAAGACACATGATGGTACAGGCAAAGTACAATGTGCGAGGAAAACACGTATAAAACATGCAATGAACAGAAATCCAACATCGGACAGCCACAGTGAATGCAGGAATACTGGGAGCCATCGTAGTTGGCCACAGATGGAGGAGGATGCAGAGACCCCGATTTTCCCAACATGCACCCCGCTGTTTGTGATGACAGATGACAAGGTGTATGCAATGTACCGGTTCCAACCACATGTCATACTACAACTAGTCTGGGAGTGAGAAGAAGAACTTGCACCCTCGAACATCTGCTCCCATGCCCTGAGGCCACTGCAAAATGTGCTTACAGCACTCCATTTCATAGACAGAGGCTCCATCCACACACTACAGCTATTGTTAGTGGCATATATCAGGCCACATAATCCCACTGTCTCCACCAGATGTTGTCCTGCTTAACATCATTTGCAAGTGTGCGTAGGCACATACATATGCCACACACATGGCAGGAAAGGCAGAGGGTGTGCCAGGATTTCTATGCAGTAGTACACGCCCCAAGTGTACTTGGAGCCATTGAGTGTACACATGTTGGGCTACGCCCCTCCCCGATTGATGGAGCACATTTACTACAACCAGATGCATTGGCATTTCATCAATGTACAGGTCATCTCTGATGCAAAAGGAGTCATAATGCAAGTCAACACCAATTTTCCCGAAAGCACACATGACAGTTACATCTACCGCCAGGCACCACTGTAACGGGCCCTGGCATCGGGAAAGTCTGGTACAGTTGGCTCCTAGGTGAGTTTCAACTGTCATGCACATGCATGCACTCAAGTGACTCAGTGAAAAACTGACCATAATAATGAATGGCAATAACAACCATCAACACATGTCCAGGGGAGAGTGCCTAGCCGCTATAAGGATTCCTGCTCACACCATCCACAAATCCTGCCACAACACCTGAGGTAAGGTACAATGCTGATAATAAAAAGATCAATCTGCACACCTGATTGTTGTGTGAATATAATTTATAGGTTTTTTAGGATTTAGTTGTTCTTAAGATGCAGAGGAGAATAGAAACAACCCTGGCATATGTGTTGCAAAGACATACAGAAATAGATATAGTTCCCAAATGTGGGAACTCCTGTCCTCTGCACTCTATAGGTGGCTCAGTAACAATTCCTGTAATTACTTTTGTATTCAAATAGATAATGAAATGATGTTCTTTTTAAATAGAAGTTGCCAAAGTTAAATTATTACTTGGTCACATATATATACATATATACACATTGACAATGATTCATATATTTAAATCAAATGATTTATTGGAAGCCCAACGAGTTTCGTGAAAACAATTCACTTCTTCAGGGGCAATTTTTCATAATCTTCACATGACATCTGTAAAAAACTATATTCAAAAAATACATATTAGTCCCAATCAACTTCATACCAAGTATATTTTATAATTTATGAACTTCATAGGATATAATATGTCATCTAAGTGACAATCATATGAATCTTTTTTAGAAAAATTCAACCATTTAAATTGTGAACATAAGTCAAACAGGTTGTTAATACTGATTATTTTAACATCAGATTAAATTCCTAAAGAATCATCAAAATACCATTATCGAATTTGTAGATATGAAAACATCAACATCGAACTGAACATCTCAACATCAATCACGTGAGTTAAATGTATAGAGGTCCTAATAATGGAAGGAGATAATAATTTGGTATGCATCACCTGGATTGGTGGTGGAAATAGCAAAAAAAAGCCTGGAAAAGGCAAACACCTACCAACTAATGAACTTTACTTAGTTGAGGACAGATATCAGGGGATCTGTCCCTATAGAAAAGGATCTCAAGGCCATAGTCTCCAGTGAAAGTTTGATTCGGAAAACAGGGCAATTCAACACGAATTGCCCGAGGAGATCTGTAAGAAACCCAAAGAGGAATTGGAAATGAGAAAAAAGTAGGCAAAGAAGGAACTAGGAATGTCCAAGTGCCCGGAACTACTTACTTCAAAAAGAGATCTTCGAAAGATGTGCTGCTAATGAAGCGATTTCATTATCTACTTGAATACAAAACTAATTACAGGACTTGTTACTTAGCCACCTATAGAGTGCAGAGGACGGGAGTTCCCACATTTGGGAACTTTATCTATTTCTGTAAGGTACAATGCTGCACATATAGCCACTAGGGGGAATTGTGGAGTACACATTTGGGGTGCGGAAGTCACATTCCGGCTCCCTTGACCACTTTGTTGGAGTATTGCTATATGTCCCACGAGTAGTATGTAAAATCATTGTGGCAGCATGTGTCCTGCACAGGGTATCCACATGGCATCGCATACCAGTTCATATGCAGGAGGGTCATCACCCTCGGCCACAGGCACTCAGTGAGGCCACATGCCTGGTGCCATTCAATGATGACTTGGGGCCAATCCTATGTGCGTAAAACAGCACCCTGAGAATGTGTATCTGGGAGAGGCAAACTGTGTGTGGCCATAGTTATACAATAAACTGCAACAAACACTGACATAGTCATAGCAAATTTAAACAACAGTGTCCATGTTGCACACCCCAAAGCACACAGCACAAGCATCCAAATTCACGACCACTTTCACATGGCCACCCCCAACAATAGTGCATGCAGACCACCAACAACACACAGGAAAACACAAGTGGGAATGCACAGCACCAAAGGAAAACCACAACCACCTTGTGTGACTCACTACAAAATACTGCTTGATTGGCAACCCCATTCCCAATTATTCCCACAATACACATCTACGTAAAAATAGACCTACAGAATGAGAAAATTACTGGTTCACTACAAGAAAGATGTACATCTTACCTCATACCTTTCCCCTTGTGAGCCAACTGCAGCTTTACCCTGGAATGCAACCTTCATCAGCTCTATAGGCTTACAAACCATCCTATTGTGCTGACGTGTTGTGTGCAGGCAACGCACAGCACTGTTGTCCAGAAAATCATCATCCCTCTTCCATCACAGAATGCCTCAGTATACAAAAACAACACAGGGTCCTAGCAGGTAACACAACCATACACCCAGTGACACTGAAACATGTGACGCACTGAGTGCCATGCAACAAATGCAAGCAATAACTCTCCAGCCACCCATGCAGCCAGACCCACTCATCTCAGGCCAATGGAATTAAAACACCCCATACAGTGACACCTTCCTCACCCACAACACCTACACGGCCTACCGCCCATGGTGCCATGCAGTGAGGGACCAGGTACCATTTTACCCCTTTTCGGCTGAGGGGCCACTGCGAACACTCAGATCCAGCTGGAGTCAGAATGACACTGGGAAGACTCCCATATAGAGGTCACTAAGAGGTTGGAAACCCATAATCCCCTTGGAAGCACTCTCAATCCACAACATGGCAACCTCGGATTAACGTGGCATCAGGACAGTGCAGTAAACAATGACAGGGGAGCCGAGGATGGAATGTCCAAGATGACGGAATGCAAACTTCTCATCACTTGCAGTGAAGACAAGAGTTGGCAGAAGGCTGCTGGGTAAACATTCAGCGTTCATAGAGGAAGGCAGGGCACAGAGGCAACTGGCATACAAGAGGTCAGCAGACAAGTGAAAGGAATAAGAAACAGAGGTCAAGTAGACTGGCCCACAAAAGGGAACAGGCAACTGGCAATAGGAAGGGAAGGCAGAGTTCAGAGTAACTGTAATGAATGCAGAGCAATGAGCTGGGAACTGAAGGGAGTGTTGAGATGCACTGAGCATATGTTCACAGGTAGCACAATATCTGCTGGTGTACCGTGCATGGTACATGTTCCCATGGCAAACAACAACACCAGGCCAATGGCATGTGCCTGGTTTCTGGGGTGAACACGGCATCCCACAAATATCCTTCAATTATGTGCTGTGCGTGGATTAGTCCTGGGACAGCACCCCCAGAAGTGACAGGAGTGGACTGCCAGTGTGGGTCGACATGCCATGTAAATCTGAGTGTACGGGATGCTGTGCGGCAGAGAAGACACACATAAAAACTGCAAGCAATCATTTGCCAGACTCTCATCAGCATATGTCCCTGCACCCATGCAGCCAAACCTGTTCACCTCAGGATAACTCAACAATAAACCTCCCACAGTAACAGCCTCCCTCACAGCCATCACCTTGCAACCAGTGCCTCTCTGATTGCCATGTAAAAACAGCAAGCATAGACTCACCAGCCTACCATCAACATGTGTCCCCATACCCATGAAGCTGGACCTGATCACCTCATTCCAAGGCCATATAAAATCACCCCACACAGTGCCAGATACGCTGCCACCAATGACACCACAACATGTACTCTCCTGAGTGCCTCGCACTTACCTGTACAAGGTACCCACCAGTCTTGCATCCACATCATTCCCCTTGAAACAACATTCTAACCTTGCAAAGGCATGCATTGCATTAAAGCAAAGGAACTGGACATCCTTGACAACTCCTGCATGGATCATTGGACCACCCAATGTCAATATCCAGAAGTACAAATAACACAGCATGAACAACAATCCTTCCTACAACAACAAAACTCAATGGCAGAGCAACGCTGCCAGTGAAGCAAACAAATTTCAAGCATAGCACTACGTGCACACTAGAAACAGGTGTCAGTGAGCTCAGGGATACGGGCACAAGTCAGGGCATTGATTGCAGGCATACAGGTTGTGCACAACCACTGTCAGGTGTCACATGTGTCTTTGGGTCACCAATGGAAGTAGGTGAAGGCCTGAGGAGTGGAAGTACAAGTGTGTGAGCCGATGTGAAGGATGACAAGGGGCAAGAGGGTGACAGGACACAGAGTGATGAATGTGTAGCTGCAGAGTAGAGAGAGAGAGGGACAGAGGAATTGTGTTGCAAGGAGGAGTCTGGATGGTGGGGAGATGAGGAAACAGATGATGGTTGTTACAGTGGGTGAGTGCAGAGAGAAGGCGTGAAGAGAGGAAGACTGAGACAGAAAGGCAGGAAAGAAAGAGGCATAGTCTGAGAGCTTAGAAGGCACATTGATGGAGAAATAGCAAGTGTTGGAGTCCAAAAAGGACAATAGCGGGCGAGGGAGGAGGGCAAACTGGTAACTAAAGTCCACCTGTGAAAGGCAATCCTCAGTTCTACATCACAAAAATAATATGACCCAACAACCATGGAATGTAAAACAGAAAGTGAACCATGTCTGCAACTTCCACACAAGTAAGTCCATTCAACCACAACTCCAGACTCTGCATCAACCACAACCCCCCCCACCCTACCCCTGACAGACACCACAGTAAATGGACATGACAGAAATACTGTTGTCTCAGACACATACAAACCACACACCCTGGACTATACATGTCTAGGAAGTGGGCAGGCATCACAGGGTGCACTGGCAAGACCTACAGGGAATACAGATGAACATAAACTGGGGGGAGCGGACGAGGTGCCACAGAACAACAAATAATAGAAAAGTCATGCAATACATTCAGGAGGAGAAACCATACAGAAAGCAACAATGAACCACAAGTGATTTGATTGTGGAACACAGGTAACGTCTTTCAGGGGTCCACATGTGCAAACCAGAACAAACCTATATGCACCAGGTTTGCCAAACCTGTCCTGTATAGCCAATGGAGAGAAATGGCCAGATGTGCATTTCCAGAGCAAGGCCATGAGGGTAGCAGCCGAGGTTGTGTAGACCTGTGAATGGACGTGTGTGTTAGATATGGTCTTTTAGCAGAACAGGTAATCTGAGCGGATACGCGTATAGAGTGGGCTCTTGCGCAGGTAAAAGAGTAGTGTGGACAAGGAGTACATCTGCAGGTCCCCGTAGGACACATCGGGTGGGAGGAGGTGAAGGGTCACAGTAAGAAGACATCATAATGGTCAGTGAGGCAAGAGGGGAACAAACAAAAAGTCACATGAACATAGAATATAGGACGTAAATGAGTATGTTGATGTTGAATGTGGCAAATATAGCCAATGGCTCAAGTGTGATAAGTGCTGCACATCAGCACTATCTTTCTGTCCATTGTGGAATTGCAACCTGAAAACCAATGCACACGCATGGATGTACAAGGGTACACACACACAAACACATGCATGTGGACAAACACACATCTGCACTGACAGTCACTGTAACAAAATGATTACACCCACAGAAAATCTAATGTGTCAGAATCCATGCAAAGATGGTGTGGTGGTGACCATTTAGAGAGACATTACCAGATTGACAGTGCTCAACCTTACCCGCTGACAGAGCTGCCCTGTTGTGATGCCCTCATCACCTTCACCAGAAATTATACATCCACAACTGTGAATGGAGGGCCAGTGCCTGGCAGAGGGAATTGGGACTAAGGAGGCCAAAGGGTGCAGGGTGAACCTCTCATGGAGTGCAGACAGTGGATGAATCAGGATCACTGCAACAACATGGGACATTGTATATCACCAGCCATAGCTGAGGCCCATGGGCATGTAGCACTTTATAAGAATCAAAAATAAATAAATTAAATTCACCTCCTTAGAGGTACTCTGCCTTTCCTCTCCTTCCCTCAAAAGCTCACTGTCTCACAAGCTCTAGTTCTTTCCAAATTAGATTACTATAACAGCCTCTTTCTAAATCTACCTGCCTCCACTCTCCGCCCTCTACAACTAATCCAGAACAGGACTGCAAGACTTGTCCTTGGCCTCAAGCCATGGGATCATATCTCTCCAGCCTTGAAATCCCTTCATTGGCTCTCAGTGGATGCAAGGATTACATTTAAAACCCTCTGCATTGTCCACAAGGCTTTCTGGGGCCTTCGTCTAAAATACCTTCAACTATCCCTCTGTAAATACCTCCCCTCTCGAGCCCTTCGCTCCTCTATTTCTTACTCCCTCAGGGTAAGCCGTTTTGCAAAATAATGAGCTGGGGGTAGATCTCTGTCTTCGGCTGGTGCCTACTTTTGGAACAGCCTCCCGGCCACCTTGAAACTGGAGGAAAAACATCCTTGGTTCCGGAATCTTCTCAAGACCTTCCTCTTTGCCTCTGCCTTTGCCCCCCTTCTCCCCTGTTGATCTGTTTCTTCTATTGGCATTGCGCAACTGGCCACCCTGTTATTTCGGGCCCAGGTACCTGCTCACCCTGCCATCCTCCTGCACTGCCTCCAGGCCACCATCTGCACTAGGGTTCTGTATCTGTACCTATACAGTCCTCCTCCCATGTTTCTTCTGCACTTATCAGATATACCTTTCTGGCTAACTTTCACCAGCCACTTTCTGGCTGCACTACCATGGTTTATCGCCCTTATTTATTATTTATTCTTTTTAATATTTATTTATGTTTTCTCTCCTCTGCCTCACACTTTCCACTCCCCCCTTTCCACACACTTTCCCCCATTTTCCTTTCCCATGCGGTTGCACTTTCTAAAAATGTCACTGGGCCTAGTAAGATCGTTGTTTTTCTGTTTTTTCTCCCTTGTTCCCCTCCCTTTTTGCCTGGTCGCGCTCTGAAACACATGTGTACGAGTGCGATATAAATAAAATATCATTTCATTTAATTTAATTTCAAATAGTAGCAAATCATGCATATGGCACACATTTACAAAGCTACGATTGACCCATTGTTACCTGCACATGTGATCCTGTTGAAAGCAAGTCAACCATGGCAGTTCACACCACTGTGCATGGCTGCATATCCCGTACTCCAGTGAACAATCCCTGGTGAGGGCAACAGCACCTCTCTCAAAGTCAGATACAAAATAAAAACAGTCCATACCGGACAGGGGAAAAACAACATATGCCACTATCCTGGACAGTGGTTTGAAAGAATCCAAACAATGTGTCCATCCCGGACAAGGGGATAATAAATACAAAATTGAGAACAACCTGGTCAGGTGGAGAAAAAAAAGGGGCATCCTGGACTGGGGGTAACAAAAAATGTCCACCGTGAGGGGGATGGGGGGGTGTGTCTATATCCACATGAGTGGACCACACAAATATACACCAAAAAATGTAAAACAACACAAAAAACCTCCATGGGCTCATGGACATCACGGCAGATGTGGTTGAGGTGGTTTAGATGCGCTGAGACTGCCATCCTGCATTTGATCATCAGGTGTTTGCGAGGGTGGTGATGGTGGATCCAGACCATGCAGTGCCAAAGCCGGCTCTTCATTGTCTAGGGCCAGCTGTGAGATGGATGCACGCATCAGCAATCCAAAGGTGGTGAGGTCATGATGTGCTTCTTCCTGAATGGCCACAAAGTCTATTTGCGCACTCCCCCATGACAGCTCAAGTTGCTGGGACAGTGTTTGCCTCAAGCCATCCATTTCTTCGCAGAACCGGGTCCTTGTGGCTGAGAGTTCATCGTGTAGTGATGCCCTCAAGCTCTCCATCTCATAGCAATTGGATTTATGAGCTGCCAACATTTCCCGCCTCAATGTCTCTCTATGCGCCTTAGCATCTGCATACGGGAGTCCTGCAGGTACTTCAGATCAGCCCGTCATCCATTGATGTTGGCCGCAACACCCAGTCTGTGGGAGAGCCTTGAGGTTTGCTTGATTCTATGCTGTTGTGCATCCCAGGTGGCTTGAGTGGACATGTTCTTGGCCTGGCGATCCATGCCCCCTGCAACATGACACAACATATCACCATGCTGGATAGTGGTATGCTACATTTGATGCTCCCACATTGTCTCTCCAGCATGCACACTTCCACCATGTGTACGAGGCCCACAGTGGTGTGATGCAAGTGACCAGACCCATAGCTGTGGCGCCCCTATCATTGGCTGCAGGTCTGCAACCCTCAAGTCCCCAGAATCGGACACCAACTCATGGAAGGGAGGTCCTGCAGCCGTAAACACTGCAGACATGGGGCACACCACTGACTGGCCTTTTGAAGCCTGCCGCACCGCTGCAGACTCAACGGCACCATCCTATCTGGCCACTGGGAAACTCACCTTCTCCCTCAGTGAGACTGATTATCACTTGTAGCAGCTGTGGATTTTCATGGTGACGGACACCACGGACAGACAGTGACATTTTGAGTCATCTTTATCCTCACAAAAATGTACATGTGTATAAAAGTGCATACAAAGTGAATATGGCTGTACACCCATACATCAGACACCATGACTTGCCACTGTGAGCAGTACGCTACGGGTGTATGGCATTTGTTGACATATGCCCCATGTGTCTTATCCATGCAGTTAGTGTGGACATAGCCATACAAATGTGGCCTACTCATGACCTATGGTTCATTCAACAGGCATTTGAGTAGACAACCCCTAGGAGAAGTACTGCAAATGTTTCGCCATAATGCTGAAGGCCAGCACATGGCATCATGGCATCAGTTAGCCTGCTAAATCCACATATATTTCCAAGAACAAAATATGACAGAAAGTATGTGATGACAAGTATGTACTTGAGAATCATGCAATGTCGATATGCACAGGAAGACTGTTCACACATTTCACTACATTGCCACACATTCTGCATGCCTGAGGAAGGCAACATATTATGTACTTGTCAAAGTGCTCCAGTTGATGCATTGGGACCTGCCCCACATGCATTTCCTCACCATCTACTTCCTCTCCATCCTCCCAACATGCCAACCACTTTCAGATGTCTCTGAAATGTGACTCTGCACCTTGTTATGGACAGCAGGAACCATTGTGTCACTGCACAGACTGTAGTCCATGTACAGTCAATGATGTGATATGTGTGCAGCAACGATGAGTGAGAAGGCACATCACAAGCATGCATTCAAGCCCTCCTATTGTGGGCAAAATATGGGAATAGACATATGACTGTTAACATCTGATGTGTCACGTCAATGATGACATAATTTCTACCAGCTTCCTGTGAGTGATTGTATGTGGGTGCAAGTCCCGTGCTGTATGCCTATTTGAATTCATGTAAATGCACTGTCCATTCACATTGTGCGTGATGACAGCACCCTTCACATGACATTGTCATGTGAAGTGTCATGCAATGAGTGTACATGATTGAGTGACTGACAGTCAATGAGTGTTGCCTTGAAAGGCACTGTCATGCAACAGGTGCTGTCATGTCACATAATGTGCAGTGACACTTCACAATGTGCATGTTGGCTGGTTACCATATGTGCCCCGGCAAAGTGTGACCACACAACTCAATAGTCCCTTGAGCCAACTCTGTGTAACTTATACATGCAACAGTGCACTGTTAATGTTGACATATGCAGCTACTACGAGTGTGCCATACTGTACCCACACTCAATCCCATGACTCAATCACACATATCAACACAAATGCAAAACTCCACTGGACCAAAGACACATACCAAACTGCTAAATCATGGTATGCACTGTCTGTGAGCCAGCACTTAATTGAGATGCTAATGCCAACACTGTCAGTTGAAGCATGGTCCTGGTCTGTTATATCACCCATTAGGCATGCATAATGGTGACTTGGCAGTGTCACTGGAAAGGTGGACCCCATACGACATGTCAAGAGCAGCATTTGTCATTCATTCTCCTAATGCCTATTCATGGACTGAGAATCGAATATAGGTGCAACATCCTTCCCCTACATGCATGCATTCTGTATAGATGATTTTGTTGGGGCATCAATCCTTGTCAATGAGCATCATCTTACAAAGATGTGTCCGTATTGTTTACAGCAAAACAAAAGAGGTGATAATGATAATGATAATGATGTGTTATTTATATAGCACCTTAATCCAAAGCACTTTACAGAGCACATATTTACATACACTATAACCCAACCGAAATTGGTAACCGAGATGGCTGGAAGGTTTCAAATTAATCTGACCCTCAAAATTAATCTGAACCTCTGGCATTGCTCTGGGAAACCCTCCAGACCATCATTTTTCACCTGCCAAGCCATAACAAATGTGGAAAGATAATATGTATATAAGGCTTGGTCCCATCCCAAAAGGGGCAGTCCTGCACAAACTACTTGGTCATATCCCTTCTGCATGAGACCACAAGCATCCCCAAACATGTTTCGACCCTGTTGGGCCTCATCAGTGAGGAGGGGCTTTGGTATCTAGGCCCAGCAGGCATGGGAACCATGTCTGGGCATACCCGTCCCACTCGGAGTGCCTACAGCAAAATAAAAGAGGTGATGGTCGGAAGGTTTCAAATTAATCTTAACCTCTGGCATTTCTCTGGGCAACCCTCCAGACCATCGTTCTTTGCCTGCCAAGCCATTACAAAAACTAGGCAGTTTGGGCTGCACTGCCCCTTTAGGGCTGGGACCAAGCCTGATTTGCATATGGTCTTTCCCCTTTTGTACTTAGTGTACAATGCAAAGAGACAGGCCCCAGGAATGTGGCAATGATCGATACATGTAGATGTGGCATTTCTTGGTGTGACACAAAGGTGTGCCTTGTGGTTGATGTGTGCCTGTCAGGGGTGCACTTAATGGGGTCTTGCCATGTGCATATATTGGGGACATTGAAATCCTGCATGTGAGAACTAGCACAGCTGTGATTTGTACTGTAACACCAACATGTGCCGCACCTGTGAACCACAAAGCAACCTCCCAGAACACATGCCATGTGAAAGAACTCTTCACAGTTGAAAACATGCATTGCCCAAGGATGGCTGACAACTGCAGCCAGCTGTCCTACTACACATATATGGGTTTGTCAACCATGATTGTCCACACATACGATGCACACAAATGCCACTCACCAGATGTGTCCTCTTAGGTCTCCATGCCTCCCACATGTTGTATCTGCTCAACGGTGATGAGTTGACATGTATCCTCTTCAATTGGAGTCAGCTGCTCCTCCGCTGCTGGCCCCTCTCCAGTGGCCAATGCAGAGGCTAGGTTGGCACTGAGCTTATGCTTGGTCCTTCGCATGAGATCATTCATCCTCTTCTGTACCTGTTCAGCAGTGCACATCTCCACACCTAAGGAGCTGAAGAGTCCTGTGACATGCTGTCAATGCATCATTCATGGTGCGGGTATATGGGTGCCCCCCGCATGCTGGTACATCTCATGATGTTGATCAGTAACATAGCCAACAAGGAAATGCAGACCCTTCTCCTGTGCTGTATCTTGGGGTGAAGCCCCTTCCTCTGCAGGGCATCCCCTCTTGTACCTAGTGACCCTAGGTGGTGCTGCCTCACCTGTCTGCTCTGACCACATCCTGCTGGGGCAGATGAGTCCTCACCATTGCCCTGTCTACTCCCTTTCCCTTTTTGGGCCTTTCCACTCATGGTGCAGATTTTATGGATAAATTGAATGCACCCCAATATATTGTTCTGGACAATATGAGGAACATATGTGATGTATTGTATAGATGTGTCATCCAGCAAGGATCCAATTCACCCCAAAACGAAAGATACGGGGTGCCTGACACGACGAGGCACTACAATAACAAAATTTGCATACGCGATAGCCAGAAAGCTTCCGAAAGGAGAAAAAAAACAGTGTGCAATACACAGTGGCACCCGGAAAACAAATAATTGGGTTCACAACACAACATAGGTCTTGGTGTTTATGGTGTGTAAAAAATACATGCATGCATGCGCAGAGGCAACCCCAAAAATAAAAATGCGGTATGCGTTATCTGAAGGAAATGGCTTTCGTAGCAGCCCCAAATGTGTATATGCAATACTTGTCCGTCTTCGTACTGTGAGAATCCTAAAGGTGTCTCACCCGCTAGTCCCCGGAGAGCTGCATCCAGGAGGCCAGGACAGGGCGATCTCTATTGGATCCAGTTCCTGGTGGTGGACCAGGGGGGAGGATCAACCTGATTGGTGGTCTTCGGGGAGGGGAAGTGGGACACTGACGGTGAGACACGGTACCCCCTTCCTTATAACACCTTTTCTCCATGCTACTCCATAGGATATTTACGAGCTCTATCCCCACCCCTTTCTGACACAAACACATTTTAACACCGTGGAAAAGAACAGACTAACACCAGAGCTATTTACCTGACATGTCTCAACACAAGGGTCAGGCAGAGTCAGGCAATTGACAATAACTACACACACCTGACGGCCCTTTCCCTTCCCCACATGGATAAAAGGCAGAGCCTGAGAGCACTCATTGAGCAAGGCCAACCATGTGAGGAAGTAGCTTTTCCGGGACGGCAGTTCAAATGGAGAGGAAAGGCAGCGAGACCGGAAAGGACGACAAGGAGGGAAGTGCCCTTGCCCATTTCCACCCAGACCCGCAAAGCCTCCGTGAAAGGTATCATAAGACCAGGAACTACAGCTGACATGTGTTATAACACATGTTAATGGTGCACGGGACACTCCGGCGCTGATAACCGAGGTGGAGAGACACGCTTGCTACTGTGATACTGTCCTTGACTCCAGAGACAAGAAACAACAAGGATTTCGGCACAAACGGTGAGTCGGAGGGATAACTGATAGTAAACCGGATGGTGTTGAGTGAAAGTTGCAAATGACAACATGATATGAACAAAGAACTTGTGTGCTACTGAACTTTTAAAGCCCAGGGAAAGACCAGTTGCAGGGTGGTCCAGTGCCACATGGGCGCTCATTCAAAAGCCTCTGGCTAGTCCCCTTTTCTTGTGAACATGATAGTACCAAGGGGCCATAGGGAAGGCCGGCATGGAGAGTTAATGTGGTCATACAAGGGTTGAGCCAAATCTCTTGTACAATCGAAAGTCCAAAATGTTGATATTATGAAACAGGTGTTTGCGCCCAGCTAGGGAAATGCTGTGTGAAAGGTGACTGTTTGAAGCCTGACTGTGGGCTAAATGAAAGCCTGACTGGGGGCCAAGGTGAACCCTGACTGGGGGCTAATAGAAAGCCTGACTGGGGCTTAAGAGGAAGTCTGACCGGGGGCTGGAAAAAGCTATGGGAAGTGAATCCTGCAAGGTGTTACATCTAAGTGAACTGTGTTTAACTGGAAAATGTGAATCCGGCTGAGGCATGCCTGCGAATGAGAGAAAAATGTAACACCCCGTAATCATTGTGTCGACAAGTTTGAATCAGACTGAGGGATGTCCACAGTGAACGTTTGTTTAAAAAGACACTGAGACTCTTGAATCTTACAATTTGCTGATATCTTGAACTAAAGTCTGTGGTGAACCCGTCTGAGGGAGGACAACATTGCAAAAGGATCAGAGCCTAGTTGAGGGGGATCCACAGGTGAAGGGAAATCACCCAATGGGAAGATTACTGAAAGGGAATTTTGTTTTGTAGTTTATAGCACATCATGTCCTCTGAGGCAAGAGGCTTGATGTAAGAGACTTGGCCACGGAAGACCCTGATATTTTGGAAAAAAACTGTAAGCTTGTGCTGGAGAAGCACAGGAGTGTGCTGTGCTCGAGAGTCCCGCCTTGTCCCGTGATAAAAACATGAGGAAGGGAGACCCCAGTTATAACATCCTGATGTATAATTTTATGAAGACTTCTTTCTTTTCTAGTGAACATTATCTCACACTATTTTGTAACTTAGGGGTAAGGATTGGCAATAGTTTTGTTTTTAGTATAGGCCCGTTTTATTTGACCAGATGCCACTAGGACTGCCTTATTATTATTTAATGGTTGTAGCTTGCTCCCATTTTAGATTTAGGTTTAGATTAGGCATTTTTTTCACCCATTTATTCAGTTTAATAAACACCCTTGAACTGTGATTACTTGTGTCTATCTTTACTATTGCCATAATGAGTTCCTTACAGTACCTTTGCGCACTCAACCAGTGATGCCTGTTAAACATAATCGCCAGTGGCATGAGCCGCGATGGCTCGCTGCATGCAGCGTGTGACACATAACTTATGCACTTAGGAACTTTATACTGTTTTCAGCTGCCTCTGATTATCCACAAAGAAGACACCCCTTCTCCTCCTGCATGCCAATTCCACTGCCTCCTCCTGCCCTGTGCTACCTCCCACCTTGCCATCTGCTGCTGCCTGCGCAGAGTGAGTGCCGGCTGCCCACCTGTACTGCGTTGAGAGTGCCTGTTGACCTGTAATTGCCTGTACTCTAGCGTCTGGCCCTATGACCACTTAATCTGCTGTGTTGCACTCCCACCTCTCCATTCTACCACTGCAGCTCCTCAGCCCATTTCCATGACCAGTTTGCCCACCCAAACCTGCCTCTGGGGTTGCTATGTCTGAGCCTTCTTAATATTCACTACGCAGCACATCCACGACAGTGAGGCAGAGGGCTGCCAACTTCACCTCCATAGAAATTGGCATCCTGGTGGATCTGGTCCTGGAGATCTATGATGCCCTCTTCAACCCAGCAATGCAGCAGGGGACTTAAGGATGCCATCAGATCTGGGTGAATATCATGGCTGCCATCAATGGGGTGTGGGAGTCCATCACCCCAAGAGCATGAACAAGCGATGGGAGGACCTCAAGTCTAGGTACCAAACCAAGGCATTGCAAGCACTGGAGGCCAGTGTCACCATGGTGGTGCACCGTGCAGGCAGGTGCAAGCTTTCCACCAACAATATGCATGTCCAGATGAGGTTGTACCCAGAGATATATCCCCAGATTTGCAAGTGGAAACAGCATAAGGATGCTGCTAGTGAGTAACTATGTGGTGCACTGCCCTACAGTGCATGTGTGTTGTATATGGGCATGCACGATTGCAGTTACTCCCATATATGTGTGGCATGTGTATTTCCGTGATGCACTGTTACCTCTGGGTATGATGCGCATTATAAATAGTAAAACAAACAAACAATCAAACAAACAAACAGCAGCATGCAGCCCACTGACAATGCTCACCATGTGTGATGTCAGACAGCTGTTGATTGAACATGCGCTGGTATATGCAGTGTCTATAGTTGTACTGTTGAGCCAACCAGGCACATGCAATGCCACGTGATAGTCACATATGCTTGGACAATAAGGGTGCCAGATTACCATGCTGTGAACATGTGAAGGGCATCCATATAGGACATATTTTTGTGTTGACCATTACAAAGTGTAGCTATCCACCCTAAATATCTAGAGGTGTCACTTATTTGTGGAATTTGGTGATTGTCGTGTTGTAGCATTGAGCTTTTAGGGACATTGATGTGATCTGTCATGCTGCTGCATTTAAAATCTGAGTTCATGCCATGTGTATTTGCTTGGGGCTAAAGCATACTTGTGTGTGCCTCAGCAATTTGTACATGTATCAGTTGCATGCTTACAGGTCAGGCTGTCAGGCATGCATGTTGATTGATGTTATTGTGTGGACAGATGCCCAAGCAGGTGTTTGTCTGGCCATGCTGTGTGTAGTGCAATCATGATTGTCTACTGAGATCCACCATTCCACTGGGTGTCTTGCCACCAATGTGTACCCAGAAGTACCTCAGTCCATCTGTGCTTCCATGCATTCCGTGTTTGGCCAACCTACAAGTTGACTCCCTGCAAACCCCTCTGCACCTATGCCTTGACTCCTGTGGCAACACTGCATGTTGCAGTTGGGTCACCTTGTCATTGCCAGTGTGCCATGTCATGTTTCTTTGTACGTGTCAGTGGACTGCGGTATATGTGCTATGTTGACCTGTGAAAGTGTTGTGACTGTGCTTATCATTGACCCTGGAGTGGTGTGTCTATTTTCGTGGGAATTGCATGACTGTGTATGTGTGCGTGTGATTGTGTGTGTGTGGCTGTTGCTGGTTGACCTATAGTGACTTCATGTTACTGTGAATGTTGTGTATGCCACACATGCTTTGACATTGTAGATTGATGTCAATGTTCTATGTCTCCTTTCCCACAGTTGCTGCAGCTGGAGAAGAGGGCAGAAGCATTGCTGTGGAGCGTGGACGCAGGGACCAAGCCAGCAGACCAAGGCATAGATCCCAGCCACTGCCCTGTGACAGCTCCTCTTTTTGGAGCGATGTGGCTGAGGGATCCCCTGGTCCATCAGGCATGGCTGCTGGGGTTATGTCCCAGGAGATGAAGGAGGCAGGGGCCTCCTCAGCATTGGTGGGACATAGTGATGCCACACAGAGGCCATCCACAGAGGAAGACACCGTAGAGTTTTCCAGGTTGATGGAAGTGGTGATGGAGGAGGTGGTCATTGCAGCCAAGCCCATGGGGTCAGATGGGGCATCGAGGAGGGTGTGCATGCTGCAACCATGTCCGATGGGCTTAAGGCTTTGCAGGTCATCATGGAGGTGCCTGCACAAATTCCTGTACCTGGGCCATTGCATGCAGAAGTGCCCACATTCCTGGATGCTGCCACCCAGACCAGCAGCCCCATGCCAGCTAATGTGTCAATCCAGGATCATGTGCTTCACCTGCTGGCTCGTCTCAAGAGGTGGACCGCAGTCATCCGTGAAGATCTACAGAATCTTTGTGAGCTGTGTGCCACATGACCTCGCTGGCAACAGCAATGTTATCGGGTGGGCTCTGTGGGCTGTTCTCTGTCATGACCCTCTTATCTGCATGCTTCTCTGTGCACCAGTTGTGGTCCAGGGTACCTTCCAAGCCACATTCCAGTATGGCACCCTGTGCACCAGTCCGACCACAGAAGCCGCATCTGGTGGAGCTAACGTCCCTGCCCGAGATGGGAGTCCCTTCAACGTCAGATGTGGTGGTCACCGTCCCTACCCAGCCACCGACAAAGCCACAGACAGTGGAGGGTCTGCAGGCACCTCAGAGCAGTGCCAGTGGTGTATGCCCCTGACAACAGTCATCAGGTCGGAGGGCATACCTACACAGCTTGTGGTTCGGAGGCAGGCTGTCATCCTGGAGGAAACTTGCAAGTCAGCAGAGGAGGTGGAGCAACAGATGGTGGCCTCCTGCAAGCCCTCCAGGCAACAACAGAGGCCCGTCTGAGGGAGGAGGATGTTGTCTGCGACTCATCCCTGGTTCAAAGGTTGTCTGAGTCTGGAGAAGATTAGCCTGCTGCCTTTATAAAAAGTTATTTTAGAATTACGTTTCAGTTGTGACTTTTTCGTTTATTCCCTGGACTTTGAAAACATTCCTTTCCTTTTTTCATGTATACAGTTCCATTTCAACAGAGGTTTCCCATCACTTCATTTATTTAGTATTATGTTTAATGTGTGATTTTCTTTTCCTTCTCCCAGCTTTGAAGACATGACGCCTCTTTTTTCAAGTATATAATTGAATTTCAATACATGTTTTCTGTCACTTCATTCCAGGCTTCGTGCTGTCTATTTCTCTATCGATGCATTTGATTTTGTAATGTTCTCCTAGTGCATCTGTTTATTGTGGGTCGTGAGTATTTTGGCTTGACTGTGTGTGTCATGTTGATGTTGAGTTGATTGCTGGTGGAGGGGTGCACATGTGCCTGACATGTGTGTGTGTGTGTGGCCATCAGACAGCTTGAGGGTGCAATAGCTGATTTTCATATTCCATTTCATCTGCAGGGATACTGCAAGTTTTGTGTCAGTGTTTCTGTGTGGTTGGCGTGGAGGCTTCAGTTGTGTGTGTGATGTTGTACCTATGAATATGGTTGTGGTGATGTACTATGATGTTTTTTGTTGACTCTCATCGAGGATGAATTGACACCTGGTCATGTGTACATCCATGCGTTCAACATGTTTATATTGTGTGTATTTTCTGTATTGCATCTGCACATTTGATACTGGAGTTGGTGTTTATTTTGCTTTGTTTTCCATTCAGGTCCACTGTTTTTCAGGTGTTCCTTTGGTGCATTCTTGGGAGTGTGTATGTGCCCACACCTATTCACTGTAGTGTGTATTTGGAATTGTGGGTGCTGGGGTGGGAAGTGGACTCATTGTGGATGGATGGCCTGGATGCACCACTTGTTCATTTGAAGTTTTGTTGCTATGTCACTCCCATGTATTGCTCAACCACCCATACACATCTGCAGTCACATACTACCTGCTCTCATGCCATGCATCACATCTGCCACTGGAATGCAGATGAGTCCCATGATTGGTGTTTCTGTGTGGTGGAAGACATGTCTTGTCTGAGTCACACACTCTCACACTCTCTGACTGTCTTCCCATCACCCATGCACAGGCCTGTCATGTTTACATTCCTGACAGGGACTTTGACACCCCTACCACCTGGGCTACTTTTTCACAGGCTGTAATGTGCCCAATCATTCTCTGTGGATATGCCCGGTCTATGATTATGGGTACTTCTGTCCTCCAGAGGCATTCACTTGCTGTGCTTTGAGACCTTTGCAATGGCACATAGGCAATATGCACATGACACTTTGCATTGCATTCACATGTTACATGTACATGGGGCGGCCACAGTGTAAGTTGTGCAACAATGCGCTGTCCAGTTGTGGTGCTGTAGATTCAGGTTTGCCAGGGAGTGACAGGAGATGCTCCGGTCCTGGATCAACAACAGAGCTACCAGTTGTTTGTGTTGGTGGTGGACATGTGGCAGGTCTGCTTCATGGTGAAAGCAGACCACAGAGGTGGAGGGAAGTTGCAGCTCCACATTGGACCAGTGGGGTGTCAGACTGTCAGGGTGATGCCTGGGTTAGTGTCGGAGGTGAGGGGGCTGGTGGATGGTGTCAGGACTTGAGGGGGCTGCCTGGGGTTTGTGGCAGAGGTGAGGGGGGCTGGTGGGTGGTGTCAGGAATTGAGGGTGCTGCCTGGGTGTAGTGGCAGAGCTGAAGTGGGCTGGTGAGCGGTGTCAGGACTTGAGATGACTGCCTGGGATAGCGGTGGAGGCGAGAGGGGCTTGTGGGTGGTGTCAGAACTTGAGGTGACTGGGGTAGTCGCGGAGGTGAGGGGTGTGTAGGGAGGGAGGTGTACTGTCAGGGGTCTGCCTGGGGTAGTGGCAGTGGTGAAGGGGGCTGGTGGGTGGTGTCGGACTTGAGGGGGCTGCCTGGAGGTAGTGGCAGAGGTGAGGGGTGTTTGGGTAGTGGCAGTGGTTAAGGGTGCTAGTGGGTGGTGTCAGGACTTGAGGGGGCTGTCTGGTGGTAGTGGCAGAGGTGAGGGGTGTTTGGGTACGGGGGTGTACTGTCACAGGGCTGTCTGGGGTCCATGTGCTTTTTCTATAAATCTGGCCCTTTGTTTTTGTTTTTTTATTAATATGTAGTTTTAGGTTCATGGCACACAAAATAAATGTATACTTGACTCACGTATACAAAAGCACCACAAGGAAATCAACCACAAAATGAAAATAGCTACTAATAATGTCAGTTGAGAAGGCTTTTCAAGAAAATGTGCCAGCCAACTCCATTGCACTCTGACTACCTGAGGCCCTGCCACAAACATCACATGATCTTCTCACGGACAAGCTAACTATAACAAGGATAACTAATTTAGATAAAACAAAGGTGAACATACATTATTTTAAGAAAGAACTGGCAGCAAGACCACGTATGTTCAAGAAAACAATGTATTCTTAACAGGTGTAATAGCTGAGAATCCAGCGGCCATTTTGAGGATAAATCATGTTTTACTCTTTCTCGGATCCCAGAAATCGATTGCACTGATTGCACTGATTGTTAAAGACGTGATGACTTCCCTGGTACAAATATACCAGCATCTAGCAGTCATGATTCAAGGCAATCCTTATAGAGTGTAACAAATCATGCACCACCAAGAAAAACAATGGTTAAGCAGCTTCTGAAACAGTCCAATGCAGCTATCTCAGATCTAACAAATGGCATCTTATCTCAAATGTACTAATACACGCGAAAACGTTGAGAGAGTTGTTACAAGTAATGTGCAAAAACAAATACTGAAAAATAACGTATTTCACAATTCTCAACCAAACAAGGTGTCTCATGTGGGATGCTTTGAGGTACAGCCTTATCTGCATGGCTCTTCAGCACCTACGTGAGACCTCAGGAATCCTTTTTTAGATATGCTTTTTTTTATATTTTCTGGATACTAAAATTAATATCCTGCTCTGGATATATTAACAATGAACCTTGACATAATGTTACAGACTGTTTAGGAATAATCCAAGACTGCCTGGCCGACAGCTATCTCTGGCTGAATAGGACACAAACTGAAATTCTTCTCTGTGTTACAGAGCGGCGAGATATGGTCTCCTTTTGTTGGGATGGACAAGAGCAGAAACGTGTGCTCTGTACAGTAAATGTCTAAAACTGCCAAAGATATTTTGGACATTATATTTGCTGAGGCATTCAAAATGACCTAAGAATCTATTAAGGTGATGATATGAAATTGTAACTCATTGTGGTGTGGAGTTTAGAGTAAGTTTAGGCCATCTCACTGCTCAATAGATCCACCTATTAGAGGAAGAGATGAACAATGTGTTTGCAGGAAATGCACAAGAGTCGGAAGCGGCTGAGTGCTAATTGGGTTGTCCTCTCACAGTGAGGCTTGACATGGCATGGCACATTCGTGGGTCTGCTCCTCTAACTCATTTTGAACGAGTCTGTTTGGGACGAGAGCTGCTGCTGCTGCTATGGAGCAACTTGTTTCTCACTCCATTGATCTTCCTGTTTTCCAAGTTCTGCTGATTGTTCCAGGTATTGCTGTTTCTACTGGTATGCTGCTGTTGCGCTTGTACCACCGCCACTGTGGTGGCTGGCCCAGTGGTAAAGGTGCGTACAGGTACTGCAGAGTGTGCTGGTGTTTTAGAGGCAGTGTTCTTGGTGATAGTACTTAGCACACCACCAGTAGGTAAGCAGAGATGTGAGCTCAGTTAGAAGCTCTGAATACCCACACTTTTGTGGTTTAAAGGATCATTTATCTGCGTGTCTGAATTACCAAAATTTAGTGTTAAAGGTGTGGATTTTTGACGTCTGAGTAAACATTCACCCTGTCAACTTGTGAGACTAGGCTCCTGCCAGGATTTGTACAGCTTCATTAACGGGGAATGGAGTAGGAGCAAGAGTGGTCTGCAGTGCCTTGTGATACGCTACCCGTGACTGGAGGCTGCGCAGTAACTCTTCCATTGACGCTGTTACTGAGGAGGTGGAGCTGCTAATCTGACATTACAAAACACTGTTTGCCTCGCGGAGTGGGAGTAAGAGTGGTCTGTGGTGGTCAGCGGAGGTGCAGGTAAGCCGGGAAGTTCTACTTGCCTGCTGTGTACTAATATTGCTGCGTCTGCTGGGGGCAAGGCTTTGGTGTTGTGTATCCCTCTTAAGCCAAATAAATGACTAAAAATGCAAACGGGATGCAAAAGCGGAAGGGACCTAAGCCACCATTACCAAAGGAATATGCCTTACACAGCCGGGGCAAACAGGGACTTATGAGCATGTCCAAACAGAAACCCCGGCAGCTGTGGGTGGTTCAGGACATTTCTCCAAGCTCAAGTGAGATTAGACATTTTCCACTTCAAGAATGGATGAGATTATAAATCCCGCTTGTATTGAAGGAAGCACACCCGTGAGCTGTCCTAAGAATGGGCAAATTACCAAATTGTTTCATCCGCTGCCGCGTCAAATGGATTCACGCACTGCATTTTCTACTGCTGCGCCATCAGCAGCAAGCTCCGCGCTGTCGAATAGGACTATTGGCAATGATAATTCATTGTTAAACCTGCGCTTGAATTTGAGAATAAATTCTCTTGGCAACCAGGGCATATCAGTAGAGTTGGTGGGATCACCGCCTAGCACTAATTTATCGGCCAGTCCTGATTTGGTTGCCATAGCAGGCAGGCTAAATGAAAACACAGACTCCTTTAGTACAGACTATAGTGTAATTCTGAGACACCACAGTACGATTATACAGGACTCCTCCCAAACACCTACTTTGAATGTAATTGTGGTCACAGTGGATGTGATTTTTGGCATGTGTGCCACATTGCCCAGTGAACAAAGGGCGATCAAAAATATATTGGCCAGGGTTGTAGACATCATTTTGCTTAACAGTGACCCTAAAGATAATCAGCCAGCAGCCATGAAAGTTGGCCCCCTGGATACATGACTGGAGGTACCTGAATCTATAAGGAAAACACAGCTGGATTGGAAGGAAAGAAGTCAAGTGGCCAGGAATGGTAGAACATTTACCACGAATATTGATATATCAACTGTGACTTGTGCGGGAGTACAATGCTCCTTCGTGACAACATCTGTAAAGCATTTAACTGCCCCTCTGGTTAATAGCCCTGGCACATCTAGCAATGTAATTTTGACAAATACAGGAGATAATGTGGGTGAAAGAGGTAATACGGAAGAGACCACCGTGGGAATGCGCCAGCCAAAGGCGCCCATGCAGCAATGTTTTACATCTTGTACAAATTACGAAATAGACAGACCTCCATCCCATGGTGTCAGCATTCTCAGCTGCAACGTCAGAGTAGATTAATTGAACATCACGGCCAGCAGCACTTTTTAAACAGAAGTAATTTGAAACACATATTTAATCAAATATCATAGCTCAACGAATTGGGCAATGGTGACGTTTGTATCACCTTTGATAGTGCAGCGTTTGATGTGCTTTACAGATAAGCTCTGTATATTGGGACTTGGATTGCAAATCTGCAACAAATCTGGAAATGCCTGCTGAGCGGCCTCCGTCCTTTCCGTACACTATGGGCCTCATTCCGAGATTGGTGGTAGTCATGGCGCTATTTGCACCATGACTGCCACCAATAACGGGTCCGGCACAGGTCTAGTTCAATGGGGATTTACCGGCGTAGTCCGACCTTTGCGGGACCGGTAAGTCCCCATTGAAAATGCCATTCCCCATTCCCATTTGAGCCCCCATACACCTCAATGAGAATGGGGAGGGCACAAATAATGGGCTTGCATATGTCAAGTCCGTTATTTGCGCCCTAGTCCCTTAACGGGTCCCGTCCATAACGCCTGGTCAGACCAGGCATTACTGGAGGGACCCGCTAAGGGACCTTGTAGTAGGGTGGTAAGGGATTACCGGCACCGGTCTCCTTACCGGTGCCCGGTATCCCTTACCGGTGCCCGGTATCCCTTACCGCTCCACTCGTAATGAGGCCCGATGACATGAAAAGTGTGGGACCTAGAAAGTGTGGGAACCAATAAGAAACAAACTGACAAACAAAGGTTTGGGGAGGCATCAGGGGCATATAATGAAACTGGGTGGTTGACATTGAGTGACTCTGCCAGGTACTAAATCCCAAGGGACAGTCCTATCTTGGAACAAACAAGGCTTTGGAATTGTAATTGGTTATTTATAATGTGCTTAATACCCAGAGGTTTCTAAGCGCGGACCCAGGGATTGAACCTGTGTTGCTCCGCGTCGTCTTGCTTCCAAGATGAGCGCATTGCCCCTGAGCTATCCTCCCTTTAAATCATTCACAGGCTATGAAGAGGGATTATGGGCCCTTTGCTGGTCTTATGTATTTCTCCTTCAGACGACATGGCTTCTTTCTGATGATATACTAGAAGGAAAGAAAACCTTCTCCCAGCCAACAGTAAAATGGTGGGAGGGTCAGTCTGGTGGTTGGTCTGGATTATGTATGTGTATGGATATCAGATGTAATATTGAAGCCTGTCAAATGGACATGGGAAGGGACTGTCATCATTGTATGGGTATAGAGATTATGAATCTCCAGAGGAGGCACAATCATACATCCATTCTCAAATTATCTGCCTCCCCAGATGGCTCTCAAGACTTGAAGATTAGCGTTAAGATTAAAAAAGTAATAGCGAAGTGGCAAACAATGGACCTCGTTAGGGGACATTGGTGGGCGGTGACTTTAATGCTCATTGTGTTACTGCACTGGATAAATGGATATTAGAGTGTTAACGTAATAATATAACAAATGCATTATTAAAGGGAAAAAAGCATTTTTAGTAGTCTACTAAATAAAGGCAGGAAATGGTTGAACATGCTAGCGGAACATCATCTGACTCCTCTTACTCCTAGTGACATTGATACACTGGTTAGAGCTAGAAGCAGGCATAGTGGAGAAAGCTCTTCTAGTTTAGATAGTATTTTTGCCATCAGAATTTTACAGTCTTGGATGGTAAACTTCAATATTAGTGAGACCACACTGAGTGATAGTTCACATCTGTGTGTATCCTTTTGAATGGACGGTTTTAGTAAAATAAATATTCTTATGGCCGGGGCTGCAGTTTTTGCCTCGAGCAAAAGAATAGTATGGTCCGAATGTAATATTGAAAAGCTGAACACATTATTGGAACTACAAGAAAGCTCGCTTGCAGGAATGTTCTTCTGTTATTGTGGCAGGGCACGTGTCCTTTATGTGATGCAGATATACATGGGAAAAAACAGCTTTCCGTGGAGGTGTTAACCAAATTATACAGCAGCGTGGTTATACACTTGGGGAGAAACGTGCCGTGATGACATCTCTACGTTCCAGATTTAAGAACCACCTTTGAGCACACAAGAATGGTATGGCCTCCTCCAATTGGTGGATGGTCTTTAGCCTTTTCAAGACAAACCATTTGCCTATGTTTTGGTACCTTTTACCAGAAATATCTTGCCACAATCACTTCAAGGGAGACTTGTGGAATTTCAGACACTCAATGGACAACACACATTAAGGAATTGTACTGGGATTTTACTTTGTACTCCTTGGAGACAATGGAGACAATTGTACCTCCGGCCCAGGGGATCTGGACAGAGATGCTCTTGAACTAACTATAACAAACATCATGGTGAGTTTCAAATCATCCCGCGCCCTTGGACCGGATGGCTTGGCAAATATAGTTCTGGTAATTTTGTATACAAACATACTTAAATACAGGGGTTATAACTGACAGTTGGCGTATCTTGATTGTTATACCAGTGCATAAGAAAGGGGAATATGCCATATCTAGCAATTACTGATTACTGGCAAGGCCAGACACCAGTAGAGAGATTTTCGCCATGATTCTTTTATGGGTATTGACTGAGTGGGTGGATAAAAGACAACTACATTCACCACACCAATTTGGTTTTCGGAAATGTCACTCAGCGGTCCATAATATATGCTGTCTACAACTTATGTTTGCAGATCCTTACTGGGGCAGTGTTGAATCCCTTTACCTGTGTTTTATCGATTACACTGCCTTTGACGGTATTTTTAGGCCTCAGTTATGGCGAAAACTAGAAAAATGGGGCGTTGATTATAAATTACTGCATTAAATTAAAGCCCTAAATACAGACACAACGGTTAGGGTAAGAATGGACCACAAGGTTACCTTGACAGTGGCCATTAGCACTAATAGGGGTTTAAAGCAGGGGTGCACTCTTGCACCCCTGCTTTTTAACCTCTAGATGGCCGATTTAGACAACACATTAAAACAATGTTGAAATGTCCCTCCTCGCATTGGAGGTGTGCGAACCACCTGGATTTCCTATGCGGATGATCTGGTCCTACTGGAGCGGACTCACCTGGGCCTCCAAAGAATACTGAATGATTTGATTGAGTATTCCAACGAGGAAGAGCTACAAATCAACCAGGCTAAGTCAAAAACACTCCAAATACCTCGTAAGGGAAAAGAAATATTCAACATGCGTGGTATGTGGGTGCTGCCAGATTAGAGACAGTGGACATTTACATGTACCTGGGCCTCCCTTTTTCTGCTGCTCGTAGCATTGAGTGTGGTAAAAGATATGCAGTGTCTAAAGTTATGAGGAAATGGCAAGTAGTAAAGAACTTTATATCTGGGGCGGGAGGGGATTTAATTGAAGCATATCGGGAGCTATACAGTAAATCCATTACATCTTGTATTATGTATGGTTTAGAAAACTGCCTGAGCAGGCGGTTAAATGGTTATGCAAACTGGAGGCTAAACTATTAATATCTATGCTGGGCCTCCCTCAGAATGTGCCTGTGGGTGGCAGCTCTTAGATTGGAATTGGGGGTTAAGACATTAAAAATGAGATGGAAGGTTGCTCGTTGTAAGTGGCTATTGAAGATTAAGGAAATGGGATTTACCCATAGGGCCACTGCATGAGTACAATTTGAACAACATGTGTGGGTTAAAGAAGCTGATATAGCCCACTTGGAATTAGTAACTAATGTAAGGGAACACCTGGAGGCCATTGGTCTGTCTGAGAATGAAATGGAAAACCCAGGTTGCTTTCTACAAAGACTTAAAGTTAAATCAGCAGCATAGGACCGCAGCACATCTATTGATGAGCTTACTAAGAAAAGATAACATTAAGAGACTGCACAACAGGGTTTTGAACCTGGCTTACCATGTATCTATTTGAACAACCTTTGTAGATCAGATCTACGTCGGTTCATCCTGCAAATTAGGCAAAATCTTCTCCAGGTCACGAAATAACGGGAGCCTGGGAAATACATGTTTTGTAAGAAGCAGGCGGAGACTATCAGGCACTTTCTGACAGGCTGCAGATGCTTATCAGAATATTATGGTAAGGGATGTGCAATATTCAAGCTCCAGTTATCAGCAGTATAAAACTGACCCATTTTGGTCGACTTTGTATGCCACAGGATCAGTGGTAATAACAGCTGGGGCAAGTCTTGTGTGCACAAAATATTGCCATTGATGCAGAGTGTTAGGAATAAAGAAGCTCTAGAAAATAAACACTGTGTGTAATTGCCTCGGACTTGTGGGTTCAGATATGTACTTGTGTGTATGATAGGATAAGGACGATAGGATAAGATTGCATTCTAATGATGGCAGTCATCACATTTTATCGTTTTAGTAAGGTCAATAGAATTATGAAATTTAGATAATGGATTGTTTTTATAATTAGTCGTTTTATAATTTGTTTTAAAGAGATAACTGCATATGAAATGTATTGTATGAATATGTAATAAACATGTAAAATGCTAGGCAACTAGTCATATACATTTTAAATAAATAAATAAATAAATAAATAAATAAATAAAACAAAGTACATGCACCTCTTTCTTTATCTTCTCATCAGAGCTCCCTTTCCATTCGTGGATTTCCTCTTCTATTTAGCAAATGTATTGGAGTGGGAAACAACCTCATTGTTCCTTTTTTTCAACCAATGATGGTATTTTAAGTTGGGTTGTTTGTATCCTTTACGTGCAGGAAAATACCAACTAATCAATTCAAAGACGTATTAATAGAAAGTCTTCATCAGTCAGATCTCGTGCCCCTTGTTTTTGCTTCACCATAGCAATTAGGAAGAAGACAGCATCAGTGAAAAGGAACAGCTGATCTTCTGTATCATGAATTGCACATACAGATTTTCCAGATTCAAGTATCCTCATTTGTTGCCAGTACCAAGTTCCTGACTAATGTCTGCGTAGCTGTTTACCCTTGTGATGCAGATTATCAACAGTGAACTTTTGGCTCTGATGGCTTGAATCTGGTCAGCAATGAGAGTCAAAAGTTTCCCTTCCTGTGGATTCAGGGAGTGGTTGTAAAATCAACTCAAAATGCTTCACTCACTCAGGAGCTAGAATGAGAACTTCAGTCTTTGATTTTGGTAACATTCCCATCAACCGCAATACCATTTATCCTGAGACGGGTTTCCTTTCCACACAGAAGGGATCATTAAAGGGTTGCCCGTAAACCCCGCCGGCAGGCGGCGGGTTACCGGGAACCCTGTAACACCCTTTCCGCTGCCTGATATCCTGGTGGTAACGGTTACTCCCCATTTCCATGGAGTCCAAAATGGGAATGGGATCACTGAAGCACAGGCACCATTGCTAACGGTGCCAGTGCTTCACTCAGAGACATGCCAGTGTGGGCCTGAAAACCCTGCAGGTCAGGCATGCTGGGGGATCCGTGGCGGGTCCATGTGGCGGTTCCATGTGTTAAAATTGCGTTTGCACAAAAGATTTGCACAAAAAGGCTATGGTTTTGCTTGCTGCTGCAATACATGTAATGGAAGACCCCCAAAACCCCTGGACCTATTATACCATTTAAGTGGTAGTGGGGGAAACCCCCGCTCCCCTTAAATGGTATAATGGGTACACCTTTACTGGTTCAAACCACAGCATTTTTACTGCGATTCTTTTTACAGACAACTTTTTTGCTGCGATTTTCTTACTGCACACCTCTGTCTGCTCTACCGGCATTCTCGTAGTTTGGTAGGCCAGAAAGTGTGCCAGTACGTTGCTATCAGCACCCTTATTTTCGGACCACTATACTCAGAATGAGGGCCAATGTCTCCATATGAAGGGCACACAAGCATGCTAGTATAGATGGGAACGTCCCTAAATCAGAATTCTGTGCTCCACTGTGAAAAGGACAATGCAGACTCCCACAACAACAGAAGGTACACTGAGTAGCATTGTATTCAAAACAACATTTCAATTTGCTCTGCTTTGCCAGTCACACATCTCCAGATCCATCATGGAACATGAATCAACATACCAAAAAAGCAATATTAGTTGATTAATAGCATTTTTATTTAGGTAACGTCTTTGAAGACATCAATACACTTAGAAAGCTGTTCCAAGAAGTCCAATGAATTATTGGTCCTGAATGCTCAGCACATGCAGCATTGAAAATGAATATATTTGTGAGAACGCCAGATGTCATTCTTTTTTTGGTCAGCTTTAAAATACCATAGCCTAGAAGGTAGGCTGCCCCCACGACTACTCGCCTCCCCTCTAAATCCCCTTTCATCTCCCTACCCCCTATGACTTTCTGACTGTCCTCAGTCATAAACATTCCCCTGTGTGAAGGAAAACCCAGTCCTGCCATTAATAAATAGTGGTATGCAGGCAGGGTCACTTCACCACTCACATACATTAATGACACCTACATGCTACCTATTGCAAAGAATAGTGTCAAAGGTGATTGGTGGTGCTCCCTCAGGTAGCATTCCCCTTCAAAAACATAGCAATTCTTTTCTTGTTATAATTGCCATCACCCCATTGAGTCAAATCAATCCAATGCAAGTATCAATCAACCTCCTATGCTCACACCTCTTTAGCTTCCATCCCTAAGTGATGACATAAAGGTTTCCCTACGTGTCCAACACCAGTAATCGATTCCACACAATCGTTGAAGCTCTGGAAGCCATGGTGTCATACATGGACCACACAGCCTTGAACCCAAATGGCTTCAAGGTAAAACGGCCTATTTTAGGATCTTAAACAATTTGCTTTAAATGCAAATGCAACGACAACACCCAAGGAGTTTTGACTAACATGTTCCTATCAATGAAAACATAAGAAGCCTCAACGCTAAAGGGACTCAGAGTGAGATATGAACACAACCAGTGTTCCTGAAACAGTTGTGGGCTTTCAAAATCAAGTATGAGGAAGCAAGTGCAAATCAGAATTGCTCCCATTCATCTCCTGGCCTGATCCAGTGTTCTTGTTTGCAAAATCACAGTGTGCAGGTGCATATTTCCAGGTGAGGAAAATGCCTGTTAAATCTCACTCCCACTGCTTCCCCAAGGCCCCTTAAGCCCCTTATTGCGTAGCATCAGAAATTAAAAGGAGACATCTGAACCTAGTCTTTTTAAATCCGTGCCTTCTATGAAAATATGAGACTTGAAAGTTGCCCATTTCCTATAAATTCTGCATTTGGTGTAGATTGTTTTTGTACAGCCAAGAACACCACCAACATTGGGACGAGGCTCATTTATTTTATTTCTTCAGCCTCAATCCAAATGGGACATACACATTATCACATTATTATGCCCTCCGGGGAAGAGAAAAACTGAGTCTGTATTCCCTTTCCATGGCGGCCATCGGGAGCGGATGGACTGGGGACAGAAATGTTCCCAGCGCGTTTGCGTCTGAAAGAGTACCAACATTAAGGTAAGTGGTTTGGGAGGGGATTATTTGTATGGGGAGGGGATTGTTTGTATGGGGAGGGGAGGGAGGGAGGGACAAAACACTTACCTGAATCCCCGGTGGGGGACGATGGCAGCCTCCAGCCGTGTGGTGGTTCGGGACAGGGATTACTCCATCCGAGCCTCCTCATTGGCTGAGGGGCTGCCACACACACCCCGCCAGGGACAAAGGAAAACAAGGCCGGAAAGGGATTCACAGTCGGGTAAAGCTCTGGCGAGGGCCAATCAGATTGCATCTTACAATCTGATTGTCCCTCGCCGTGTACTAATTGTGAATCCAATATCCCTCTCCAGGTTTAGGTCAATGTTAAGTTAGAGTGACTAATAGTAACATCTTTGTGAATCACACCCATTGTCCATTAAAAAAAGCCTTGATTCTTTGACAGAGACACTCATAATAACTTCATGGTTCTTCTGGGCATAACAAGGCATGTAACTATCTCTGAAAATAGTTCACATATTTAAGATCCACTGACTGCAAACCTGTCTATGAAGTATGTGATTTTATTCGGGTTAATCAAATTCTCAAATTAAGAAAAATACTGTTTGCATATTGCTTCTATTGTTATGTTATCATTTCTTCATGTGTTTCTTATGTTTGACAAAACAATCATGAAATGCCTAATGCACAAGGCTTTATGTAGGAACAAATGTGAGTGGAAATGGTACCTGGTCCTTTGAGAGGGACCCATTCCCTGCCAAGACTCAGCTATTTCTGGACCATGTCTCCACACATTTGTGAAAGATCTCCTACCTTGAGTGGCATGTATCACAGCTTTCAGGCACTGGTGAAGGCAGGGCAGTTAAACTAAGAACCAACCCTGCAGGTACGAGGGTTTAATAGTCTGAAGTACTGTCCCTTGGAAATAGTAGGACTTAGTTGGAGGGCTGAACCCTCCCTGTAATGTGTTGCAGTCAGGAACTACATCCCAGTAGGATGTCTTTTGGGTAATAGTCTCCCTGACTCAGAGATAGTCACAGCTGTTACTAGTGCAGAAGCTCTGAAAACTGCACATGAGGAAGTGTTTGAGGTTTTCTCAGCTATCGAGTGCAAAACATCCATCTCACTGGTACCTCCCAGTCCCAGCCTGAAGTCCCCTAAGGGTCCTACTCTCATGAGAGAGGACTCTGCGACCACTGAAGTGACCATGGAGTTAGACCAGGAATAAGTGATTTCAGTGTTTGGCTAATGGTGTACAGGAGAAACCTGAGATGGCGGATGGGCCTGTTCCAGACTTGAAAGCCTGGGAGAGCTGGAGGAGATGCCTTCAGCTGGAGGCTCAGGTCAAGTACCAGGAACAGAGGGACTGTTCCATGCTGGCGAGCCTTTTGAGGGAGACAGCAGATAGGTGCAGCATCGAGTTCCTGGACCTCTCCTAAAAGGGGAACAGGAACAAAGCAAAAGTCTTTGTCTAATGCATGACAAGGAGCCCAAGAGTTCTGGTGGAGGACACAGTCAGGAGATAGTTGTTCTCGCTAGCCCCTTAGTTTCCTACCAGACGTGGCTCCTGACAAACCTTCTGCACACTTAGATGGTACTGGGGCATCTGACAGCTTCTCAGATCAATTTTACAATCCTGTGTCAATTTAAAAATGGAAACTGTGCACTCAGTCCAGTCCTGAGTAGGTACTGATAGGACAGGAAAGCACAACAGACCTCTTTAAATCCCCTACCTCTGCTTGGGTTTACCTGTGAGAGGAGAGGTAACTTGTTTCAGGTGGGATCCCCCAAGATGACATAACTGGCAGGGGACCCCATGTCATCACTATGGCTGTGCAGACACCACAGAAACACCAACAAGCCTCTGCCTGTGAAACTAATTTCTAGGGCTGGAAGGCTGACTTTAAGCAGGGATCCAGTTCAAGAACCCCTAAACTATGGGTAGGGAACTAGAAACCAGCCAGGCACCAGTAAAACAGGAAAAGGAGTGGACTCAGTGCTGCTGAGCCTAAGGGTCATGGATAGAACCATTACCTGCCGTCGCAGGTGGCTGATGGGGTTAGTGAAAAACAGGGCAATAGTTGAGAGGGGAAAAAAGAAAAGGATTCAACCTAGGAATCCTCCCGTCCCCTGCACACTTTTGAGTGTTTGGATCAAGTCCAATACTGTTATTTTTATACATCAACAGAATGCTTAAGGAGTAATACTTCATAAAAAGAAATGTCAATAGACAAAATTATACAAAAACATTTTTTATATCACAAATAATGTGATTCAATTCTTTTGAAATGAAATTTACAACATAAAGAAGCACAAATGGTATCAAAAGATTACATCAAGTTTGGAGTGAAAAAATGAAAAGCGAAAAAGGATTTTTTCTGAAGAAAGAGATGTATACATATGGAGTCCAATTCACTTGGCGACGCGTTTCGAGGATACTTTCCTCTTCTTCATATGGGCCAAATTGGATTCTTAACACAAAGAGAAAACATTCATTCAGTTGCTTGTAAAAAAACAAAAACTATTATTCAATTTCAGTGAATTATACAGTTACATAATGTACATATGTAATACTCCATGACTTTTGATAATACTGAATCTCCTCGTTAACCAAAATTCAAAATTACATAACTTGTTCTTATATAGTGATTAGGTTAGTATAATGTTGTTCATGAAAACATGAACATTGGCTGGGTACTCATCATTCTGTGGGACTGGCAACAAAGTCATAAAATTGCTGTTTTCAGGGTCACCGGTTTTAAGTAACCGTGGGTTGTGATAGAAGCATGAATATTGAATAGAGTAAGAAATGATAAAAAAGAAATATAAAGAAGAAATATATAATTAACAGTGTATATTACTGGTTCCAATCTCAAGCAAACAAAGTGTTAAGAGGGGATGACTATTGTCGATATTCAGAAAGCCGCGCACAACGCGCTATGTCTGAAAATAAATCAAAAGAAGGGGGAAAAAGGGTCTGTATAAAATGAAAAACTAATGAGCAAAACTATTAACTGGAAACTAAACGAATAGACGTACCAAAAAATGAAACGTGATGAAATAAAGATGAGCGGTGAAAGGGTCACGGTATAACTCAATATCATGCCAGCGAATGGTGGCAGCATTCAGAAGTCCAACCTATGTATATGGGTTTAGGAAATGGATCAAGAGGTCAGTGAATGAAATTGGCACAGACAGTTCTGGTAAATAAATAAGAAGTTGCTATAACTAGTACCTCAATGGTGAGTCTAGCTCAGTAGACAGGCGGAGGAATATCAATTCAGCAGTATTGCTGGTATTACCCAAATTGTTTGTTTACAATTGTTCGAATGAACAATTGACTGAATTTAAAGGGTCACAATTGACCTTTTCACAATTGACCGAATATATATATATTACATGGCCGCGGTAGCGGCCATGTAGTTATGGTTAAGTTGGTGTTTCCATAGGAAGAGCCCTTTTTGGGCGGCTTATAACTTCGCTCCCCCTGGACGAATCCTCACCAAACTTTGAAAAAAAGTATATGGCCCACTCTGAATTTGTTTGCAAAGTTTGGTGAGGATTCGTCCAGGGGGGGAAAAGTTATAGGTGGGGTCCCAAAACTTTTTTTTTCCCCATAGACTGAATGGGAAAAAACATTGCGCACGGCTACAGCCCGAACCGCTGGACGGATTTACACCAAATTTGCGGCAGGAGCGGCGGCCTAGTCCCGAAAGCATGCTTTTGCAAGTTTGGTGTAAATCCATCCAGTAGTTTTTTTTAAAATGACCAAAAGGTAAGGCAAAAAAATTAGTGATATCTGTGTTCGCTTCGCGGACGGAATTCCCTGTTTGCTCCCCGACAGCACCCCGATTGGCCAAGCGGCTTGCGTCATGTCCGCGGACATGCGACGTGTTCGCTGATTGGCCGGCATGGTGCGTGATGCGCATCAGATTTTCTGTCGCGCCCGCCATCGTGAATTTGCGGATGTCCGCGGACAGCGTGGTGAAAGTTTGTTTAAAATGTGTATTTAGTAGAGTGTGTTGGTGTGTAGAAGTCTTTGGGGAGGAATGGGGAGTATGAGATAGGTTCAAAGTTGTATTTTATTTATGTGCTAGATGCTTTTGTTGCATTCGATTTGTCCGCGGAGAACACGGCTGTTCTGACATTTTGTAAGTGAACTAAATGGTGGGGTGTTTAGAGGACGGAGTATGTGTCATTTTTGTTCGCAAGGAAGTTAATAATGAGCTATGAACACTCGCGGTGTACTTAATTGTTCGTAAATACACAAACTGGGGGTGTCCTCAGGACGCTGCCCGTATTGTAATCTGTCTAGTTGAATGTGTTCGAAGAACACTCGCGGTGTCCCGAAATGGTTGCAATTACACAAAATGGGGGTGTTCTGAGAACGTTGTTTGTATTGTTCGTTGTCAGGGTGAAAGTGTTTTAAGACCACTCCTTTTGTCCGCTAATAGTACAATTTCCTATGGGCGTCAACTGACTTTTTGTCCACTAAAGAAACGATAAATCCGGCTGGTGTGCGCCGACATTATGTGATAATCCTATGACTGGCGCTATTGACCTGGCTGACTTGCTTTTGCGACACTTTATCATATCTCCCGCCCCTAAGCCTGATGTTATCAAAGCATTCATATTCCCTGCCTCTCTCCGTGACGTTACAGGGTGCAAAATCAAACGCGCCCAGTCCTCTCCAGTCCTAAGTGACTGTACACAGAACCCGGAAGACAACATATATTATGTCACAACACAGCACGCCACAATTCGGAATATGAAACAGTGATTTAAAAGCAAACAGCAAGATTGTAAATTTTGTAAAGTACATTTATTTGACATCAAATGTTTAGAGAATATTCAGCAATTTGCATTTGTCTTTGTTGTCGATCCGCAAAAGTTCATGTTGAGGCACGCGATGTTCCTTTGCGGTACAGAGGGTGTTAGATCAGCTTACAACTCTGTGCGCCACAATTCGGAATATGAAACTGTGGTTTAAAAGTAAACAGCAGGATTGTACATTTGGTAAAGTACATTTATCTCACATGAAATGTTTAGTGAATATTCAGCGATTTGCTATTGTCTCTGCTGTCGATCAGCAAAAGTTTATTTGGAGCCACGCGTTGTTCCTTTGCGGTAGATAGGCTGTTGGTTTATGATAAAAGCAGTAAATGGTCGCTCTGATAATCGGAAGGTTGCTGCAAAAATGAGCCATTAGACCACCCTATTGGTTGGTATGCTGTTTGTAGCCGCTAGTACTGCGTAAGGGCATATTGGACCTTGGCGATTGTCCCATAAAATGGTGAGGGTCATGAAGTTGCATATTTGGACCTGCACCTGGCAGTTGAAGACCCCATCCGCTGGAGTCTGTAAATCGTGACATAGGCAAAACGGAGCCACATACCTGTTTTAAAAAACATAAATTAGTCTCACCAGCCGATCTTCATTAAAAATCATCATTTTATTTATTAGGGTGTGAAACTATTTGCTATCGAAGATAGTGCAACAGAGTATGTTAATAATATTTTCCCATTCATATAGCGCTAAGAACCGTGAGGTATCTAAGCGGTGCTTATAATTAACCACGGTGTGTGGTGCTCATTTATCGACAACGGAAGGACGAAAGGCTGAGTTTGGCCTTGCCGGGATTCGAACTTGCGTTAGCAAGCTGTGCACGGATTTCAAAGCGAGTGTTGTACTCGCTGTGCCATTTGACAGGCTATGTGAAGTGGCACAGCGAGTAGAGCGCTTGACCGCCTATAGACCGGTTAAATTATTTGTATTAACCCACCCTGTGTCGTCTGCCTTTTTCAGAGCCCTCTAAACAACAGGGGATCAATTCGGCGGTGATAGTGCGCGATAGAAAACATTATGCCACTTTCAACGAGCAAGTTCAACTTGAGCGGTCTTTAATGCTACACTATTGTAATTATATTTGGTATAAAATAATCTAAAGAGTTACTTACAGTACAATTGCAATTTCCATTGTCTACGAGTGGTGCAGTCCCAAAATACGACTCCGCGTGTGCCAACGATCGTTCGCATAGTGATATAATATATGAAAGTGGTTTTGTTTCATAAATTTCATCCTTATCTTCTCTTACGTTTTAGCAACACTCCTTCAAGAGAAGTCTTTCATCACAATCTCTGTTTGTCAAGGTCAAAACACAATACAACCTTATAGTCCGCTTCGTGAGCCTAACCGGGGCCCGAGAAAAAAATGGAAGCAGCTGACCTTCACTGTGAACGAGCATAAATTCTTACTTTGCAACATTCTGTGTAAAGCCATCTGTGAGAAGTTGGTTTTTGCACGCCATGTTTGTATATTTTTTGCATGATATTAAAAAATGTTTGTTTAAAGGATGTTATGGTTTTAAGTACAGCCGAAAGACCCCTGAAAATCGCGAGTTATGGTAAGCTATGAAAAATAACTCGCGCCACCACCGTGCACTGCTAAGACTAACACCCAGGACATAAAAGATGACATCGCAAATGTCATTGATGAAATCACTGATGACATCACATGTGTATGTACTTTTCATGGAATTTGTGTACTACGGATTTTTATTATAATGTTGTGAAAAAAGTGTCAAGGATATTGCAATAAATATCATACCGTTATTAGTGCTTTGAACGATGCATTGATATAAATAGCATTGTATTATGGGATTCTATCTAGTATACTGAGCTACTAATGGAGAAACATAGCATTGTGTGCAGAGTACAAGATGAAAGTATAATATTTGTAATGTTAATATGTTGAATAATGAAATGATAATTGTCCTGAAATGTTCAAAAATTCACAAAATGGGGGTGCTCTGAGGACGTTATTCGTATTGTGTGATTGCTTAGCTGTATGCAATGAGGGAATGGCACAGAGAGTAAAGTGGACGCTGTCCGCGGACACCGCGGCTGTTTGTGGACAGGGCGTGCTACATCCGGATTTTTCCAGGAAATCCAACATGGAAAGAAGACTGTACGGGTCAGCCAATCAGATGTCGAGGTTGTGGATATGTGTTGAAAGAGATTGTGTGTGGTGAAGATGGCAGAAGTGTAGAAAGTCAGGGTGTTGGTGCTCGGAGATATGTTTGTGCATGGTTTACAGCAGTACGCTGAATGCAGGCATGTTGCAAAGAACTTTGATGTGAAAGGAGTGGAGGTGGTGTGGAGCACTGTGCCTGATTGCAATGTACAGGGAATTGTACAAGTTTGTGAGGATATGGCCACGATGAACAGTCCGCATGTGGTAGTTTTGCACTATGGTGCTTTCCATTTGGGCAACGTCAGTGCCCCTACTTTGTTGGCTGATTTGCAATGCTTGGTTCAAGCCGTAATGAAGATCCTTCCAAATGCGAAAGTGATTTTTTCTGGATTACTACCTAGGGCAATATGGGACAATAGTTCTGTAGCAAAACATTGCTAGGTGTGTCATCAACCGAGGCATGTGTGCCTTCATGTAACGCTCACCTGGTTCCCACGGGGGCGCTGGTCTAGTCTGGATTGCTGTGGCCTCTTCTAGCGTGATGCGCAGGACCTGGAACACCGATTGGACAGGACCTCCAAATCGTGCTTGCCTGGCCCGTAGGAATATCCTTCTGCAGATCAGAAAGGGGATTAACAGTCTGCAGAATAGTGTGCTAGCTCCCCCCTTTCCCCCTTCGTTCCTCTCTAACTTCCTCCAAACCCCGGTTTAAGCTCACCTTATGGTTTGGAAGGATGAACTCTCCATCCTGCTTCTGGTGCAGGGGCGCACGTTCGTCCAGTTACTTCACTGGTTTTCAGAATGGCGCTGGCAAAATCCACTTGACTTTCCTGAGCGATGCGCTGTAAGTATGAAAGTTCAAAGTTCAAGTGAGGCCCCCTTTATGTTGTCTTTCTAACCTGTGATCTGTCCTTTATTTCAGGTGCAGAATGAAGGCGATGCGTCGAGGGGTTAAACTGCTGAGGTGAGTACTGATGAGGGCGATCCCTCTAAATGTCCTTATCATTCTCTTGTCCTTTCCCCATAGGGGCCGGGGTACGGCACCTGCCAACGGGGCGGCGCCGACCCGAAATGTGGAACAAAAGCCATTAAGTATGGCTGTTAATCAGGCTTTCCTTCTGTGTTCCTTCTGCTCACCTTTTGTTTCTTCCTCTCTCCCCTAGGTGCAGAGATGTGGCGTCCGATGCTGACAGCTGCGATGGAGCCGGGAGATGTCTCGAGGACAGGTGAGTGAAGCGTGGCGCTGCAGTGAGCAACGGGATGCTTTTAAATGGAAGTCTTTCTTCAGGGATGCTGGCGAGAAGATTCCGGATGCAGGTAAGAAGTATGAAATAGTCCTTGGTTTTCACCTTTCTCTTCTATTCCTTCCTTGCAGGTCTTCCAGGTTCGAGGCGGGCGTGGCTGGAATCCAGGAGCAGGAGCAGACACAGTGAGCGTTAAGCTGCAGGAAGCAGAACAACGCAAAGCATGAGCTGCTGTCTGGGCGTGGCTTAAATAGCCTCCAAAGAAGTCCCAGGTATGTATCCTTCCCCAACTAGGTATGTATCCTTCCCTGGCCACGCACGAGTGAAAAAATAGTCCCTATGAAAAAATAGTCCCTTTCAGGTCTCAGGGAGGCCTGAAGTGTGCAGCATGGTCTGCATCAGGTAAGTGCACAGAACACCTCCCTTTATGAGCCTGGCGTCTATGGCGCCAGGACTGAGTCCAAAGAGCCCCTATAAGGGGCCGCTGGGCTTTTACCCGAGGGCATGATGCCTGCTTCTGGGGGTGCTGGGCCTGGCCTGGTGCTCTGGGGGTAGGCATCATGACAGCACTCCCCCCCAAGGCCCCTCCCAAGGTCGTTCCTTCTGGAGGTTTCGGTTTCTTTGGGAAATTCCGATGGAACCTTTTTACCAGCCGAGGTGCATGTACGTGATCACTGGGTTCCCTAGACCTTTCCTGAGGCCCGTACCCTTTCCAATCAATTAGATAGAAAAGTTTTGATTTTGAGATCTTAGAATCCAAAATGTTCTTCACCTCGAATTCAGGCTCCCCATCTATCTGAATCGGTTCTGGTGGCTTTGTTAGTCTGGTTCCTGGGTGCACTGGTTTCAAAAGTGACACATGAAAAACAGGGTGAATCCGCATGTTAGCTGGTAGATCGAGCTTGACTGCCACTGGGTTGATTATAGCTTTGATCGAGTAAGGGCCTAAATACCTTGGATTAAAAGTTTGAGGCCCCTTGAGTGATAGGTGTTTGGTAGCCAACCATACTTGATCCCCTATTTGGTATGGCGGCGCCTCTCTTCGATGCAGATCCGCATTCTTTTTGTATTTCCCTTTCGCATGTTGCAAATGTGCAGTTGCATCCTTGAAGGCTTGAGTAATCGTAGAATGCAAATGGTCCACTGTGGGCATTTCAATGCTCAGAGGTGAGTCCAAGTCTGAAGTACGAGGGTGATGTCCATATAGGGTATAAAAGGGGCTCTGACCAGTTCCAGAGTGTATCGAGTGTCAGCCACCCATAACATGTCCTTCCAATTACCCTCCGATTGGTGCAACATACATCGTAGATATTGTTCAAGGGTCTGGTTCGTTCTCTCCGTCTGACCATCGGTCTGTGGGTGGTGGCTGGTCGAGAGTCTTACGTCGATTTGTGCCAGTTGACAACACTTTTTCCAAAAATGAGAAATAAACTGGCTACCCCGATCGGAGACTAGTATGGATGGGAATCCATGCAAACGGATGATATTTTCGAGGAATTCCTTGGCAAGAACAAAGGCTGAAGGTAATCCTTTCAACGGAATAAAGTGGGCCATTTTGGAAAATAAATCCACCACGACCAGAATAGTATTGTAACCATTACAAGAGGGCAGGTCCGTGATAAAATCTAGTGACAGGGTGTGCCAAAGTGCTGGTGGAATGTCTAAGGGCTAAAGAAGACCGGTGGGTCTTGTCGTTTGACCTTTGTTTTGGGCACAAACTCCACAGGACATCACGAAAGATTTAATATCCTTTCGCAGGAAGGCCACCAGAATTGTCGTTTAACCTTTTCCTCTGTTTTGGCAATGCCAGGATGTCCTTCCATCAGGGTATCATGATGACGGGAAATAACCAGTTCTTGCAATTCCTTTTCTGGCAAAAATAAGCGTCCTTGGAAATAAGGTAAGCCATCCTTGACTGAAAAGTTAGACCCCCTTTTGATCCAATCCTGCAAGGCTGAAGAGTCCAGGAATTGTTTCACTCGTGCTTGAATGTGGTTATCCCCAAAATTCTTTGTTCGGGAATTATCGGCACAGGTTCTGAGTTTGTGTCTATTTCTTCCATTCCAATTCGGGATAGAGCGTCCGCCTTACCATTCTTATAGCCGGGGCAGTAGGTGATTACAAAATCGAACTCAGCAAAGAACAAAGCCCATCGGAGCTGTCGAGACGATTGAGCCTTGGCAGTTTTTAAATATTGTAAATTTCGGTGATCAGTGATCACGGTGATGGTATGCGGGGCGCCGAGGAGATAATGCCGCCAAGCCTAAAAGGCGGACTTAATGGCTAATAGTTCCTTATCGGTGATCGCATAATTTATCTCCGGCGGCGAGAACTTTCTGGACCAAAATGCTACGGGGTGCAGTTGGTTGGTTTCAGGGTCTCTCTGAGACAGGACAGCTCCCATGGCTAAGCTGGACGCGTCAGTTTCGACTATATATGGGAGATCGGGATGCGGGTGCTTCAAAATAGGTGCAGACGTGAACTTAGCTTTCAACTCCTGAAAGGCCTGTTTGGCTTCCACGGTCCATTCAAAACGTTTATTTTTTTGCAAGAGTGCAGTGATGGGTTGCACCACACGTGAAAACTCCGGGATAAACCTGCGATAAAAGTTGGCAAAACCAAGCAAGCTTTGGACACCTTTCACCGAACTAGGTGATGGCCATTTGAGGATGGCATCCACTTTCCGTGAATCCATTCGGACTCCTTTAGGTGTCAGGATGAATCCGAGAAACTCAACCTCGGTGGTATGGAAAACACATTTTTCCAGCTTAGCAAACAGTTTGTGCTGGCGCAGTTTCTCTAGGACGGCCCTGACATGATTTCTGTGATCAGATTCTGAAGAGGAGTACACAAGAATGTCATCGATATACACGACAACACAGACATCGATGAGTTCCCGAAGGACATCGTTCATGAAGAATTGGAAGGCTCAGGCGCATTGCACAACCCGAAAGGCATCACCTGGTATTATTCGAATAGTCCATATTTTGTACGGAAGGCCGTTTTCCATTCGTCGCCTTCTTTCCCGTTCTTTTTGAGTTAGGGGTCCTTTAACCCCTCCGATTTGCATAGGCTCCGAGCCATCAGCCCCCTTGGGGTTAGCCTGGGTCTTGGCCAACACCCGGGTTTCAAACTTGGACCGATCTGCTTTTCTGTTTTGCAGCCTGTGATCCAATTGGACCACTAAGTCTATATATTCAGTGCATTCTTGGGGCGGATTTACAACTTGTGCCAGGACATCTTTAAATTCTCCGCGTAGACCTCGATAGAATAACGTGATTCTTTTATCCTCTAGCCAACCAGTTTCCACAATTAGTCTATTGAAGGTTGCAATGTAGGATATAAGGTCTTGATTGCCCTGTCGCAGAGATAGAAGTTTGTCATCCAGAGCCTGTCCCTGGGAGTGTCGGGCAAATAACTTTTCCATGTTTGTTTGAAATCCTTGAAAATCACGAAGAATCGGGTCATCTTGAGTTACCAGTGGGACTGACCAATCGGCAGCACAGCCGCTGATATATGACAACACAAAGGCTACCTTGGTCTGATCATTAGGGAAGGCCCCAGGTCTGCATAGGAAGTGCAAACGACACTGATTCATGAATATGGCGAATCGTTTGGGGTCCCCAGCAAAGCGTTCAGGTGGGGCCAGCGGCATGTTTCCAGGTAGATTAATCTGCACCGGGTTACTGGCGACCACAGGAGCGGGGTTCCCCCCGGAACCGGGTAAAGGAGTTTGTCCAGCTTGACCTTGCAAAAGCTGTCTAGCCAGGTCATCAGCTCTATCCTTTATTACAATCACTTCTCTCCTGAGGGCACTAGTCTCTTGACGAGCGGTGTGTACTTCGGCCCATAATTCCCCCAGTAATTGGGCCAACTAGTCAGTTTCGGAAGTTTCCATAGCGCCTGGGTGGGAATTTGTAGGAAGGCTTCGCGTTCTGTAACGCTCACCTGGTTCCCACGGGGGCGCTGGTCTAGTCTGGATTGCT
This sequence comes from Ambystoma mexicanum, assembly GCF_040938575.1. Taxonomy (NCBI): domain Eukaryota; kingdom Metazoa; phylum Chordata; class Amphibia; order Caudata; family Ambystomatidae; genus Ambystoma; species Ambystoma mexicanum. The sequence goes on from NC_090930.1 coordinate 376,220,807, forward strand.
GTGGCCTCTTCTAGCGTGATGTGCAGGACCTGGAACACCGATTGGACAGGACCTCCAAATCGTGCTTGCCTGGCCCGTATGAATATCCTTCTGCAGATGAGAAAGGGGATTAACAGTCTGCAGAATAGTGTGCTAGCTCCCCCCTTTCCCCCTTCGTTCCTCTCTAACTTCCTCCAAACCCCGGTTTAAGCTCACCTTATGGTTTGGAAGGATGAACTCTCCATCCTGCTTCTGGTGCAGGGGCGCGCGTTCGTCCAGTTACTTCACTGGTTTTCAGAATGGCGCTGGCAAAATCCACTTGACTTTCCTGAGCGATGCGCCGTAAGTATGAAAGTTCAAAGTTCAAGTGAGGCCCCCTTTATGTTGTCTTTCTAACCTGTGATCTGTCCTTTATTTCAGGTGCAGAATGAAGGCGATGCGTCGAGGGGTTAAACTGCCGAGGTGAGTAGTGATGAGGGGGATCCCTCTAAATGTCCTTATCATTCCCCAGAAATGTCTCTTGTCCTTTCCCCATAGGGGCCGGGGTACGGTACCTGCCAACGGGGCGGCGCGGACCCGAAATGTGGAAGAAAAGCCATTAAGTATGGCTGTTAATCAGGCTTTCCTTCTGTGTTCCTTCTGCTCACCTTTTGTTTCTTCCTCTCTCCCCTAGGTGCAGAGATGTGGCGTCCGATGCTGACAGCCCCGATGGAGCCGGGAGAGGACAGGTGAGTGAAGCATGGCGCTGCAGTGAACAACGGGATGCTTTTAAATGGAAGTCTTTCTTCAGGGATGCTGGCGAGAAGATTCCGGATGCAGGTAAGAAGTATGGTTTTCACCTTTCTCTTCTATTCCTTCCTTGCAGGTCATCCAGGTTCGAGGCGGGCGTGGCTGGAGTCCAGGAGCAGACACGGTGAGCGTTAAGGTGCAGGAAGCAGAACAACGCGAAGCATGAGCTGCTGTCTGGGCGTGGCTTAAATAGCCTCCAAAGAAGTCCCAGGTATGTATCCTTCCCCAACTAGGTATGTATCCTTCCCTGGCCACGCCCGAGTGAAAAAATAGTCCCTATGAAAAAATAGTCCCTTTCAGGTCTCAGGGAGGCCTGAAGTGTGCAGCATGGTCTGCATCAGGTAAGTGCACAAAACACCTCCCTTTATGAGCCTGGCGCCTATGGCGCCAGGACTGATTTCCAACATGAGCTGAGTCCAAAGAGCCCCTATAAGGGGCCGCTGGGCTTTTACCCGAGGGCATGATGCCTGCTTCCGGGGGTGCTGGGCCTGGCCTGGTGCTCTGGGGGTAGGCATTATGACACTTCATGCTTAGAGCTGGTATGTTCTTCTGTAACAATGAGAATATTGATGCCAGTAATGCTATTGATTTTAAAGAAGATGGCATTTCTTTATCTTTTACAGGAAATGCCTTTCTATTTTGGAATGTAAGGGTTTCTTTGGAGAAGGTTATGTAAAGATTTTAGGAGTAAAGTAAGTAAATAAAACCAAGAAAAAAAATACAAAATAACAGGTGTCTGTCAAGCATCTGTAACAAAAAAAAAAACAATGGCTCTTTTCAGAGCCAACTTCAAAGAGGAAATGGGGCACAATATTTAAATTTACATTCACCACGCTCAGATTTTCGATGTGTCCGCGGACATGGCGGTAGTCCGCGGACATGAGAATCACTACGAGGGGGTTAGTATGATCTATGTTACATGTATATGAAGTCAGGGATATTATGGTTAAGTTGTGCTACTAAAAACCTATGAAATTCAGTGAAAGAACTTTCTTAAAGGGACGTTTATGGTAAGTTGCGCTACGAAAAAGCTATAAAATTCAGTAAAAAAAACTTTGTTAAAGGGACGTTATGGTTAAGTTGCGCTACTAAAAACCTATGAAATTCAGTAAAATAACTTTGTTAAAGTGACGTTATGGTTAAGTTGCGCTACTAAAAATCTATGAAATTCAGTAAAATAACTTTGTTAAAGGGACATTATGTTTCAAAGTAAAACCCCTGAAATTCGGCAGTTATGGTAGGATAAGCAACCATAACTTGCGCCGCCACCGTGCACTGGTAACACTAACACCCAGGACATCAAAGATGACATCACAAATGTCATTGATGACATCACTGATGACATCACATGTGCATTTACTTTTTGAAGCCCGAGTGGAGTAAAGGGCGAGCTGTTGTCTGCTGTGCGGCTGTTCTACTGTTCTACTCGAACTACTGACCTTTTGCCTACGAGGAGCTCCGCTTGAAAAAATCTGCACCCGCATCCACTCCGAATCGCGTAAGCCTCACCGGCCAGGTGTGAGCAGTTGAAGCGAGCAGGATCTTGTTGCTACACGTGACTTGCATCACGTGATTTGTGGAAGCCACGCCCCCTGCTGCAAGCCTCAAAAGCAGTTCAGCTCGGCCCTTGTGGCGTGAAGCCCGAGTGGAGTCAAGGGTGAGCTGTTGTCTGCTGTTTGCGGCTGGTTACGGCAGGAAGTACTGATCAAACCAGGTAATTAATCCACTCATTGACCCTAGGTCGCTTTCGGTGAAGACTCTTAGCAATGAAACCTCAAAAACCAAGAACTAGGCTACAAGGGAAGTTAGAGGAATCCCTTGCACACTTACCCGTAAACCCCATTACCCAGATGACAATGGAGGTAAACACGCCACCTGATGATAACACGGCAGACCAATCACTTAGAGCAAGAAACATTGAAACACAGAAATTAAATACAAAACCACTATTGAGAGAAGGAAATGTCCCACATTCGTTAAAAGGGCAGTTGCCGTTGAATGATATGATAGCTGTAAAACTAGCAACTAGCACTCCTATTGCACAAAAAACGATTGCATTGAAAAGTCAAGAAAAGGCCACCTGGGTCCCGATAGAGTCAGTCAGCCTAAAAACAGAAGAAGTAAGGAAATCGATACAAGGTGAGAGATGTATATCCCAGATGACGCCAATTCATGGTACATCACAACATGATCACTCAACAGGGAAAAATCGCACAAAAGAAGATGACGAAAAGAACTCCTTTACCCCGTCCTTACAAAGCAAAAACAAAGAGGTGATGGCTGGAAGGTTTAGACTGAATCTTAACCACTGGCATTGCTCGGGGCAACCCTCCAGACCATCGTTCTTCGCCTGCCAAGCCATTACAGAAGGGGAAAGACCATATGCAAATCAGGCTTGGCCCCACCCCAAAAGGGGAGGTCCAGCCCGAACTGCTAGGTCACATCCCTTCTGCATGAGACCACAAGCATCCCCAAACATGTTTCACCCTGTTGGGGCTCATCAGTGAGGAATAGCTTGGGTCTCTAGGGGGTGGGGTCAAGCCTTATTTGCATATGGTCTTTCCCTTCTGTAATGGCTTGGCAGGCGAAGAACGGTGGTGTGGAGGGTTGCCCAGAGCATTTCCAGTGGTTAAGATTAGTTCTAAACCTTCCAGCCATCACCTCTTTGTTTTTACCCCGTCCTTACAAGACAGAGCCAAAGCGGCCAGGTTACATTGGCAGAAAACATACACATCATCACGCTCTAAGAGCATCGATCGCAATAAACATAATGCACTTAGATGAGCCCGACTATCTCTGGACATCACTGAAATTGATGCCATTATGGAGTCACAGGAAAATAGAAATGAAGTCTTTGACAAAGCAATTACGCCAAAACATCTCAAAAATATCCAGACATCCACCCCAATTGAACAGCCAAGATCCATCTCACCTGGTGACAAAAACACAACCTCATTGTCCAAAGAGTCACACAATCCTAAATTGGAAGATTATGACCCCGCTGCCTCACAGCTACCACAAAATCAGCAATCCCCCGTATCGGAAGTCCAACTAAGGATACCAACAACTATGCTAGATTTACAAAATATATTGGTAGCCGTGCTGTCGACAGCAATTATTCCGTTTTTAAAGATACAGGAATACATGGTTGACGCTACAAAAGATCAGGCAACACTCCTGGCAATGACAATGACGAAACAAACATACATGGAAACATTCATAAATACTATGCAGGAACGGCTAAAACAAGAAGCCGAAACATCGAGAATTTGGCAAACACGATTGGCGGATGTAGCTAGAGCCAACCGGGCCGACAAACTGAATCTCCTCGAGACTGTGTCAATCATTACTAAAAAAATTATGGATGACAAAACGAAAAAACAGGGACTCATGATGGAACTAAAACAATATGCAACAATCCAGACACAAACCGAAGTTTGTAACAATAACAAAGAACACAAAGTAGATCAAAACTGCCAATATGAAAGACAAACTCTCTCGACTATCCCAGTAAATTTCCCATTACTGACACATCCACGCTTGATCGAACCATCAGTTTGCACCCCCTTTGATATATTTGATCTCTCAAAGCGTGGAATGGTGGGTCAAGATTTAATAACGAATCCAAAGTCTAAGAAAAAAACGGCAACAAAAAATCCAAAATGGATGTCGTGCATTTCTGAGGAAAATGAAGACAATACAGAAAACTTTACCTGATGAAGCAAAGAAAATTAATAACCATTATATGCTAAAACAAAAAAGGTACTCAACAAAAAGCGAGTGAAAAGGAAAGAGCAGTAATTCAAAAAGAGCAGACCAATTCAGTTACCACCGCTACATCGGAACCATTGGATGTCCTGCTGGAAATAATAAATAAAAAAACACCCAGTCAGGTGGAAAAACCTATTCCAATAATAGACTTATCAACTGCTGATGAGATGAGTGCCTATATCTCTATGTCAATCAATTCACAAGATCTGACGCTGATAGTAGTCGATGAATATAAAGACTCGACAAGAGAACAAACCCTGTCTGAAGCGGAGGAGGAAGAAGTACCGAGTATGGACCTAGAATACTCAATAATATCTAATGATGAACCAGAAACAGAAGTTGAAGAGCTCAGCCAAAATACCCCGATCCCTCAAAAAAGTCCCACGTTAGTGAGACCAAAATTTATAAACCCACAGAAGATAACTGCTGCCTATAGAATAGCTCTATTTCCATCAACACCTATTACAGACGATACGGAAATAATGAATAGAGCCAATATTCTATGATTATTCAAAGCAATCCCACAAGTGGAGAAATTAAAATCGGATGATCTAGATCTAGTTCTCTTTCCAAGTAAGCAACATATGGAAGAGGTGCAAATTGATTTTTGCAAGCAAGAATTAATGCAAATGGTTCTAGCAAATAAACATCAGTTTGAGAAACTAGGATTTGGAATAAAGGAAATCTTTGTCTCACGGGCCTTAGCTGAAAAAAAACAAAAAATCTAGCCCCATTTAACAATTTGAAATCAAACTATAATGAGGACCGTATTAGACAGATCAAACCTGCTACAAAGCAGAACAACCATAGTCCAAGGTTACTTCCTCATGAAGATTCGCACTCACAACTGATATGGCGTGATTTCCACGACTCGCCACAAAGTGAATCAATCTTGAAGAAAACCTATCTATAACAACGAAATAAGAATGAAGCACAGAAATGTACCATCTCACTAGGAACATGGAATACAAGGGGGAATAAACATCACCTAGAAAAACAGTCAGAATTTCTAGAGAATCTGGATATCATTTGTTTACAAGAAACATGGCTAACGGAAGAGGTGATCTGTGAGGGGTACATTACATTAATGAATCCGGCGATACCAAGCCAACAGGGTAGACCCGCAACAGGAATGCTGTTACTTTCAAAAATATATCCAAATTGGTCAATCATTGCTAGTAAAAACATTCATCCTGGGCTCAATATCTAACTATTAAAATGACAACACCCAACAAAGAGGAAACATTGACCGCCTTGGATGATTTGTTGATATCCGTAGTTAATATATATTGGAACCCCAATGCAATGTCAGAGAGGAAATTTATTGACGTGATATTTGAAGAATTGGACAACATAGCAATTGCGAATAGTGACATGGAATTTATCATAGTAGGAGATTTTAACTTTCACCTATTTGATAAAGAAGGCCAGTCATTGGACCCCAGTTCATGGTCGAGCAGAGCAAAAAAGTGGATGAGAGAAGTGGCTCAAAGAAACATATATCTAAGTAACCAGCCAACAGATACCGAAGGTAAACCTCTACCAACATGGACAGGTGAAACATCGAAATCAATCATTGACTATATATTCACATCGGAAAGAATCAGAAGCTTAACAACAGCGATAAGAAACTTGAGACAACAGGACAGTGATCATCATTTAATCCAGATCGAATGGTCTACCAAACCAGCCACTGACCGATGCTTAACTCTACCGGTCCTTGAGCTAACAAATGGGTTGAATAGACTCAGGATTAAACACAAGCAAATGGCGGAAATAGCTTCAACCTTTGAAGGTGCACCAATTCAAGATATCATCAAAATGGAGTATGGCTGGATGCTTGAAAAATATAAACAGAAGACTACAAAGATTAACCAAAAACCAGCACACCCTCACTATTTCAATATCGAAGTCCAAACAACAAAAAAACCAGCACTACAAAGTGCTACGGAAATTGAGAAAATCCAAAACACCTAATCTTGAAATAGAAATAAAAAAAGAAAAGACCAAATATTCCAATGCAATTAAAGGTATCAAAGCTTTCATAAAGCAGAATGATGCAGAAGCGATTTTGACAGCACTTAAAGAAAAAAATACGAGACAACTATGGTCATTGTTGAATGTATCAGCGACAAGTCAAAAGATGATTCAAGAAGTGGATGCAAAGAGATGGCTGAACCATTATACAGCATTATACCAAAAGTCGGTACAAACAGTTATGAATGTAAGAGAAGCAAACGAAGACCCGTGGGACATTAAATGGGAAAAGGAAGACATCATTAAGACCATAAACTCACTCAAATCATCGAGAGCCCCAGGACCTGATGGTTTATCAAATACCGATTTAAAAGCCGCCCAGGATCAGTGGGCCAACTTTATGAGTCATCTATTATGCTTAATTAAAAAGACCCAACAGATACCTCAGACTTGGACTACCGCAGTTTTGATTCCAATTTTCAAAAAAGGAGATAGAAAAGATCCGGCCAATTACAGACCGATAGCTTTACTAGATCCCTTGGGGAAATTATTTGCTGGTTTCCTGCAAACAAAGTTGAATAAATGGGCAAAAGATAACAACAAAAAAGCCAAAAGACAAACAGGATTTGTCAAACTTATAGGTACTAATGTCAACCTCCTACTGTTGAATATGTTGAAACATGAAGGAATGGCTAAATCGGAACAACTCTATGGCACCTTTATAGACCTAAAAACTGCCTTCGATTCAGTGAATAGACAACTGTTATGGGTTAAATTAAGAAATTGGGGATGCCCCACAAATATTCTGAACCCAATTAAAGAGCTTTATTCGAATACCTCAATACGTGTTCGATTGACCAAAGAAGGAAGACTGACTGATGCGATCTCAGTAGACAACGGCCTAAAGCAAGGCTGTCCATTGGCTGCGTGTCTTTATAATCTTTTTACTTATGATTTTGGCGAAAAAATTCTAAACACCGTAGCGAACCCTCCAAAAATCAATAGCGAAACTATACAAACGCTAATTTACGCAGATGATATTATCATTTTAGACAAAACAGTGCAAGGAATGCAGCGGACAATGGATAAAGCACAAGACTATATGATGGACAATAAGCTGCAAATCAACACCGATAAAACCAGAATTATGAAGCTGATTAACTTGAAAACCAAAAGGCAACCAAACGTAAAAATTCAGATAGGAAACCAACAGATTGCGACAACCAAGACAATCAAATACTTAGGAGTTATAATTAATCCTTCAGAAAACGAAACAGAATGGCAAGAACACATTGAAGCAAAAGCAAGAACTTTGGCAAGCCAAGGTCGTTTCTTCCATTTAAAATACGGGAGTTATTCAGTAAAACCAACAATTCTTCTGTACAAACAAAAAGTAATCCCAATCTTAACATATGCAAGCGAGACGCTAATTAATCAAAAAATAATGAGATGGCCCTATTATGAGGAAGACACTTGCCTTGCCCAAAACATTTCCAATGAACCGATTAAGATTTGAGTTAGCCTTACAATCGGTACAGTCAATAGTCCTATGGAAACAACTGGACTTGTTAAGAAAAATTATGTCTGATGATGAAATACCAGCTTTGGAAATCCTAAAAGAAAAAAAGGACGCTTTCCGATCGAACGCATTACAGAAATGGGTTAACGAAATTAAGGCACAAATGAAAATAGAAGACATCTCAGACGAATTGCTACTTAATAGACCACAATATGCAAAACGGAAAATACAAACGAACGATTGGCTAAGAACACTGGAATTACAGAAAAAGTACAAACGGCATCTTCATGCAGAAACAGAGGTGAGGGCACTTAATCAATTACCTAAATATCTGGTACAGTTTGCCAGCTGTAAGTTTCGCGATTTATTTTTGCAATTTAGATTAAATATATTGCCTACTCGCGAATACCAAGCCTTGATAGCCAAACCTCTTAAGAAATCTGAGGCCTGTTGATTCTGTAATTTAGTGAGACCAGAAACTCTATTTCATCTGATCATGGTATGCCCAGCCTTGAAATCGAAAAGAGATTTATACAAAGACTTCTTTAAAATTTCCGAAAAGCCATCAACAACAGAAGAAAGATGGGCGGAACTCCTCGAAGGAAGTAACCAATGATTAATATTTACTGTGATTAAATTCTGGAATTATCTTATTACCGAAAATCCAGAGGAGCAATGTGAACAACGTGAACTTGTGGCCGATAATTTCCTTTTTACTTAGATTTATGAACAAATGAAAAGTTTGTTAAATCAAACAAAACATTTTAATAAAAAAAAAAAATAGATCTTTTTTGAACACTGTTGTCTTTATTTACCTTTTCTCCCACTGTCTCATTACCCAGCGTGTTGTATCTGATATCTTCGCATATTCTATATTCTTTCTGCACAGGTGGGTTTTTGTATTATATTCTAGGTACATATATTTTTAAAGAACCTGATTTGGGCATTCCTTTATTTTGGACTGATAGACTCTGCTGTTTGGAACCACATTCACACCCCTCTTGAGAGTATTGCTTTCCCTCAACCCATTTCACCACAAAAGGCGAAACTGGTCTATAACTTAACTCTGCCTGTTTTACCTTTATGATTGTGTTGGCTCCTGATTTGTAGAAATGTGAGGACTGAGTAGGCGCTTTAGCTTCTGCACATCCTTGAACTTCTGTAGGGCATAAGTCAATTAAGACGTTCCTTTAGAAAATAAAGATACCCATTTCTGCTTCCACTATTAGGCCTGTGCTGGCAGACACCCGAGAAGCGGGCGATGCTAAAGAAACTCTTATAAAAAGCAAAACAAATGGAGGTACAGTCGGCATTTCACATGGCTCAGAAGATTGAGCAATACCAGTGGTTATTGCCTAGGTTTCTAGCCACCTGATTGGTTGGCTAGCACCTCCTGATAAAAGCATGAAAACTATGATGTCTGAAGCAATGGGAAGGTTGTCTCTTTAAGGCCACATCTCATCCTCATCCTTCTTCTGCCTACTAAATTATCATGTAGTGTTGCCTAAGGAAAATATATGCATTTGTTTCTGTGGTTATTCACACCTTTGTGCAATCACCCACAAAAACAAGTTGCGTTTCTAAAGATGAATGTGCCAACGAGTTGTGAACTGTGTGGGTTAAGGTCCCTATGGCCGTTTTTGCTCCTTTCATGACACAGGAAAATCTTAATGACTAGTGCTCTCAAATATACCGAATTTAAAACAAGCTAGGTTTATGAACGCTATGGGTGGGAATTGGAAAATAATGCAGGCTTAGCTAAAATGGACCTAACCACTGTCAGAAGAAGACACATTTACAATATATGAACCATAGAGCTCTAGCACTGGAGAGGAATGCGCTTTTAATGAACATATACTTTTTCGAGGCGTGTGAACACAGAGTCGAAGAAAAACGCTGGGGACAGTTTCCTCTGTGCACTATCACACGAAGAAAATGATTTCTCAACTCTGGCAAATTAGTTTCCAAGATATCATCAACAGTGAAGCATCTCTAAAAAACTGAAAATTGAACTGTTTTGGGACAGAACAAAATTGTTGGCAGATATTGAGTAACGTTACCAGAGTGCTTGGTGTCCTCTCAGAAGACACGTTTTATGTTATACAGTACACAATACACGTGATTCTTTATCACGTAAAGAATAGACTGCCTCATTGTGCAAGTAATCAGATTAATACAAATAAGAGGAGTCCTTTTTTAAGGCGTATTCAAAATGGACGCAAGTGAGGGAGGTGCAATGTCTCTAGTAACCATCCTCCCATTCACTAACCAGCTCAGCATCCATCTTTCCACTGTGTAGTGCACAATCTGACCACCAAGTGCTCAGGCAGCAACGGCCAGGACACTGGACCTGCCCCCTCCTCTATCCTCCCAGCCAGCCATCCACCATACTTCAATAGCCAACCAACCACTCTACAGTCATCACCCATCCATGTACGCACTTAGGGGAAGATCTCATTAGAAAGCACAAACAAACTATTATACCTCCTAAGGCTATCCAGTACCAACTCATACCACATATGCCTCAACCCAAATCACCTGGGAATTTACTAGCAAACCGAGAATGAGTGCTTCCGATATGCATTCATAAACACCTGAGGTTTCACATCCTGCATCTCCTTCTTTTCCCTCTAACTCTAAACCCGGTCTTACAGGACCTAATTCTAATAGGCAATGCATTTACCAAAGGTTACACTATACTGCGCCCAATTAAATTACATTGGCCCTCATTCTAAGTCGACCTGCCCGGTAAAAAAGTGCTGCTATTTGTGGATACCGGCACTGTACCGGACCAAGCGACTATGGGTTTGCCGGTGGGGTGCCTGTGTTACCTTCAGCTAATATACGGAGGTAAGGCAGTTGCACTACTGGCAAAAAAAAGCCCTCATTACCAGCACCAGCTGATGGCAAATCCCCTCGTGGAGTCCTCTGAGACTCCATGAATGGGGATTTACACCGTCACTCCGGTACTAGGAATCCGGCGGCGTTGCCGTCAGACCGAGTTCCAGAAACGGTATCTACATGTTCCGGTGTCCTGACTGCTCTACCCCCAGGATACTGTCAGCCTTGGAATGAGGCACATTGTTTGGAATTATTCACTATTTCACATTTCACAGTATGATGTTTGTTGTTTTTCCAGCTAATCGAGAGTATATGAAATGCTATGAGAATAGTAGCTTCCTTTTTGCAGGTCAGGCCAGCCACTGAGTTCTTGATATGGTTGCCAGATTTGTTTGAAGCAAAAACCGGACCTGAAGCACTGCCCACTTTGTGGAATCCCTTGCCCTTAACACGCCCCTTTTATTGATTTTAAAACTGAAGTAGAATTGCAAAAGAAGAGAACTAATCATGCTTGCAGCTATTGTTTTGTGCAGATATACTTTTTTCTAAATAGCAATCTGCATTATTAACATAAATTATTTGCAAGACTAAAATGACATTTCACTAAATGATATACCACACATTTTCTGACCAAGAAAATATGTCAAGCTGGTTCTGATAAAATTGGATGTAGTGAATGGCAAGGTGCTAAGATTTTAACAAGATGTGCATGGCAGATCATTTCATGTGTGTAAATGTTATTAATTTTGAAGGATCTGTAAACAATTCCTATACAATTGTTTTAAGCTTTGCAAGCCAGTGAATCAGTGAATCTTTGGAATAGCTCAGTGGGTAAATAACCAGTCACAGAGCTCTAGCTGCAGGTTTCGCACAAATCACTGCAGCAGGCACATTAACCCACCAAACAAACATTCCTAAAGAATCTCCCAGGGAGAAGATGTGAGAATATTTCTTTAACTATTTTATAAAATGCGCATATTTTACAGAATGGTCTGTTGCAATTGTTAAGAATCTTTGTCATTATTGCTCAAACAAATTAATTTGATGTAAGCACACAACGTTAAAACCTAGTAAATGAAAATCCAGCTAAGATGATTCTCCACAATCACTACCAGGCCTCTGGACACAGAGGGCAGTCATAAAATCCAACCAGAAAATATTTTCCCCCAAGAATCATATTTTTTAAGTATATCATACAGCAATATTATCTTGCTCCCTTACACCATAATCAGACCCAACCAGCTTTTGGTGATTTTGCAATCATTTAAAATACAGCAGAATCTGTGTTTTGTAAAAACACCCACAAAATCACCCGTTTATTTTAAAAACACACACAAAGGCAGCATTCAACAAAATAAAAACGAGTCCCCTTTTGAGATGATCAGTGGTCCAGAGGAGGAGTGGTGATACAGAGGGGGGAACCGTGGGTGAGAAAGCAGAGAGAGAGGTGGGTTAGAGAGGGAGAGGTGGGCCAGGTAGGGAACAGTGGGCCAGAGAGTTTGGAGTGGTGGGCCAGGAAGCAGAGAGTGAGCAGTTGGCCAGAGGGAGAGTGGTGGACCGTAGGGGGATTAGGGAAGCAGAACGCAGAGAGGGGGAGCAGTGGGCCAGAAAGCAGGGAGGGGTGGGTCAGTGGGTGAGCGTTGGGCTACAAGGAGGGACCAAACTGCACATTGGATGAAATGGTGGGGGAAGAGCATGATAGAATGTGTGAAGTAGTGAGGAAGAATGAAGGACTGTAGACTGCAGGAGGAACTGGAGCATGTCAGGTGTGAATTGAGAGCACGATTGTGAGTTTAGCAAGGACTAGGGACTGCGATTTGTGGCTTTGCAGTGTGACAGAGCAAGTAAGCATGCACTGGACTGGCAAAGTGAGTGTTTAATATACATAGGCTCATACAATAAACCAGAGAAGTATATCAAAAAGCAAACAATGTTCAATCGTGCCAGGGACATATTGGGCTCTATTATCTTGATAGCAGAAACAACATACATAAGGTACACATAATGACAATCTGACATTGGCAGCCTCACACACACTACCTCTTTTGCAATCTAGTTCCGTGGAACCTTCCCATCAATTCAAAATGAGAAGAATAAATACTGCCTAAAATACAAATTTGAAAGAAAAAAAACGTTGCTATTTTATGTTGTAAAATGTTCAATTTCATGCAGAAAAATCCTGGTAGGCAGGGGAGTATCCAGCATTGCAAGAGTTGGGGGCGAGCCACGAAAAAAGCCCTGCTACTTTTCCCCCCAAATGCACCTTGGAAAATTAATGCTACACTGACACACAATCGTTCCTGCCACCCATATGATGACTTGACTCTGTAACCTCTCCATGCAACACTCGGGCAAGAGTGAGACATGAAGCTTTGTTCTCCTGCTCTGCATTTGGCTCTATACCTTATTGGCCCTGCAGTGCAGTCAACAGTCTGGAGTGGGACACAGAGCGTGCTCCTGCTATGCCCCCCCCCCATTGTGCATGAAGCGTGAAGAGAAGAGCATACAGCAATACTGCTGTCCTGGACAGGATGTCCAGAACAAAAGTCATGCCACAGTAAGAAAGGGTTAGACTGGCTGGCCAGAAAAGCAAGACTATGCAAGTAATAACACATATCATACTTGGTTGATCATGGATGCTCAGAATAAATGTCACGTCACAGTAAGAAAAGGCTAGACTGACTGCCCCAGGCCTGGCTGAAGATGTGTGGGAACCCATTTCAACATGATGGATGAGGGCCCCCTGCTTGGACCTAAAACGAACTGAGGCCCCATGGGGTGCATACATTACAATGGCGACAAAAATAAGGTTAATAGCCGCCGATTATCAAGAGACATCCAGCTAGGAGAGAGCTTAAACACGAAATGAACACTGAAGAGTTCTAAACCATTAGGGAAACCAAAGTAGGGAACTTACCACCTGGGTTGGAATGAGGGCCTTTGTCCCTGTCTCTATGTTGGTCAGGTGTGAGTGGTTCATCCTGTGCCGATTGTTTCTCTGCATTCTTAGTTTTTCTTTTCATTCACCATTGCAAAGATTTAAGTGACAGAATGCAAGAGTTCTAAACCATTCTTTGTCGGCAAGTGGTTGATGCGAAGGAACCAGTGTAGAAGGCAATGAGATGATAACACTTTTGCATATCCTGTAGGAAGAGAAAACACAGCTCGTAATTCGAGCGCTGCAAAGCGCACATTTTAAGCCCCAGAAGGAAAATATAGAAATTAATATATTGCTGTGTTACAAGACTGTTGACTGGCAAAGGGTGGCAGTTGCTGGGGGCCCTTCTGAGGCTCGAGGCCCCTTTCATTTGAAAGGACTGAAAGGCACTGACGCCATCCCTGGGCTGTCCCCAAATGTAATCTAGCCAAGTAATGACACAAATCATACTTGGTTTTAAATCAAGTGTGCTATGTGTTATCACTTGCCTAGACTGGCACTTGGGGCATCCAGTTTAGTCATTTCTTACTGTGGCATGACTTTTGTATGGCCATTCAGAATAAACCAAGGGTTTATCATAGATGCCCAGAACAAAACATCGCCAGACAGTGCTCCTGTGTGCCCCTCAAGCTCCAGGTTTGAGTGCATGTACTATTTCGACTCCAGAATATAGTCATATCATTTCTTTCTGACTTCAGGCTCAAGAAAGAAATGACGAGACTTCTTTCTGAAGTGGGACTAGTGAATGCGCTCATGATTGGAGCTGTAGGGGCACAAAGGAGCACTATCTGGTGTCCATGTACCACACTGCTCCAGGCTGCAGCTGCTGCAGTGGCTCAGAGCGGGGTGGGACACAGACATCTTCTTGCCATGTGGTGTGCTCCTGCTCAGCACATTCTTTGTTTTGGCAGAGGGGCACCTCCCTTTCGCCACCCTCATTGTCAAGGAGTTTAGCAAACGGGAGGTGTCCCACTGCCATGGCATTTGGGCTGGTGGCTTGGCACACTGATCCACTGTACCCCTGGCAGCAGGACACCTTTCCAGTTCAGCACTCTGGATGCTGAACAGGAAATATGTCCTGCTGCCAAGAGGGCAATTGTGCCCAGGCACCAGCCCAAATGTCTTGCTCTGGCTACTGAAGGAGCAACTGGGGGGCAAGCTGCCCCGCTTGCCCCACGCTTGGTACGCCACTGCTGGTAGGTCTGAATAATGAAGTTTACATTTTCCCAATGGAAATGCAGACCAACAAATAGCAGACTTGAAGGTTGATATGGGACTGGAGGTCATGAATGCTGTGACTTTCACTAGAAATTGGCTAGCTAGATAGCTCTGAGTGGGAGCTGCATTCCAAACAAAAAGATGAACTGGAGTGGTACCATAACATGTTTGACACCTTCCATTCAGCCCTAGATGTTCGTTGACATGCAGTTTTTAATCTGGGGCTTGTAGTTCAGCTTTTTCCCGAATGTGTGGAGAGAAATGCAAATGCAGGTTGGCATTGGCTAAAAATCAAACACGGACCACTAGTCTGATTCTTCCACACCACGTTCTCCTTACACTATATGGTCGTTGTGAAGCAAAGATATTGGCCCTCATTCCAACCCAGGCGCTAAGGGTTTAACGGCGCTGTCTGCGCCGTTAACCCTTAACGCCTGATTTCCACCTTAACGCCTGCTTTTAGCAGGCGTTAAGTACCAAGGCGTTAAGTGTCCTTGGCGCTAATTACGGCACCGTAATTAACGGTGCCGTAATTAGCGCCTTCCCCACTCCCATTATGCCCTATGGGGCAAAAATGGAAATGGGGAAGGGTAAATGGGGATTGGGGATTTACCACCCCACTCACCTTGGAATGGGGCGGTAAATCCGCCATCCACCATGGTGTAAACAGAGTTTACACCATGGTGGTAAAGTAGGGAACTTACCACCTGGGTTGGAATGAGGGCCTTTGTCCCTGTCTCTATGTTGGTCAGGTGTGAGTGGTTCATCCTGTGCCGAGTGTTTCTCTGCATTCTTAGTTTTTCTTTTCATTCACCATTGCAAAGATTTAAGTGACAGAATGCAAGTGAAGAAGGCAGGCTTCAATGCCCTATTCACACCTTCATGTTGCTGAAGTCTGCTGCAGGTTGGTTGTGCATAGGTTGTTTTGCTTTGTCACCTCGAATGGGACGGGTAGGCCCAGATGTGGGTCCTGTGCCTTCTGGGCCTCGAGACCCAAGCTACTCCTCACTGATGAGGCCCAACAAGGCTGAAACATGTTTGGGGATGCTTGTGGTCTCGCGCAGAAAGATGTGACCAAGCAGTTTGGGCTGGACTACCCCTTTTGGGTTGGGGCCAAGCCTGATATGGTCTTTCCCCTTTTGTAATGGCTTGACAGGTGAAGAACGATGGTCTGGAGGGTTGCACAGAGCAATGCCAGAGGTTAAGATAAATTTGAAACCTTACAGCCATCACTTCTTTTGTTTTGCTCTGTCACCCTGAGTGGGTCGGGCATTCCCACATGTGTGTGCTGTTCCTGCTGGGACCAGAGACCCAAGCTACTGCTCAATGATGATGCCAAACTAGGCTGAAACATGCCTGGTGATGCTTGTGGTCTTGTGCAGAAGGGATGTGATCAAGCGGTTTGGGCTGGACTAATCATTTTGAAGTCGATGGTCTGGAGGGTTGCCCGGTCCGGAGCACTGTAGAAATAAAATAAACAAACAAACAAACAAACAGAGCAATGCCAGAGGTTAAGATTAATTTGAAACCTTCCAGCCATCACCTCTTTTGTTTTGCTGTGTATAGGTGTACAATAATTGTGCAGTTTTGCAAAAAAGTACCTTTTTTACTTTGAAACAAGCAAGCAACTGTGTACATTTCTTTAAATAAGCAGTTTAACTTTTCTTTAACAAATATACCAAATAACTGGTGAGACTAGTTTTTTGGACATTGCATTAAAATGTGTATGGGCCATCAGAATTAACAGTCCTGACTTTAGCACTTTTCTCATGAAAGGGTCCCTGAAGGTGGATCTTAACGTGACTCATTATTAATTTCTGTCTACTGGGCTGCTCATATCACACAATAGAGCTGCAATTCACAGCTCCCAGGAATACAGCATGAAGCCAATTCACCTCTGGCTGACATACCTTTAAACCTCACAGGCCGTGCATCCCTGGCTTCTCAGTCTTGAAACTCCGCCTGCCATCCCACGGGAGACATAAATTCAGATTTATTGTGTGAGAACCAAAAAACCGGAGAAAGCTCTGAAAATATGCTGAGTCTGGTCTAAATCGCATGGGTGGCAATTCTAGTTCTTCAAGAGAAAGTTAAATGTTATGACAATAGTGGCGTCCATGTTTTAGGTCTGCTGCGCAGCAGGAAAGGAACATGCAGGGCAGAAATAATATGAGGTGTGCATGTACGTCCCCGGGACAACTTAGTCATATGTATCACCATGTGCTCTGTACAAACCACACTCACATGCAATGAGTGGGACAACAGCAGACAACAATGGAACTCAGTATATATCAAACCCAAAATAAATGCATTGCTAAACAGTGAAATAACATTTGCTGTATAGGTGCTTTATAAATACTCAACAAATAAAAAATAAAAAAATTAAAAATAAAAGATACTGTTAGGCAGAATTGCAGGCAGTACCCTCTGGAACACCACATACAATTAGGACTAATGCAACACAAACAAGTCCCAGTTTCACTGCGCCAAGTATAGCAAAATAAAAATCGGGAGTCCAAGTGATTTGTATGAAAGAACAGCCTTTAAAGTCCAAGGTTTAGTACAAGCAACAGCCTAATACGTGTTTTGAGCCTTCCACAACTCTTCATCTGAGGCTATTATTAAACATAGGATACAATAACAAAATGGAGTGTGCAACATTCAATAATATAGTGACACTATACAGTAACATAAGCAGGACAAATAAAGGCATAGCATGCAGGGGAAAAGCAGGGGATGAATGAGCCAAAATTAAATGTACGCAATTTGCAATAGGGTTAATGCAAGACGAAAACAAAAATCGAAAGCATATTTGACAAAAGAAAAATTATTATTATTTTTTATTTATTTATTGCATTTGGTTTATTTAAACCTTTACAAAGTAATACATGTATAACATAATCATAAAACAAACTTTAAAAACACTTACATCTCTTTACAACACTTTTAACATCATAAAACAAGTTCATTGCAAGACTGCCCTTTAAATTTCTATCTCCAACCAACAATCACATTTCAATGATCTCAGATGTCATTATACAGCAAAGTCTAATGTGAAATTCACCTATGTCTACAAATACAAGAACCGAAACAGTCTGCACCACCGCAAAGCCTTAACATACTTTCCACTTGAGTGCTACCTACAGTGTTGTACATCATAGGTTATCTGTGGTACATACTTTCTATTACCAAGACCTTTGGTCATCAGATCAAAACTGATCCTTATTTAATGCACCTTACACACAGTAGTTAGGAAATCATTAACTTTGCACTTCAATGCAATATTGGTACCATGCATCATTTCAAACCATAGTTGCTCCCTGGAAACATTTGCTGTACCATACACAAATTCAGAGAAAAAAGCAATTCTTTCATTCAACAGCATCGGACATATTAATAACAAATGTACCAAAGTACAGGGATTAATTTTCTAATATGGCTGATTTCATTAGTATTTAAAACATTAAACCTAAATCGCATCACACACTATTGAGAAATTTCCTTGAAGGATATTTTATCAAATAGGGCTCAAGTTCAGGAAACCATTTCCAAAAAGAAAATGCTTGGTTATATAGCTTTGAGTTCATGATCACTGCATTATTTGCCGCCCAGTCAAATGCTTTAATTAATGTTTTAATCTTTGCTGGTTTCTCTAAGAGGCTCTGCATTGAAGCTCCAAGCTTTGTCAATGTATTTTCCACATCGGTTTGTAAATCCATCATATATTCTTGGTTGCACCGTCCCTTAGTATTTTGTACAGTGAATTTGGCCCTGGTAGAATACATTTTCTATACAACATGGCTCTTTTACTTTCCATAATGCTTTCTAGCGTACCAAGCCCAAGTTTGTACCTTAAGTTTTCAACTGGTGTACATTTAGGCAGAAAGAACAGTACTTTTTTCCAGATAAGCAATTCTATTGTTTTTAATTGCGGGATCAGTTTCACCGGATAAACGTCCAAGCCATAAATTAACCTCGGGATAAACTTTGCAAGATAAAAGTCTCTGCATCCAGTGAAAGTAAATTTACCAAATTTCCTTTCATTTGCCTTCATCTGATTTCCTGCCACTTTAGCCTTAGATTCTAGACATTTTTTTGCAAAATTTGCTGTCATTTTACTAGCGAAGGTATAACCCAAATATTTAAAAGCTTTCAGTAGTCTTATCTTGGTTCCTTCAACATACCATACTGTATTGCAGCTAGATTTGTTGCTTTGTCCCAGATTGATAACAACCGTTTTAGTGGGGTTGATTTTTAGTTTTAGATCTTTAACAAAATCGGTAAACACATCGATTAATCTTTGTAGGCCTATCTTTGTACGATCCAAAAAATAATCCGCATAGGCTACGCAGTTCACTACGATCCCCCCAATTCTTGGAGATACCAGCCCAGAAGATGCAATTTTAGCATTTGCTCCAGAAACATAAAGAGTAAACAGGATCGCAGCCAAGGCGCAGCCTTGCTTCAATCCATTCATAGCTCTTATTTCTCCTGACCTTTAGAACTGTGTTTGAATACAGGTGGATGATCATAGCTAATAAGCCTCTGTCAATCTTCAATGTTACAAGCCTTTGCCATAGTATTGGTCTGTCAACCATGTGAAAGGGTTACAATTTATTCGATGGAATGACTGCAGCAGCACAATCAAAAACAATAATGGCAAAAAAAATAATAATCTAGTGTAAATTTACACTTTATAAACCAGACACCAATTTATCTGAGGCAGTATTACCTTAATAGGGATAGAGCCTGAAATTTAAGCTGAAGGGACAATGCCCAGAAATGCCCAAAAATTACTCTAAGGAGGAGAAAGAAACAATCTATGGAGAAATGGCCAAATTATTGAAATTTGAGGGATGAAAAAAAGGGTAATTAATTAAAGTACCTGAAGGCTTCGCAATTGCGGTTAAAGCTGCAAAATAAAGGAAAGGAAAGGGAAGAAAAGAAACAAACTGTATCTATGGATTGAAACGAATTTAAGTTAATATTTACCAGGTAGTGAAAAGCAACTGGTTAATGCAACAAAAAGAGTGCACACAATCAAAAAGAGGTACCCATTAGTAGCACTAAACTGAGCGGGCTTGATGAGGTTAAACCTCTGGCTCGAATGAGCAATAACACTGAATTACAATTCCAACATGAGCGGGGGGCCATGTAAAACTGTCTTTTTTCTCCTCTGAACAACAGTACCAACAGAAACCCCAGACACGTGTTTCGGTCTGGTTGGATCGCATCAGTAGGGTGGATCTGTGCCTCTCTAAGAATAGTGAGCAAGGGGTCCACGTCTGGATTCCCCAAGTAACTTAGGGTGAGACCCAAAGTTACTTAAATATGCAATTTAACAAGGGGGGTCCTGGGAGTCCCTCTGCCAGACATTAGTCCTGGTTACGAGAGACTTACCCAGAGTCTTTAGCTCACTATCTTTCACAGAGAAGAAATATCCCAAACATACCAGTCTTTGTCCTGCCCTGGGGCAGTCCAGCACCGAAATGCTAGGCAATTCTCCTCTGAACAAGAGTACCCACAGAAACCCCAGACACGTGTTTCGGTCTGTTTTTTTGGCATTATTGTTTTTGATTGCGCTGCTGCAGTCATTCCATCGAATAAATTGTAACCCTAGCACAATTTTTTTTTTCTCTCTATTTTGAATATTTCAACATCCACCTCATAATGGACTTGCACCACTTTTGGTATGGCTTTAAATTTATTACATTTATAATTTTTTCTTTTGTCAAATATGCTTTCGATTTTCGTTTTTGTCTTGCATTAACCCTATTTCAAATTGCATACATTTAATGTTGGCTCATTCATCCCCTGCTTTTCCCCTGGATGATATGCCTTGATTTGTCCTGCTTATATTACTGTATGGTGTCACTATATTATTGAATGTTGCACACTCCATTTTTTCATTGTATCCTATGTTTAATAATAGCCTCAGATGAAGAGCCGTGGAAGGCTCGAAACACGTGTTAGGCTGTTGCTTGTACTAAACCTTGGACTTTAAAGGCTGTTCTTTCATACAAATCACTTGGACTTCCGAATTTTATTTTGCCATACTTGGCGCAGTGAAACTGGGACTTGTTTGTGTTGCATTTGAACTTACCTCAGTGGAATCATACTGGCGGTATATCCACACTACCCAGATACCTGCAGCCTTGACGCTCTTTGTCCAATTTATACTTACAAGCGCTGTGGATCGTGACTTTTTCTGCCAATTTGTTCTTTCCTTACAATTAGGACTACAGGTGTATGCAAAAACCAACCTTTGGTATAAGTCTGTACCACACACTTTTTGGTAGCGAGATGAGCAGCCAGGCTTATCCCAAGAGGGAATGTGAGCAGTAAAAGTAGTTACACAGAGGACTTTCAATCACAGTGGTTCAAGTAGACACTAATACTCAAGGGGCCTCATTAGGACCCAGGCGGACTTCGCGGTGCTAAATGCACCGCGAAGCATGGCGGAAAGCCGCCGATAGCGCCATGGGGGTTGGCGGATTTACCGC
Source organism: Ambystoma mexicanum (assembly GCF_040938575.1). Lineage (NCBI taxonomy): Eukaryota > Metazoa > Chordata > Amphibia > Caudata > Ambystomatidae > Ambystoma > Ambystoma mexicanum. The sequence goes on from NC_090930.1 coordinate 376,242,342, forward strand.
CCCATTCCGACCTCGGCGGAGCGGTAAATCCCCAATCCCCATTCTGCCCTTCCCCATTCCCATTTTTGCCCCATAGGGTATAATGGGAGTGGGGAAGGAGTTAATTACGCCACCGTAAAATACGGTGGCGTAATTAACAACGAGGTCCCGTAGCGCCATGGTTTTCTCCGCCTGGTAAAACCAGGCGGAAAAGGCCGCCATGGCGCTACGGGAACTCGTAGTATGGCGGAGAGGTACGCCATGCACTACGCTGGCGTAACACCCTCTCCGCCAGGGTCCTAATGAGGCCCAAGGTGTCTTGGTAAAAAAAAACTTAGGGGGTCATAATGAGTTAGGAGGTAACCATGCCGCTATCAGCGGCATGGCTACCCCCTTACCGGTTACCAGGTCCGGGTTCCTTGAATGAGGAATTACCGGGCCATTCTGACCTTGGAGGGCCCAGTAATTCCTCATTCAAGGATCCCATCCCCATTCCCATTCGAGCCCCCATAGGGCTCAATGGGAATGGGGAGGGTGCTAACTACGGGCCCGTTGTTAGCATCCTGGTCTGCTCACGGGACCTGATAAGGATGCCTGGTTTTACCAGGCAGCCTTAGCGAGTCCCGCGAGCAGAACTCGTTATGAGGCGGTAAGGGGTTGATGGCTCCGGCACCTTTACCGGCACCGTTAACCCCTTACCGCCTATTTAGTAATGACCTCCTTAGTAATTTATTACGCAATCGTTTAGAAAACATTTCATTAGAAGAAGGCAACTTGATATTATATACACATACACTTCAATACAAAACTGTAAGCTTTTGAGATAGTTTGAGCTCCCCTGAAATAGAAGCCAAATGGCAGTTCATCTACTTTCAATGGGAATAGGAAGATATACGTTTGTACAATGGGTTAGAAAAACCTTCTTTTAGGCAATGCAAAGGTTCAGTGTACCAGGAGGGTCAGTCCAATTCAATAGGCCAGGCCAAAGTCAATATTCTAGTGTTCTTGGATAGGACAGATCAGTTCTGGTAACAAATGGAGAAGTCTTTGTAAAAGTTCTCAGAAGTAGTTTAGACAAAGAAAATATATGCTGGGTCACAAGCTGATTAGGCCTGCAAGTTAGGAAAGTTTCACAAACTTTCACCGCGAGAGTTAGGATCTCTCAACCGGATGGCACAGTACCTTAATGTGAAGCAAAAAGATGCAGCTGAAGAAGTTGGTTCCTGGCAGTTTGAGCAGATCTCGCTATTCCTGAGCCTCAGTCGTGGAGACAAGAGGGAGGACGTCGGGGGACTCCTGCACTGCACAAGATCGTCATCGGAGAAAACAAAATGGAGACACTTTGGTTCAAGTAGCCATTGCTTCAAGACACAAACTGGTTTCCCTCCAGCATTGAGAATGGTATCCAGGTGTCTTCTGAGCTGATTGGTCCCACCAACTCAAAGGAAGAAGCCGTCCTTGAAGAAGCGTCTTTGTCAAATGGAGTACTGTCAATTAGGATTTGCAGCAGGGCTTCACCGGACAAAGCAACGGTCCAGTGGTTGCAGCAGCTGTCCTCTTCCAGCTCGTCTTTGGTTCTTTTGTTCCAGTGGTCGACTCTGCCTTCCAGTCCTGGAGAATCACCTTTTAAACAGTTTTCTCCCATTCATTCCAGCGTAGCTGCTCCTCACCCAGCAGGGTGGCAGTCCTTACTGGACAGTCAGCCAGCCAATCACGCCAGAGTGCATTTGCGTCTCCTAAGAGACCGAGCACAGGGAGTTTCGGGCACCTCCCTCACTTCCTGTCCACCCCAGACACTCAGACGCCAGAGGTGGTATTCAGTCCTTTCCAAAGAGAAACAGTGAAAAAAGAAGACCGGGACCTGTTTAAACAAAGGGGCTTAAGGCGCCATCTTGAAAAACACGTCTCCGGTGATTTGTAGCTAGCGGTGTTCGCGGTCCGGAAAAATCATGGTAATTCGTTGTAAAACCACTGCCACCAGCCTTTTCAATAGGAAAGGATAGCATTTGACTACTACATGAGTAATTAGACACAGGGGATTCTATGTGACCCCTCCAGCACTCCATTGTAAGATGGTGTGTGCTGGGTCAATGAATTTGGAAAGACTAGTAAAGTCAATTTCACTTTACATTCTCTGGGAAACCGTAGTTTATCCCAGAGAAGGTATTTCAACCTTTGGAAAGTCTAAAAGACAACCCTGTGTCACCGCACTGAGGGTGCTGTGTGACACAATCAAAAAGATGATGCCTATGGAGTTGGTTAAAACTCCATAACTAAAGAAAACAAACACAGAAAACAAACAGAATTAAAAAGTACAGAGTCCAAAGTTCAGAAAAAAAGCTGATGGCCTCTAAGGTAGAGAGGAATTAACACATTTTGAGAATCCTCCCTAACAGGTACAGAGACTACCACTGAAGTATGAAACCATGTTTGCTCTCCAACACATGAGAAACCCATAACACCCACTCCTTAGCCGAACACACCAGATAATTGACCCCTATGCTTGTCTAAACCAACCCACCCTAGCCCGACATGCTAAAAACAGACCTCTTTGACCCATCCCACCTCATCCCTAACACAACACCCCAGATGACAGAAATAAACCTCAATGTGACCCATCCATCCCACACTGACCCTAACCCAGCAACACAGATAATCGATTCCTAAAAAATAAATTCCAAACTGCTGAAAGGTTCGACCAAATCCCCCATTCGGTGGTAAGGGCTGCTGGGGTTGCGAGGGTGTCCCCCACACCGTTGTTCACTATATTGTGAGCAAGGGTGTCCCTTGCAGCTGATCCAAAAAAAGGAAAAAAAGAAAGGATCCTGCAGGGCCCGTTCCTGATCACAGAAGTGAAAGGGAACAGGCATCGCAGGGACACAGCAAGTCAGTGGCACACAGCGAAGTGTGCCGCCGCAAGGTAAATAGAGGGATGGGGTGGGGGTTGGGGATGTGTGTGGGGGCGGGATCCAACTCGGAAATGTTCAGGAGAGAAAAGACTGATGGAAATTCAAATAACCCTGACTGCACCCTTAAGTATCAGGACTTAAATATAGGACCCACATACATAGAGGTAGGGATGCTGTAGAATGACGGTGTACTTCAGCATTGAAAAAGAGAATCTCTACGTTATGGGCCAGATTCATAACGAAACTTGAAAAAACTGCAAACTCTGGCTGCCACAATGTGCATTTGAACGTAAATTGCACCCATACTGTGAGTAACACATATTTAATGACTAATTTATATAGTACGTTTAGCCAAAGCACGTAAACAGTGAATACTTTGCACCTGTCACGAATTGCATATAGAATAGCATTGGAATTTACAAAAGAAGAGAACATTTTCCAGGAGCATACTCCCAGCAGGAACATTTCCCTTGGGATGACGAAATTGGAACTTCATTTACACATATTATAGTGACAGTAGTTCTGAAAGAGTAATGGACTTTAAATTGTTTTATTAAATAGACAGAAACCCTCTAAATGTCTTCATTTACCCCGACTTCCTTATCCCAGTGCCAACATGTCACAGAAAGTGATTCAAAACTGTTCTTGTAAATTACCACCACCTGCCCCCCCCCCGTATTATTATATATAAACAGAGTTCAAAGTGGGCGGGAACTGACAATATTCCCTTACTTTATTTGACCCAGTGAAGGACACCTTTATTTGTTCATTAATGTATTTACTTCTCCCCTACTGGGGAATTGAACCAGGGCTGTGCTGGAAACACTCCAGTGCCACACCATGCTGTGCTTTCTATAGCGCTCATTGCCGAGCAGTCACAACGCTCTGCTTGGCACTGCTCTTCTAAAATTAATCGTGGATTGATGGTGACACAGTGTGTTATGGTCGAGGTGTGTGCATCTATAGCCCTAGGCATGTCCCTAAAGAGGTGTGAATGGTGGGTGATTGGCGGGGGCACCAACTAATGGTGGTTATTAAAATGCATGTTTTTTCTTTGTGTTTTCTCAGGTCTTGACCATACTGTTGTAAACACAGCAATGTGGGGGAGAGTGAAGGAAAGGAAGGTATGGTGTTCCAATTGTGGAGGGGTTGAGAATGTGGTGGGTTGGGGTGGTGGTAGAAGGGGGCTGGGCAGTAAGAACATAGTTCAACTACTTTATTTTGTACACTTTGTCCACTCCCTATAAAGGACAAACCAACCACTGCCTCCTCCTGTTTTTTCTTCCTGTCAAATGGTAGGAGTTCAAACCAAGTATTCCTTTCGATCTATCCAGGACTTTCCCATACACAACATGGAGAGTTTTCGGTCTTTAACTCGAGACCTTTCTGGATCTCTAGATGCCTTCTGCAGAAATGCAGTGTAGAGCTATCAGGAACGGGTGGACTTTCAGCCATTTCTTAAGTGGTGCACTTCGGAGGGAGTTCAGCTGCTGCAGGAGCAGCGCCTTATGTGTTTTGCTCGCGATACGATTCAGATGTTCTGTACCCTGGGACATGCTTCCTGGCATGAGAGGGTGTGATTATTGCTCCAGAGTCCTGACACTGCATTTGTTTGCGAATCCTCTTTGGTCTGTTGGGCACTGACGCAGCAGCTCAGGTATTCCTCATGTTGCAAGGATTAAAACGAGGAAGAGGAATGGGGAAAAGTTTTCATTATATATAAGCTTCATTACTTGTAAAAAAATCGTGTCGTTGCCAGTTGCTCCAAAATGTTCGATCCTCCGGGTGGCACTGCACATTGGCAGGCACACACACATCTCAGAAGCTAGGAAATCTGCGCACTGGCTCCGCGTTAAGGACAGAATCAAATTCAAGACACTATGCATCACCCTCCGATGCATTGCTAGCGATGGCCCCCAATATCTGACTGAAACAATCAAAAAGCATTCCTCACACCAAGATTCAGCAGGAAAAGAGCAGTAGGGGCAAGCTTCCTAGCCTGTGCACCGGCTCTCTGGAACAAGCCCCGCCCCCCCCCCATCTGCGTGACAAACCCTCCAATTACGCCTTCAGGAAACTTCTCAAAACCCACCTCTTCCAATGACATTCTCTCCCTCCAGACCCCTCCCTTTTCCCTATTTCTTCTTATGTAACCAGCTCCTAGATGCCTCCGGGCTATGTGTGCTTCTTATAATAATAAATAAATAAATAATGTGCATCCTGCCCATGCTCCCTCCCCAAGGGGCAGCTTCGGCAGGTGGCTTTGGGAATGGAGGAGGAGTCTGTGGTGGGTAGATCCTTTAAATGGAATGATGCTAAGGGGGGAAGCGCGTCACCACAGGCAGGATCAGGGTTGGACTGGGGCATAAAGTTGTCTCAGGCACCAATAAAAAAGTGGCCCACAGTTGCAAGTGGTAAGTCAAACTTTTTGTGACAGACTGCTTGAGTAATTCCCAAGGGATAGGTTTTTGATTAAATGTGATGCAAACTGAGCATTCTAGAGTATATCTATTCAGTAACACTGGTCAGAACTACTGGCTGCATGATAAGGTAACTTATCAAACTGGCCCACACTAGCATTTTGCATGGTTGGTTCAGGCATTGCCCTAGTGTCCTTTAGCCCAGTGCGAGCCTGGCAGGTTGCAGTACATGAAGCTCGGAATCACTATATGACAGGTTGGCAAAATCACACTGCAAATATCGGCAACCCTTAGAATGGGACTGGGAGCAACGTACGTAGATCACCCCCATGTGCACTTGTGTGAAGTACTTTTGAACAAGTGCAAATCACATCCCTAGAGAGGGGGGATCTGGTGGTGCGATCCTGCTTGGAGATTCCCGTGATTTAGGTGAATCTGTGGCTTCTTCCATTTCCCATATGCAAACTGGCGATCGTTTGCCGCACACGGCCTCCCAGTCACCCGCAGAATGGCATGTCCGATTATGGGCACTTTGCCTGCACGTGGCCGATTGCTCAGAAGTGGAGCCAATAACAACACGCACAGTCCCCGTGGAGTTCACGCGTGCATTGCTCGCTCTCTCTGAGCAAACGGCACAGTGTCTGGATCACCCTTGCCTGCCTCGGCGCTGGTAAACCAGCTGTATGCATCAGAGCCTGGGACTCCATAGCGGCAGGAATGGGTCACGTTGGGACGTTGGGGGGAATGTATCGGTGATAGTTATGGAAGGAGGTCCGAAGTGGCAGAGGGCGTGCTGCTTCTTGCGGATTGTGGGCAATAATGCGTTCGACCCCCTTAATGGGCGTACTTTGAGGTGCCTTTTATTGTTTAAGATTTCACATTTTCAGAAAATATAATATTGGTCTCGCTTTTGAATTCCCTAAGAGCAGTGAGGCCCCCTTTAGCGGGAGAGGGGCGCTATACAAAACATTATCTCACGGTAAAATGTTCTTTGAAACACGGCAGTAACCAGTGTCTTTTTTAGTTAGGGTTCTCTCTACTAACCAGCATCTAACCTTTAGAATGTATCTTTAACATCCACAGCCATGCACAATAGACCCTTCGGAAATATGCCTTCTTGCCCACATAAGCGAGATTGGCACTGTTTCTCAAATCCATGCGCGCTGCTAATTTAAAAGTAGCTTATCAAGTAGAACCCCGACTTGACATACTTTTTTTTACAGATGCTGAGACATAAATATACTCGCCAGCAGAATGCACAACCGGAAATACCCCACAGTCAGCTGTTTCCAGCAGCTTTTAGATTTCGAAAAATGTCCTTAATATCACTAACAAAGACGGACACAGACAGCCGCGAAGCAGTCCACTCTCAAATCTGCGCTACTTGCTGAGCTACAGTTTAAAGCGCGTTTAATATATGCTTCCGTAAAAGTCTCTGCCCGCGGCGTCGTCTGCACTCAAGGGCGAAGTGAGCCGCATTAATCTGCAGAACAGTCGGGAGGTGACTGCAGCTGCGTGTGACACAAGCATGTCAGTCACAAGCAAAGTGCGTCATCCAAGGCGCTCATTCCGGAAGGCAGTGGGCACTTTACCCAGCTGATTAGTACAACGCAAATACATGTGTCCATTCATGGCACCTATACAGACCACGCATTATCCTCTTTAGACTAGTAACCGTTCTTATTTTACATTTCGCTTTAATATTGTCAAACGCCTGTGTCAGTTCTGTTTCGAAAATAGTATTCCACTTTGGTATTCCATTATTATTATTATTTTTACTGTGAATAATCACAATATCACCATCAATTAAAATGGACGCGTCGCTTCATTTTCACCAAAAACCAACTTGAGCATCTTGCATTTGGGTCGAGAGTCTAGAGAGTGTTTTCCTAGAGTAGGAGCTTCAAGAGGCTGGCAATGGAACAAGACTGACCTCTGCTGGAGAAAGATACAGTGCAGCTGCTATTACTGCCAATTATGCCTTTGAAATAATTCTGTTAAGAGTCACGAGCATAGCAGCGTTCCTTATTCCGAATTTTCAAGAGCCGGATTGGTGGCACACGTGCAAAGAAAAGGCAACGGATACATAACTTTTGCTTTGATGTTAACCTGCTGTGGTCTCCAACCTTTATGTTAGCAAGAGCTATTTGTAGTTAACGGCTAATGGGTGGGAGCTACTGGCGAGAGCTACTGGGTGATTTAGTCCACGAGTATGTGAATTTGTACCAACATTTATTGAGTCTTTTTATTTGCCCTTTATATAAAAAATGAATAGCATATACATTTACCAAGAAATTAATAACTTCAAAAACATATTTATTTTATTTTTTGTTAGTAGCCTTCTCCTCAAATTTGTCAAGCATATCTAAATATAGGAAATCAATCTGGACATTCAATGTGAAAGCTGCCACCAGTGCCACCAGTGCTCCCAGTGCTACGTGTGCAGCTTCAGACAGCAACAACACTCACATGCTGTCAGACGTGATCAAAGTTCTGATTTCAGGACGATCATGTCTGAAAAAGAAGATTTGCAGAGATAGGCAATTCCATGGGATGATAGTGCAGATGCTTTCCTTGCCGTAGTGTGTGCACTGAACTGCACACCTGACATAGCAGACACATTCAGGACGGTTTTTAAAATCTCTTACAACAAACTCATCCACGAGAGTCACTGCACCCTTCACAATTGCACCATTTGTAAAAGTACATTTGATTTTCATTAAATAGCAAATTTGAAGGATTCCTCTGTAACAGCATTTCCACTGTAGCGTATCATTTACCTACTATTTAGGATCAGAGACAGCTTCCTTTGGGAAGATATTTTTTCATAATGTATACATTTACACAATTTGTGTGTATATTGCAATATGGCTCTTAACGTTACTTTTTTTTCCCACTGTAACCTGGCCACTGTAGATTAAAATGAATATTATCTTTTTAGAATGGAAAAAAAAAATCAGTTTGCCACATTGGTTGGAAATGGCACATCTTTTGCTGTTTTTTGGATAGTGCATCTGCATCCAGTTCATTTGTTTCTATTGAGATGGCATGTGCAAAACCAATCTGAGGAGGCGCGGGTGAGTATGGATGTTGCATACCCACCTGCTGTGAGAGGTCGGTTGCATGTGTTGTCCCACCGGTGTATGAATGCATGTTGTGATTGTGAGGTGTCAGAGTCCTGGATGTGGTGATGTAGTGATGGCTGTATGCACTGAGATGAAGTTTTGATTGGAAGTTTGATTTGTAAATGGTATGATTGATATTCTGGTGGCATGTTTGTTATGGGCATTAAGTGGGAGCCAATTTTAGATGTTTGTGTCATGATTGTGAGAGTGGAAGTTGGTGGGCGAATTGTCCTTTCTGTGTTGTTGTTCCTGGTATCGGCAACGCCACTCTTCCAGCTTGTTAGTTTGTGGACTCATGCGGGTATGCTCAGTTTGGCTTTGCTCCGTCGCTGTGTGTTGCATCTGGGTCTGGTGTGGGGCCATACGCTGTACGCACTTTCTGTTTCCACGCCCTGGGTGTGTGATTGGTATATTGATGGTTACCTTTGGGTGTTAGTGCCAGAGTGTGGCAGACTCATTTCCCAGTTGTGGTAGATCTGGAAGGAAGGTTGTTGGCTGTCGTCATGAATGTTGGGTGTATGCTTTTGTATGGAAGGGAAATGTGATGTGTGCCTTTGTATGGAAGGGAGATGTTGTGATGTAAGTCTTGGATTGTCACTGGTCAGGCGTGCATGCCATTGAAATGTTGATGTATGCATGATAGGCAGCTCAGGAGAATGTTGTGTGGGTCTGTGAGTGAGTGTTCCATGAATGTCAGTTGGGGGCCTCTGCTGGGTGTGTAAGGATGGCCAGTTGGTCTCTGTCCCTTCCTGTTCCTGTACATACCTGTCTATGTACCTGTGATGTCCACTGTGATTACCAGTAATGACACTGTACATATTAATAGAAAATGGATCCTGTATAGATGTAAATATGTAAAATAAAGCCTACCTGGACAAAACTATATGGCTCCACAGCTGGTCTGTGTATTTGATGTCAGACCCCAACATCGATACCTAACAGTGGTATGCATCAAAATTCAGCATATATGACATTCTGCTTCGTCGAAAAATTAAATCCACTGCCAGTTTAGCATATCTGCAGTTCTTACAAATTGCTCACATGCCAGGTCACAGAATCCAGCCAAAGGAAAATAAGCCACATGATACTTTCTTGACTACCCTTAAAAGTTTGTAAGTTTGTATGTCAAAATAATTGGCAAGATTGAAAAAATGAATGTGTGGAAACCATGTGATCAAGTCATATGCAAAACAAGCAAATAAATAAATAAATAAATCAAAGGGCTAAAGTTTCATTGTTTTATAGCATTGTCTTGAATTGTGTAGGAATCCTACAACAATCCAAAGAGACAATATATGAATCATGATATTAACATTTTGAGTAAAAAGAGTATGGTTGTAGTGAAGGGCAATTTATTCATAATGTGTGGCATATGCCACCTGCCTGCCTTTTTTGAAGGAGGCAGAATAACAGGGTACAGCTCAAAGGATTGCTGTCTCTCCCCTGCAGGAATCATGCAAGTAATTCTGGTGCATGACAAATGGGCCATGCCTGACATGAGAGGTACACCCCTCTCCCCAACACATTTCTTGGGGTTCCAGCACCACAAAAAGGGTTTAATATGACAATTATGACAAATTGTTTGCAATGGCATCAACACGTGTTTTACAGTGGCAGTGCTGTCACAGAACCAGCATATCCCCCGTACTGTTAGTTGGGGACCAAGCACATGGTATAATTACGTGTATATTTTACAGTATGTCGCCCCATTTCTATCAAAAACCGTGCAAACAAATTGCAAAATTTCAACCTAGTATTGAACTGTTGAAAAGCCCCACCCAGAATTTGAACATATTCACAAAGATTCCCCACACATCTCTGTTGATAGCCCAGTTTGTGTACATAGCCAAAGGGGATCAGCCATTTTATTTGTTCTCACTTCTCGTGGCTCCCCTCAATGTTCTCACCCTGTATTCACTACCCTGTTTTGTACAGTGCTCTTTTGTTTAGTAACTAGGTTTAAGCTATATAAAAGGATAGTTCCAGGACTTTTTTTTTATTGTCCCTACGGTTCGGCCATGTGTTTTTAAGCATAAATCGGTAGATCGTAGAAAACTTTCCTATGGACCTTACCCGACTTTTCGTCCATTAACGCACTCGAAATCAGCCGCCATTTTCTGATAATCCTATCATTTCCCCCCATCGCCCTGGCTCACCTGCTTTTGCGGCACTAAATCAAATCCCCCGCCCCTGAAACAGACTTTATCAAAACATTCATATTCCCAGCCTCTATCCGTGACGTGACTGAGCTGCGTAGGCAAACGCGCCCAGGCGTCTTCTACGCGACTCCACACAGAACCAGGAAATCAACACAGATGAGCTCACACAACACAGCGCGCCACAATTGGGAATATGAAACTGTACTTTTAAATTAAACCGCAAGATTGTAAATTTGGTAAAGTACATTTATTTGACATCAAATGTTTTGAGAATATTCAGCGATTTGCATTTCTATTTGCTCACGTTCCAAAAAGTTCATTTTGAGGCACGCGATGTTCCTTTGCTGTACACGGGGTCTTAGATCATCTCACAATACAGCGCCACAATTCGGAATATGAAACTGTGGTTTAAAAGCAAACGGCAAGATTGTACATTTGGCAAAGTACATTTATTTGACATCAAATGTTTTGAGAATATTCAGCGATTTGCATTTTTCTTTGCTCTCGATCCAAAATAGTTCGTCTTGAGGCACGCGATGTTCGTGTGCAGTATACAGGGTGTTGGTTTACAATAAAATAAGCTCTTCGGTCGCACTGATAATCGCATGGCTGTTCCAACAACGAGGCACCAGGCCACCACAACGGTCTGTATGTTGCATCTAGCCGTTAGTACCGCGTAAGGGCATACTTGTACTTGGCGATCGTCCCATAAAATGGTCAGGGTGGTAACGTTGTTCACGCAGAGAAGCAACTGGCGGTTGAAAAACCCATCCGCCGGTGTCTGGTACTCGTGACACATGCAATAATGGATGATGTAACTGTTTGAAAAACATAAAAAATGAAATTAGTCTCACCATCAGATCTTTATTAAAATTATTCATTTTATATATTAGGTCGGGAAATTATTTCATAGCTAGGACAGTGCAACTGGGTATTATAAGTCAAGGGGGGGCTGTAGGATACTGAGACAGTCCCCCAGTGCAGGGGTTGACAGGGAGGCAGTGCAGGTGGAGAGTGGAAGGGCCCAGGACCGAGGTCGCAGACAGTGGACCAGTTGTAGCAGGGGAGAGGGAGAGAGAAAGCAGAAGCAAAGAGGAAGGTTTTGAGGTGCTTCCGTAAAGGGAGATGGTTCTCCTCAAGTGCGCGGTACAAAACAATATGCCACATAGAACGAACAAGTACAACTTAACCCGTCTTTAAAGCTACTGTATAGTAATTAAATTGCGGTATAAACTCATCTAAAGAGTTACTTACATTATATTTGCATTTTCCATTGTGTCTGTGTGTAGGGCAGCCCCGAAATACCACTCCTTCTATGCCGACGTTATTTCTTCTAATGAACGAACATTAAATGGCTTTCGTTTCTGAAATTATATTCATTATCGTTTCTTACGTTATTGCCCCACACCCCCAAAAAGAAGTCTTTCGGGATGGTCCCGGCCTGTCAAGGTCAAATAACAATAGAACCTTATACTGAGTCGTGGGCCATTCCGGCACCCGAGCAAAAAATCAAAGCAGCTGACCTTCACTTTGAACGAGCACACATTCCTAGTTAGCTACATTCAGTGTAAGGCCATCTCACAGGACTTGAAATTTACACTCCATCTTTGCATTTTGTCTGCGTGCATTTGCAGCCCCAGAGAACCATAAAAACAGAGACATTCTATATTTTTGAAAAATGATTTATATTACTGTTTGGTTTAATTTAATGCGCAAATGAACAAGGTTGGATAGACACATTGCATGTACATTGAGCAATCACTTTTATTTACACAATACATAGTTACACATATTCAATGGGCCTGCAACATGAGGAGACTCCAGAGCAAAGTCACAGGTGACACCCGGGTGGTTCGCACAACTGCACGGTGAAGGGAGGGGCAACGGTGGAGAGACACATTGCATGTACACTGAGCAATCACTTTTATTTACACATTACATAGATACACATATTCAATGGGCCTGCAACATGAGGAGACTCGAGAGAACAGACAATCAAATTACAATCATTTAAACCGTGATGTGTATTTCTCAATGAGCTCTTCTTTAGGTGGACATGGAACACAGGCAATGTTGGGTGGCAATGCAGTTGGCCCCTGCACAGGTTCGTTCACAACTCCATTTATGTGCCTATCTAGGACGTCAACAATAAGTCTTTCAATAAACTCATATTGCATATCCTCAAACACTGGTTTGATCACCCATTGTTTACTTCTTTTAGTGAAGGCCTTATTGTAGCGAAGCCTCCCTAAAGTTCCGGTCGTCCTACTTTGTTGACGGCCAACATTATGGTTATGTGCCAAGACCGCTAGAAGAGTCCGATTTATCATGCCCTCCATGCCAAAATGCAATCGTTTTGGCCTGTACTTTAGGCACATATTGTGGAACACCTCCAAATCTCCTGTGTGGCAGAATTCCGTGAGTCCCCTCAAATCTCTTGTTATAGTTTTATCAAATACAATCTTTTCAATGGCTTTGTGAGTGGGTGATGAAGGAATCAACCACTTCTTCTTCCGTGCCTCCTCTGTGGACAAATGGCCATGTTCACAATTGTGGAAATGTTGGTTTGTGTTCCAACGTTGAACGTTGGTACAGTGTAGCATTACTGACCGCCATTTTTCCAGTAGAATTTCCAACGACCCTCCACATGTTTTTGAGCTCCACCAAAGATGGTTGCTGATTGACTTGGACCACTGTGAAATACCTTGCATTTCTTTTTTTTTACCTGCAGCCGACATTTTTTTATTGATTGTTTTTGCAAGATGCCAAACGTCAAATTGGTGATTTATATTTTTGTACTCTTCTCTCATTGTCTTGGCAATTGAAACGTGTCTGTCCGTGGCTATCAGGTCGATCACCATTCCCCGCGATTGTAGTTCTTGCAATGATGCTACAAAGCCAACTTTCTCCATGGCCACTGAGGATGTACTTTGTGACACCTGCACGACCACCGAACTCACAATTTTCTTACTTTCCATGTCCTGAAAGTGGTAGGTGCAGTACTTGGCTGAAAATCCTGGGCTGTCGCACTGTCCATCACCGGCTAGCCTGAACCGTTTGCCCGCGAATGTACTATCAATAGACATTTTTTCCATTCTCCAAGCTGAAAGAAAGACTCTAACTTTTTAAAACTTGAACCACTAAAAAGTGCAGCCGCTGCACAAAGTAGATTGCCTGCTGGCAGTTGCCCCAGCATGGGTTGTGCAGACCATGAGAAAGGATGATATTTTGTACAGGTGGAATGTATTTTAAGGTTAGTGCCTCGAATTGCACGAGTCACATTAATCAATGGCTCCCCACATACTTCCCCACCTACCGAATGCCCACATTTCAACCGAATAATAATATCAATCAAACAACTATCGAATACAATGAATTTGGCCTCTTTCCTTATACTGTCACTCTGCATCCCAGCTGGTTCGGCCTGTAACGTTGAGGACATGTCACTCACATGAAAGGTAGAATCTCTGATATCGTCTTCCGCTATGTTCAGTGATATTGATGGTGTTTCATTGTAGTCCAATTCATTCTCTTCCATTGCAACATCTGTTCCTTCTCCGGCGATGGGTGAATAAGACAATTTCTTCAACTTTCTCGCGGTCTTAGTTTTTGCGGGTGTGGATTCTGTGAATTGATCTCCGACTGCATCCGAACTACCAGGAGGACATTCACTATCAATGGCTGGTGGTGGTATAGCTCCGTTGTCAATCACTTCATATTCTTCCCATTGGCACGATGCATCTCCAGTCTCAAGTCCCTGCCAAAAGGTTTGACAAGCAACATCTTTCGTTCGCTTCACTGTCTGTGTAGATCTAGTTCGTACACCCACTCGCAACTAGAGGACAGATTGGAAAAGGGATGTTCAGTTTAAACACAACTTACAGTATTGAACTATTAACAGTGAAAAACAACATAATATAGTGACCAGGACACTAACCTTCTTTTGCTTTCTTTTCTTTGAAACTTTCTTGCCTCGAACTTCAACATCAGGACGCTGTTGCTCCGACTCGTGTGTGCATGTCTCCACTTCCTCTTGAGCTGCAACGACTATATTTTCATGATAAGCACATCCATCACGCACTGACGCTCCATCGACTCCCTGAAACATAGAACTTTCATTAGTATGTATAATAATATCGAAAACACAAAATGTACTTGGGGACCAATACACACGTACATCTCAATAGCAAAACACGAATGAACGCTTTGTGTAGAACATTCAAACGACAATTATTCACGCATTGTTGATCTAGTTAGAAGGAACTGTCAAGATCCATACCTCGGGCTCCTCATAGACTTCCATTGATGATATTATTGAAGATGATGCTTCAGTAACTCCCTGAAACACAGTAATTGCATTAGTATGGTTTTCTATTTTGTTAAAAAGAACATAAACTTTGTGCAGGCGTCAACGGCTCATCTAAATAGACCTGCACAAATGATCAGTTGTCTAAAATAAATAATGGATATGTAAATATGATTCGATTTGCTCGATCGTTGGAAGTGTCACCACCCAGAGATCTGCATCAACTACTAGGGGTGATGTTCTTGTAGAAGAAGCTCCGTCATCTCCCTGAAACATAGTACTTGCGTTAATAAAGAAGGAAGTATAGCGGATGTAATCACGTCATATGATTTCGCTTGATCGAACTGTCAGTATCCATACCTCGAAATGCATAAGAACATCAAGGGACGATGTAACTGCGGTGCACACTTCTGCAAGCTGTTGCGCCGACCCGTAACTGCATGCTCCCCCTTCTTCTTGGACTAATGCTCCATCGACTCCCTGAAACATAGGACTTTCATTAGTAATGAACACAATATTGAAAAAAGAAGACACATAGGAGGGCGACGACAGAAGGACATATCAATGGCTAAAAACGAAAGAAACATTGTGTGTAACAATCACGCTACAAGAATGCAAGATCTGATGATCTCCATCGATGGAACTGTCCGGAAACGTACCTCGAGCATCTGAGTGACATCAACGGTAGTCGTCAATACGTTGGACTCCTCAGCATCTCCCTGAAAGACAGTACTTGCATTATTTTGGATAACAATAATTATAACTGAAAACAAAGACTAGAGGACGAGTACAAGGGTGTACCATTAGGTAAAATAATTACACGATAAATTAAAACTATTGATTTACATGCCTAAAACAAGTCAGTGGCAGAATAGCCAAGTAAGATTACCCGATAGGCGCTTGAAGTGGCTGATGACTGCAATAACGACACGGATGGAGAATCTTCCGCCTTCATATTGAGTGGATACATAAATGGGGAAATTATTGTTAGCTAATGCAACACACTACCGCAAGGCCGAGAGATAAATACGTAAACTTGACTCACCAGTGGAGGGATGTGGACGAATAGAGTGGGAATAGCGGTTGAGAGCAATTTTCGCCTCGCTCGCGGTGTGTTCTTCTTTATTAGCAATGATGTGGAGTACATGTCAGAGGTAAAGTGCCTGCTGCAGATGCGGTATCGATCACCCCTCTTGTCCGCAAAGACTTCTAGGACTCTACTTTCAAGCTCAGACGGTGGATATCCGCAATATCGGACCCATTCTCTTATCTGATCTATTGTCTTAGGGAAAACATGCATTATAGTACCTTCAGATTTATTATGGGTCTTCGAAGGGCAACCGCCAATGGAACAGGCAGGCATTGTGGAAAGTTCTGAAAAGTAAAGATCAACAATTCTCTATGAATACCAATGTAAACTCAGAACATGTGACTAGTTCCTTGCATGTACTGTCTTGAACGAAAAGAAATTGGACGCAAAATGATTATGGTACATGGCCTTACCTTGACGAACAAACAGTTAGATGCAGGGATCAGAGTAGTTTCTTGTCGTAGAACAGGGAGCAGTTCACAGGTTGCAAACTGACGAGTTTCCTTGAAGTGGTCACGGAAGTTCACAGAGACGAAGAGCAGATAACCAGCACCTTCACGGGTTGACTAGCAAAGCGCAAAGAAGTGCTCATTAGAAATATGAAGTGGGTTATAAAGAATTCGAAACAGGGGTGTGTTTGTGAATGAATGACGTGTATATGTCGTGGCATTATGCGGTTTGCAGGGGGCCGTCCACCGTGAGGGGGGATGCTTGGCAGGAGACACGGGGTCTGGAGGTAGACATGGGAACAACAACCCATGCTCTATAGACCACTTTGAAGTGTACATGGTCTTTGGCACCTCTTGGCCTTTATCGCTCCCTGACAGCTCCAGTTGCCAGCACAAGTACCCCGGTGCGAACTGCCTTTGATAGGGCGGGGGGTGGATTGGGGCGGTGGTCGTGCAGACAAGACACAGGAAGACTCGTGAATGGAGACACACTTATGTGGATTGCAGGGGGCCGTCCAGCGTGAGGGGGGATGCTTGGCAGGAGACACGGGGTCTGGAGGTAGACATGGGAACAACAACCCATGCTCTATAGACCACTTTGAAGTGTACATGGTCTTTGGCACCTCTTGGCCTTTATCGCTCCCTGACAGCTCCAGTTGCCAGCACAAGTACCCCGGTGTGAACTGCCTTTGATAGGGCGGGGGGTGGATTGGGGCGGTGGTCGTGCAGACAAGACACAGGAAGACTCGTGAATGGAGACACACTTATGTGGATTGCAGGGGGCCGTCCAGCGTGAGGGGGGATGCTTGGCAGGAGACACGAGGTCTGGAGGTAGACATGGGAACAACAACCCATGCTCTATAGACCACTTTGAAGTGTACATGGTCTTTGGCACCTCTTGGCCTTTATCGCTCCCTGACAGCTCCAGTTGCCAGCACAAGTACCCCGGTGCGAACTGCCTTTGATAGGGCGGGGGGTGGATTGGGGCGGTGGTCGTGCAGACAAGACACAGGAAGACTCGTGAATGGAGAAACACTTATGTCGATTGCAGGGGGCCGTCCAGCGTGAGGGGGGATGCTTGGCAGGAGACACGGGGTCTGGAGGTAGACATGGGAACAACAACCCATGCTCTATAGACCACTTTGAAGTGTACATGGTCTTTGGCACCTCTTGGCCTTTATCGCTCCCTGACAGCTCCACTTGCCAGCACAAGTACCCCGGTGCGAACTGCCTTTGATAGGGCGGGGGGGGTGGATTGGGGCAGTGGTCGTGCAGACAAGACTCGTTTGCCGCAGGGCCTCACCAAGGAGAGGCCATCTAACTGCATGTAAGAGGCAGGCTGCAGGATCTAGTACATGGAAGGCAGGGGTGTGAGTTTATAAATACCTCACCCTCCCAGGAGAATATATGGGTGCAGTTCACCCTGGAGACCCTGGATGCCTAGGCAGTTAGTCAGCAGCAGGCTGGCCTGTGGTGGCAAGGCGGCACGGGCCAGAGGGGGTCATCTCTGTACCCGGTGCCCAAAAGGATGATTTATTATGATCAACCATATGGATTATTTACCTATAACCATGTTTTGTATCAATAAAATCCAACGGCCTTCCTTTTATTGCCAACGCTTGAACAAAGTGGTGTGGTAAGTATTTTTGGGGGAGGAGGCAAGGCCGGGAGGCTTGATGCCAACCCGCAAAATAACATATGTATGTCTGCTGCATATGGGTTCAACGGTTATGTGGATTGAAGGTGGGCGGCCAGCGTGAGGGAGGATGCTGGCCGGAGACATGTGGTGTGACAAGACAAGGCACAGGAAGACTGTTCAATGGAGACACACTAGATTCATTTAAAAAATGAAAACAACCATTGTTAAAATATATGTTGGGTTTTATTTTAGATCTTAATTTCAATTGAACATAAATAATAAACATTACACATTGTAAAGTTCCGGTTGCAGCACATCCAGGGAAAATCCGCGGTATTGTCCACTGTCGCTGGGGAAATGTTGTCTAATGGCAAGTACCGCACAGGCAGGTATTACTCTCCGAACGCGGTGTCCGAGCCTCCCGTGAAGCCACCAAGTGAAGCAACGATAGGCCACCAGCCTGTACCACCTGTGAAAATGAAAGATGCAAACTGTATTAAAATGACAAAACTTTCTTATCACTGTCGATTCAGGTAAAAAATGTCATTCTGCTTTGAAAAAAATTCTATCTAGAAAATGCACAATATGGAACCAATTTACATGCATTCGAATGATATGTAGATGTCATTTTATATGTGGGAGACGACCATGACATAGTAGTGGCATCACTGACATCACAACCAGAGTATACTTACTCGTTACTCGGATTACGCGGACGAACAGTGCCGCGAAGTTGGTGCATAAGCACCATCATCATCCTCAACACGGTCCGTGAGAGGCAGGCTTCCCTGAACTCTGGCAGCTCGGTGATGCATTGCGGACTTGGCTCGCCTTCCGAAATGTAGGCCAAGCACCCGGAATTTTCACGGCAGCAGCAGTTCTCCTCCTCAGTTGGCATTAGCTCGCACCGATTGCATGTGCACCAGGTGGAGACGCCGTCCATGCGACATGGTCCAGGCTCTTGATCCGTTGACTGGTCCTCCCAACTGCCGTCCGAATCCCCATCGTTTTCGCGTGCTTGCCTTTCCAGTAGTTCCTCCTCGGTGTACTCGGGCTCGTACATATACGGCATTATTGTGCCATTGTGTGGTAAAGAAAGTAAAATAATTTACAGAGATGGTACAGGTGTTCACAAGGCCTAGAAGCGGCGAAGGTAGCTGACCAGAGCACAGAAACGAGTCACAGAATACTCAAAGTAACACAGAGAGAGGAATGGAATCGAAAATCTGCTGCTGTGTGTTGTGAAACGGTGTGTTTATACTTATTGAGGAAAGAGGCGTCCTGCCATTTCCATGGCGACACGTCATTAGCTGAGGCGCAGCGATTGTTGACACGAAACGTGCTTTGGCGTTGGGAAATGGGCGGTACGCGTCTGCTGATGTCAGGCTCAGGGGCGGCGGATTTGATTTAGTGCCGCAAAAGCAGGTGAGCCAGGGCAATGGGGGGAAATGATAGGATTATCAGAAAATGGCGGCTGATTTTGAGTGCGTTAATGGACGAAAAGTCGGGTAAGGTCCATAGGAAAGTTTTCTACGATCTACCGATTTATGCTTAAAAACACATTGCCGAACCGTAGGGACAATAAAAAAAAAGTCCCGGAACTATCCTTTAATCCTAAATACATTATAATATATACAAACAAACCACTGCTCACTTTTCTCACCAAATTACTCAATTCATGCTCTTGTTTCGTAAAACATGGGCTAAAACAGAATTCTAAAATTATGTTTTTTAAATCCTGGCATTGATAGCACATGTCAATTTACACTCCTGTTTAGTTTTATAAAAGTAAGTGGACATGCTCCAGAATGCAGTGAAGCTAGTAATATTCCCCATCAACTTAAGTATAAAATTGTTGTTTCTGCTTGCATTTCTGTATTTGGATATGCACTCATTTCAAAATCCAACTTAACCTTTCAAAGAATTGGGGCACTACTGCCTTAAAACAGCGAACTCAGCATCTTCAAAAAAATGCATTCATAGGTTTTACCATAAACAGCAACACGTACCGCCAGAAGTACCTTTTAAAGCCTGGACTCACACAGATTGTCTTTATTCTAGACACACACAACAATTACAGCCGTAGCTTTGTTTTCCCAATTCTGATTAAAAATGCACCAATTACCAGCATGCAAAGTAATGCTAAACAAAATAAACTTTCCCCAGCTTTGTTTCACATGGCATGCATAATTATGCACCCCTTCCCTTTCTAATCAGTGATCATTTGAACCTCTTTGTGACAATGGCTACAACACCCATTTCCCATTTTATTTTGTCATTAACAGTTAGCCCCTTGTTGGCATACTGCCCAAGGTCTTCAACCCCACATGCAGCCCCTCCACTCAATGTGCACACCATTTTTGACTGTTTGCTTTGCAGGAAGAGGAGAGGGAAGTGGCGGCGGAAGAGGCCCAGGGACTTCAAACACAAAAATAAACATGCAGTGCTCATTTTGGTGTCTGATGCAAGGTGCTACTGGTAAACCTCAGAACATCTACCAGTGGCGTGCAATCTATTGATTGGGGATCCTTCAATCTAGAGCCCTCATTCCAAGTTTGCCAGTCTGGAAAAAATTGCCAGTAACAAAGGTTACCGGCACCTTTTCCAGAACCGGCAAACTACAAGTCTGCCGATAGGGCGGTGAACTAGCCCCTACCAACAAATATTCTACTGAAGCACCGGCACCATCACTAACAGTGCTGGTGCTTCAGTGTTCCCATGGGAATGGGAACTTACTGTTCCTCTGCCGCCCATAATATCCCGGTATTACACAGATATCTGGTGGGTGAAATGGTAAGGTGAGTCTGCCAGTAACCCGCCGGTGCTATTGACGGACTCATAATGCGGGCCAATGTTCTCCTAGAAAAGGAGCTTCAAGAGGTTTGCAATGGAACAAGACTGTCCTCTGCTGGAGACATATACACGCACAGCTGCTAAGAATCACAGGCATAGCAGCCGTCCTCATTCCGAATATGTCAAGAGATGGATTGGTGGCACACGTGCAAAGAAAAGGTAAGGTATACCTAACTTTTTGGAATGTTAACGTGTTTTGGGTGAAACTTGGGCATTTTATTAAAAAGATAAACAAATACAACTCAAGGATCTGCAAAGAAAACGTACTTGCAGCTGGAGCATTTCAGACATGAATACATTGCGTAGAGCACTTGTAGGTTTGCGCCAGCTAATAGGAGTTCCCATCTCGTGGAAAAGGGGGTTATTTTCTATTCTGAGGGTGTACTAAATTCAGGTTATTTATACAGTGCTTTCTTTTTTATGTTTATAGTAAAGGCATACTGCTTGTGTGTGTATCGTTCAATCAGATGGGCTGGGAGAGGGGCAGCCTGAACATGTTGGGGAAGATGAATGATGTTTTGAAAGTTGGTAATTAGTGGTTTCATCAACCTATTGGGCTGCCCCTCCCCCCATTTCATATGAGTCCAGGTGGCCGAATTGCTACTACACCTTCCTTTGGCCCATCAGATGTATCTTTCACTCCAATTTATAGGCTGTTTGGTCACTAACAGATACTAATCATTGGAGGTGTGGGCCATCTAAAACCAGAGCCCAGCAGGTAAGCCATTGGCTTCATCATGGGTTGGTACATTGATATCACTTGGGCAGGCTTTTGTTCTCTACCTCTGTAGGGTTGCTGCTGCTGACCTGTGTACATGTAAACGCACCACTCTCTGAGTTGAGAAATTGAGCAGTATCTTGCCCCATAGCCCTTACTTATGGAGCCCAAGGCTCAGCATCACAGCAGACTGCTGTCTCTGTGTCAAAGTGGCAGGGTTTAAACTCATGCAAATCCCTATTTATCCAATTCTAGCTTCCTGGCTTCATTGGTCCCACTTCTCTGACTTGCCCAGGGAAGGCCTCTGCTTTCAAGCATAGTTTCATTTATGGCTAATTTATATGGCTCCAAATAGCATGGCTTGTGGAGTCCTGCATCACAGAGGAAACAAGATGGGGCAATTTAGAGGGGACAAGAGATAACTTGATAGAGGCAGGGGTAGCTCTAATCTATATAAAAAAGATCTCACACCATCCACACTGAAGTTCTAGGTCTGTGGAGTATTATGTGTTTTTTAGACATCACGCCAACTATGTCACTAACAATAAACATTATGTACAGCCCTCCTTCCAGTGGCTCCCATTTTGTTCAGAATTGACGGTCTGTCATTTGGAACCCTACCCTTCACTGGGATGTCATGTTGTGCACACATCTCACACCCATAATTGTGGACTACATTAGACTGGGTGATTACGTGCAATGTCAGTCATGTTAAACCTTCAGTTATCCCTATGGATTGGCCAGACCATGTTGCAATTCTTTTTGGTAGACCTCAACTTCAGGAAAATCCCTAGCCTAATCTGATTATGTATCCATCTCTTTCTGTGATAAGCATCAATTTACTGTAAATTCACTCCTCGTTTCGAAAGAGCTTTAGTGACCTGGACATTGGTGATAATGCTGATCCCTTAGTAGAGATCTACACTTTGAGAACTGTGCAAGCTATAGAGGGAATTGCTAAAGATGAGATCTAGTAAATCTAGCCATTCAGGTAAGAAACGGTATTCCCCTGAACCTGCTGCCTTACAATTCCCATTAGATGCCAGGAACGCAAAAGGCTTCAGAATCCTAATATTGTCAACAGCCTGAATCTTGAATTGGCTAGATCCGCCTATATATTCGCTATTGTACAACCTACACAATGTATTCATTCTCACTCCATAGAATTAGCTTCCAACTGTACTAAAGAGCTTTTTAACATTTTCAACAACAAGAAAAATGCAGGTATTCCTCAATCTCCTTTAAATCACTATCATGCATGACCGGAAAGCTGCAGGTGTTCTTTAAAGGTACATTCTGCTGATACGAGATCAGATTCAATTGTTTCTCCCAATTATCTGTGACAACACTAATTTCTCTACTATTACTTGTATCATACATTCTGAGATTGGAGCAAATAAAACTAGCACTTTGTTATTTAACTTCCAGCCCATTGCGGTCTCAGACACCTTTCATATTCTACCTTCACTCATAGCTTCCAACTGCCCCAGTGATCCATGTTCTGCACTGATTGTTAAGGAATTATAGTTCGGCTCTCTCCATCTGGTCTATTTTTGTATATTATTAATCTTGGGGGTTTCTCTGTCTTTCAGTTCACAACACTTTCACTTTTATATTCCACCCTTTCCATATTTAATGCTGGGATATTTCCCCCTCTTGCTGGGGTATTGATCTCACGTGAATACAGTTCAAGTTAACTTTTGTTCCAAGTATTCATCATTTGCACTGGGAAGAGCTGATTAGATAACAAGTCCCTTTTTACCTCCCTGTCTTTCCATTCTCCCTGTTACGTTCACTGCTCCAGTGAAACCTCTCCGGGAACTGTATTGGCATTGGACCTTGTCATTTGTTCTTCTGTATAGTTGGTTTGGTTTTGCTGCTGTACTGCTCTTCTTGCAGTTCTCATTCTCCTTCATGCGGTCTCTGTACCTCCATGGGTAACCAGACAGTTTGCTGCGGTTTGACCTTGAAGGTGTTGGCATCAGTGGATGGGTATTCTACCCACCAAAAAATCCTCATGGTCACGCCACTGAGTTTGGGGTTCTCGTCACTGCAGTTTTTCCCTTCTCTTGCGCGCTGGGCTTCTAGCATCTCCTTCTGCCATTCAGAGCTGGCCTGCTTGTCGCAGGCTCAGTGTCTCTTTTTTGCTCCTCTGTCAGGTGTTACGCATCCAGGGGGCCTAGCCTGCCTGCGTATGCATTCCTCTCTCTCAAATTCATTCGATGTGTACGCCTTCTTCAACATACTCGTCCCAGTTAATTGGAGGTTTTCATTTAAAGGGGCAATATCCTTTTCTTCCTTATGAGAAATGAGTTAGTCAGACATATTTTGAATGTAACCTAATTGTGCAAGGTAGCCTTAACTTGCTTTTAGCCCAACTGTGTTAATCAGCAATATTTTGCATGTGGCCAAATTGTATAAAGAAGCCCTACCTTGCTTTTAGCCCAACGATGTTAGTCAGCACTATTTTGCAATTAGCCTAATTGTGCAAGGTAGACACACACCTGCACTCAGATATAACACAAACCCTACTGCACAACACATCTGCCATTAGAATGAAGCTACATTTAATGATAAAAATTCGAACTGTAGCTTCACACATAATACCCTCCTTAACCACAACCCACCCCCATAGTTTACCTCCACTGCGCCTATCCACACGCCATTCAGGCACGGGTGACCTGCAGGGCCCTGCCCACCCTCCCATAACTTTAATGGCTGAAATGCACACATGCGTAATAGCACCTCCCAACCTCTCCCAAATTTGGAATCTGGACCCTCCGAGGTCGTTCAGCTAACAGTGTGTCGGGACCACAATTATGGTGACAGGCACTATACAAATAACAAAATGAATGGATATGCTGAATCTCTTGGACCTTTAATCAATTGTATTATATCATCATCCCAACAGGCCTGGGCATACAATTAGGGACTATAGAATAACAATGCAGAGGGAACATGTGGAATAAGTAGTGTATGCTCGAATCTCACACTTTCCATTTAACTTTCACCAGTCTGTCCTTGGGAACCCTACACTTAAGTCATTATTTAAATGTGCATGAAATTATGAACTCTGCACATTCTTAGAGTACTACATTAATCTGTCCTGCATTTGTGAAACCAACATATTTAAAAATTCTGTTCCTAAATGAATGTTGAAAACACAAACACTACCCCGTTTACAACCACACCACCCTTTTGATTTCCCTCTTTCAAGATAATGGGAAACTGAATAACTAAAATAGTGCAGAAATCTGATGGTGGCAAATGCTTATGCATCAGTACACCAACAGTTCACCAATGCGATTGCAGGGAATTTCCCTTGAGATATCTATACCTGCACACAAGCTTCTCGCCATGATTACAGCAAACGAAACATTCTTAAATTGCTGAATGTTTTTGTTACATGTCAAAGGTAGGGCACAGTGCCTAATATGAAGATCATCTATTTGGTTTGGGTTTGAAGGGCCTGATAAAATGGCGCTATTGTTTTCTTAAGACAGGACCTAAAAGAGTGACGTAACAGTTTGTTGTATAATGATCATCCTTGTCTTTACTAATCCTGAGCAGGGCGCACTTCCACGTAGCCGCTCTCATACACACTCCGCAGAACAGGTGGATCCTTTCCAACTGGAAGTGTGAAATCGAGACAGGTCAGTGAATCTTTAGCTGGTATGGGATGACCAAGGGAGTGTGGGCTCCAATATGTCATGTAACACCTGGCGTGTGGACATGCTGCAAATTGGATTGGGTGATGTATGGAAGATACAACAAAGAAACCATTCACTATGTTGTGAGCATTCTAGACGTCAATCGGGATATGTGAGTTGGACTGGGAGGTGAATAGACTGTGTGGCTCATAAGATCCTCCACTATTACAGTGTATGAACAAGGCAAAACCCATACACATATTGACTGTCGCAGGATCAATTTGCTAGGAATCTGATGTGAAGTGCTACATTGTGAATGGAACTAATATGTTCATTGACAACGATAGCCGTGGCCAAACTTGTAGGAAAACTGTCATATGGTGTGAACTTCGTGGGCTCCACACAGACCAAGAAACATAACATTTACAGTCAGGCAGAATATAAAGAACAAGTACATTTGAGATATGCAATTCGTTTTTGACTGGCCATACATAGTGCATATTGCTTTGATAATATGCAAGAATTACTGCCACGTATATGGAAGATTGAGGGTATATGATATGATAAGTCAATTTTAACGTGCCTATGTGTTTCTAGGCATGACAAGACAAGGAAGGGGAGGACAAAGGGGAACAAATCAAACAATCTTACTATGCCTTGTGTCATTCCGATCATGCAAGTGCAATGGGCAGGGAGAGGAGAAGTGCCAGGGGGGGGGGGGAGAATACAATTAGCAAAACTCAAGTAACTGCCGCCGGGGTGACCGGCTCTAAGCAAGTGCAAGGAAGCAGGGTAATGCAGGGTTGCAGATACAGTCCCTAGTGCGCCATAAACCCAGAGGCAGCAGATGGGGCTACTGGTCATGAAGGAGCCTTGTCCTCATAATGTTCAAATGGAGACCAGGTAACCAGTTAGTGCAGCAGACAAAAACATCAAACAAGGGATAGAGAGAGTTAAAGCAGAAGTGAAAAGGTAGGTCTTGAGTTGCTTCCTGACCCTGTGATGGTCCTGCTCAAGTTTTCTTGAGGCAGGGAGGCTCTTCCAGAGGGAGGCACCGGCCGAGGAGAGAGATCTACCCTCACTGTCTGCCTGGAGAAAAGTCTCACCCTCAGAGATTTGGAGGTGGATGAGGGGAGGACGCAAGAAGGAAAGTGCTTAGCCAGAGTCAGTTGGATGTAGTGTGGCCCCAGAAAGCCTTGTGGACAAAGTAGAGGGTCTTCAACTAAATGTTTGCAGCCACCAGGATCCAGAAGAGAGATTTTAGTCCTGGAGAGATACAATCCCTGGGCTTGAGGCCAAGGACAAATTTTGCAGTCCTGTTTTGGATGAGTTGCCGAGGGCGGAGGGTAGACACAGGCAGATTTGGAAAGAGGTTGTTGCAGTAGTCTAGCTTAGAGAGAATCAGAGCTCTGAAGACAGTGAGCTTCTGGGGGAAAGTGAGAAAAGCAAGAATACCTCTGAGGAGGTGCAGTAGGTTGTGGGACCTCTTAGAGAGGCCCGTGATTTGAGGAGAGAAGGAGAACGTGGAGTCAAAGATGACCCAAGGTTGTTTGCCTTGCGGGAAGGCGCAGGTAGGTTATCAGGTTATAATGTCCCATACATAATATCCCCATACAAAATGTCACTGGGAAAAGCCATTGGCAACATTATATGTGGTGACATTATGTATGGGGACGGGTTGCGGGGATGTCCCTTGCTTCATTGGTAAAAAAAAATAATAATGGAGGGTTGCGGGTTGTCCCATGCATGTTCAGTGTAATAATGTCTCTGCAAAAATGGCGACTTTTTTGTCAGGAAATATTTTTGCAGGGACATTATTAGATGGAACCGCAGGTAGAGGGAGCAAGGAGGGCGGACAGAGTGAACGAGGGAAAGCAGGAGCAGGGATCCCAATAAGAAGGATCTCGGTTTTACTGGTGTTATTGCAGAGATCGTTGAGGCACAGCATTCCTGAATCATGGATCGACAGTCAGGAATGAGCGAGAGAGGAGGCAGAGGGCAGCCTGAAGGAGAGCTAGGTGTCATCTGCATAACACTGAAAGTTAGGAGATAATGTGGAGATGAGGTGGGCCAGAGGTGCCAAATAAAGGTTGAAGAGCCAGGGTGAGAGGTTAGAACCCTGGGGAACACCACATGTGGAGAGAAAGGTGGTGGAGAGAAAGGACTCCAGTTGGACCTGGGAGGGTCGATCGGAGAGGAAGGAGGCCAACCAGCTAGGGCCTGATCCGTGATGCCCAGGTTGTCAGAGAGACGATTGATCTGGAAGGTGTGGTTGACCATGTCAAAAGCAGAGGAAAAGTCAAGGAGGATGAGGACCGAGGGAAGGCTAGTGTCAAGATAAGAGAGCATGTGTTCTTTTTTTAAATTATTATTTATTGTGTTTTAGCCAAATGAAAAATATACACAATTCTGACTTTTAACTCATCTTAAACATACAAATCTCTTTAGGTTAAGTACATTAAGACAAGATAACACAACTATAAAAATTGATCAAATGAGCATGATAAATAGAATAAGAAAAAAGAGAATTCATAAATATAACACACATATCATATCACAAACCATACACATAGATATAATAAAAATAATATCTTACTCAGAACAATTACTTCACTCAAATCAGAGAGAGACATCTCACAGACTTAGAACATGATAAAGAAAAGAAACAAAAGATCTCACTGAAATAGGAAACCACTATATAAGTTAGTTGGACAAATAATAGAATGCCACCAGGTATCTCAGTTCATTGGGAGAGGTCACCCCACTGATGAAAACAGTTCAAAACAACTGATGAAATTAGTCCATTTAATTTCAACTCCTGTTGGACTAGGATTCCTAGGATAGGAACGAATCTCTGGAATCTTGCCACTCTCAGGTTCAAGGTACCTGGACATTTAGACAATGAATGTTGAAGTGACTGCCATTCTTTCTCATCACATTTGTCACATATGTCGGTAGTATAATCCTCTTTGTCTCTGATTTACAGGAAGTTGGAAGCTGGTTTAACCTAAGAGAGCAGGTCTTCATGGATGTCTAGGAGAGAAGTTTCTGTGCTTCTGGCTGCTCTAAAGCCAGACTGATGGTCATTGAGACAACCAACATCAGTATGGAGAGTAAGCTGGGAGATGGCCATGAACTGTATGTTAGGCATGGGATGTTAATTAACAAGGGGGGTCCTGGGAGTCCCTCTGCCAGACATTAGTCCTGGTTAGAGAGACTTACCCAGAGTCTTTAGCTCACTATCTTTCACAGAGAAGAAATATCCCAAACATATCAGTCTTTGTCCTGCCCTGGGGCAGTCCAGCACCGAAATGCTAGGCAATTCTCATCTGAACAAGAGTACCAACAGAAACCTCAGACACATGTTTCGGTCTGGTTGGACGTCATCAGTAGGGAGGAGCTGTGCCTCTCTAAGAATAGTGAGCAAGGGGTACACGTCTGGATTCCCCTAGTAACTTAGGGTGAGACCCAAAGTTACTTAAATATGCAAATTAACAAGGGGGCTCTTGTAACCAGGACTCATGTCTGGCAGAGAGTCTCCCAGAACTCCCCCCCCCCTTGTTATCTGCAGGCATGGGATGTTAGGCATGTACTGTATGTGCTGCGAATGATATTTGAAACTGAGAAAAAAAACACTATTACTTTAGCTCATTGAAACATTGCTATTTGCACACCAAATAATATGTTTGATCATCTCAGCCAGATGGTCAACATAGCAGACCTATACACCTGGGCCAAACGTATTGTAGTAATTATTGGCACCAAATGTGCTTTCCCTCATTTCTGAGGCTATCACTGAAAGGGCTAAAGTAATTCCTTGCATGTTCATACAGAGAAAATGTTATATATTTCGATATATAATATAGAAATAGGAGTTATTGAGGAAAATTAGTGCTGTAGAGAAGTGAGTGATGTAATTGTGAAAATTATGGGGATTAAGTATATCTCCAACAAATGATTTTAGAAAACACAATTACTTGATGAATAACATGTTAGATTGCATTAGCTGAAACACATTTGGACTCATTACAAGTGTGTCGGTCCGTTAACAATGGTGCCGATAATCCTACTGGCACTGTTGTTACCGGACTGGCACACGACGAGTCTGCGGGCGGGTGCCGTCCGGCCCACCAGGGTCAGACCTGGTGGGCGGAACAGCACCTGCCAGCAGAGATTCATGGAACACTGGCAATGTTATTAACAGTGCTGGTGCTTCTGTGGTCCCAATTCCCATTGAGTCCTGTGGGACGCTATGGGAATGGGGATTAACATTAACCTACGCCTGACTTCCCGGAATTCCGGGGTAGTAATCCCCCTGTGATTCCGGCAAGACAGGTGCTGGTAAATATTGCAAGTTCGGCAGCAACCCGCCTGGCCGCACCGGCAGGGTTACCGTCAGACTCGTAATGAGGCTCATTGTATAATCAGGGACAGAATATAAATGTCTATATGTGTCAAGGGCGGCGGCCCTAAGGTGTTTCGAGCCTAATTTGGTGTGGTGATCCATTGCAATGTATTTGTTGAGTATGAGTTGCCTCAGCGATGCAGGAAATTGGCTTGACAAAACACCAGGTACCTGGTACCTAGTGTTGCCAACTCAATTCCACACACCACGTGGAGACCTCCCTTTTATTTCTGTGGTGTGAGGACACTGCAAACTCTGACAAGGGAGGTAGTATGGGAATGCTGAATCCAATAGGAGGACGGAAGACACGGTGGATGACAGGACACTTCCAGATGATAATCAGCACCCAAAGTAAATAATTATTTAGCCCAGCAAGGAGAAAAGGGTGAAAGGCAGTAAACCAGGCTAGCAGGCAAACAGACAGGAAGGCAGAGGAAGGTAAGAAGGGAAGCAGGACGCAAGGATGGGACAAGGCAGGACAAGAACAGCAAGCGACTGGAGGGGAACAAGGTAGGCAAGAGCGAGGGAACAATAGCAACCTAGTTGACTGCTGGAGCACAATAAGACATGCTTTGCAGCTATGAGCGTAGGTTTAAAGAAGCCTGCAGCATGAAAGTGGGGCTTTCCTATGCCTGGTTGGCAAAATCTGCCAACCAGCGCCATTACTGCCATAGTGCACATGCGCGAAATCCGTGAGTCAGGCCCTGATGAATGCGCAGTATGACAGAAACAGAGGTGCCCATGTTGCTGTGGCCCCTGCCCCCAGGAGGGGGCATACACTGCCGTAAGGACCAGTGTGGATACAGGTGCCAAAAGTCCAGTGGCTGACAGGTAAGTCGAGGCATTGGGCATGGCTTGGGCGAGGTGTGAAGGGGCACAGCAGCTTCGCATGAGGTAGGGGTGCATGACAATATGAGAATCAGATTATTGAGGGAAGAGAAACACTTATATGTAATGAACTAGAAGAATCAAAAGTAAAATTGAGACCACAATATGGGTGAAATGTTATGTTATTTTTACTTATAAAGTGCCCGTACGCCAAAGCATCTTGGCACTAGAAGGACTACATGAGGAATTCCTTGAGGCCAATATCATGATGTTTAAAACTAGTAGGTTTGTAGGGCTTGCCTAAAGGCAAGATGATTGCCTGTGACAAAGACATTGAACGGGATGGAATTCCATAACTTGGCTGCTGTCAACGAAAAGGATTAGCCACCAACCTGCTTAAAACAATACTGAGGGACCAGAGGTAGGCAAGCATCCTGGAGCGAAGCATACGGGACAGTTGGTAGGGGCAGAATATTTCCTGCAGATCATCTGTTCTAGGCCGTAGAAGGCTCAGTGAACCATGGAAAGTGACTTAAACTGTACCTGTTGCAGTACAGGTAGCCAATGAAGTGAACAGAGAACTGGTAAAATATGAGAGCCATATGGAGTGCCTGCGCAGATCTGGGTGGCAAGGTTCTGAAGTAGCTTTAATCTGTGAAATAGATAGAGAGGCTGAGCAAGACATAGAGAATTATGCTATATCCTAGTGCCTCTGTTGGTTTACATCTAATATGAGAACTGTGTGTCATTGAGTGGAGCTTGGAGTGTTCGTGTGACGCATGGAAGGTGGTGAATGAGAGGGTTCCAGGATTGACGGTTGGGGACTAGCAGGGAGAGAGCCAAGGGTAGAGGCAGAACATCACTTGATCTCCTATCTCACCTTTCCTACTGAAGCTGTAACTAATAAAGAAGACTGACCTTTTATAACCCTGGCTCTGGCGTGGTTCCTGTGTATCCTCCATGTGTATGAACCACCCGAAGTTACTTTAAATGGCAATGAGGAATTTAAGAATCCCCAGGAAGGTAGGAGAGCATAAGTACTATGGAGCTGGGGATATGGAGTAAAGGAGCCCTGATGCCTGAAGAAACGCTGGGTTGGTGAGCTGCTGCACAACTGAAGCTGGTGCCAATCAGTAGAAGACCGTGGTATCAGCTGGGCTGTCGAGAAGGACATTTTACAGCAGTGGAGAAGAATGAAAAACAAAATCTATCATGGGGATTTATTTCTGTTCCCATTTCAGCAGCTGCTGTTTAGGGAACGAAAAGTTTGTCTTGGATTGATTTATTTTGTCAGCGTAGCACTCTGGGTGTACTGTTGGGAATGTTGTTTCTTTAGAACCATGTGTGTTAAAGGATCATGGCCGAGTGGTGCCCAGACGTCTGTTGTTCATTGTTCTCACAGCGAGGCAATGTGCAGTGTTTAAGAAGCATTTAAAATGCAGGTTTTATTATGCATTTTGGAGCAGAGAGACATGGAATGGGGCACATGAAGGAATGCCGGCATTGCAGAGTGAATGAGGTTTATGGGCAGCATTATGTTAGTTTAAAAGAAGTCTGAGTGCATATTAATGTTTTTTTTCTTTTCACAATTCATGCAAAAGTCGTGGAGTAGCAACACGTTTATTAATGAGGATGAAATGATTTTCATAAATGATGCATTGTTTAGTTATAATGCGCAGAATTTTAGAAGCAGATGGTAAGCTTTATTAAAATGATGATGTTTTGCATTTTAAAATGATATTGGCATATAGATTACAGTAGTCTTCCGATGAGGAA
Source organism: Ambystoma mexicanum (assembly GCF_040938575.1). Lineage (NCBI taxonomy): Eukaryota > Metazoa > Chordata > Amphibia > Caudata > Ambystomatidae > Ambystoma > Ambystoma mexicanum. The sequence goes on from NC_090930.1 coordinate 376,274,648, forward strand.
ATGCCCACGATTTCTTTTTGTTGAATATGCAATTATGAAGGGATGTTTTACATGTGGGTAGGGTTTTCATTGATGTTTAACAGAAATCACTCAAGATGTTTTTTTTGGTGATTTCACGGGCGGGCGCCGCCGGCATGGTGACTGATCACCACCATGGCTGGTGGCGCAGCACATCCCTTACTCAGGAGATGGAGATTTTTAAATGCTTATTTATGTGTAGTGTTTGTGTGTTATGGGAGTTGTATTTGTGTGCACACGTGTAGCAGAGTGTGTGTGACGCATTGGAGCATATTGGAGGTAGTAGAGGCGTAGCCGTCATGTTGTGTGTAGCACGTGGTGTAAAAGTAGTACACGTGTGACCCATTTGAGTGTGGCTGATTGAAGTTAGCACGTGTGTTGGAGTTGCATGCATGTTAATGGGGTTTTGGTTTCCACACTGTGTCCAGGTGTGGTTGCCGTTTTGAATCTTGAAAGCCTTTGTGGGAAACCCATTTTTTAGCAGGTAGGGCACTTTATTGTTAGTGCTCCAGGGAGATAAGCCCTTAGATTAGGGTAGTGGCGTAGAAGCCAGGGCATGGGGCCCATATGTTATTGGAGAGTTTGTTCAACGCAATATTGTTTTGCGTGTGAGTTTTAGGGCAAGGGGCCCGTGTTTGTAGTAGTTGTGCATTGTAGGTGACCGCAGAGTATTCCTCGGAGTTGAAGTTGATGTTTTTGGGAGTGAAGTTCACACTCCTAGTAGGCTTTTCTGTAGTGCCAGGCAATGCATTGTAGTGGGGGGAGGGCAATAAAAAATAAAAATAAAAATGTCAAGCTCGCCAGTTAATTTTGGTCATTTCATTTTGATGATGGCACACAGATCTTTTGGGGTGAGTGTTTTGAGTGTGGTGTTGTTCTAGACCGGTGTGAACCGACCGCTGTGAACCACACTGGCAGTTGTTTAAAGAAGTTTATTCAAAAATTGTTGGAGAGTTTAGTACTGCACATTTTTAATTTTCATCTTTTATGTGCGTCTGGAATATTTTTGCAAAATTATAGTTTTGCAATCCACCACAACTTGTGTGTGTGTGCGTGTGTGTGTGTATTTTGGAGTTGATCTTTGGAATTTTCAGCAAGTGCTACATTTTTTCATCCTTTTGAGCATTTGTAGAATGTTCCTGTTTTTGCATGGTAGTGTCTGTGCACTTTTAGCGCACCACATCTTTTGTGGTTGTTTTGTGATTTTTGTGATTTTTGTGTTAGTGGCTGCTCTATTTTTTTCTTGTCTAGTTTTATATGAAGAGAGGTGGTGATGTTGTCAAGTGGTGATTTTGGTTGGTATTTAAGGTTATTTGCAAGGTTAGAGGCATTCAGACCTTTAGTTATTTCCATGTGATGTATTGATATTTTGGACGCAGGTAAATTAGCTCGCTTTGCTGTTGACGGGAGTGTCCTGCATTGGGGTGAGGTTGTGCCGGTACTTGGCAGGTCCAGGGTTTGGGTGTGGCAGGTCCTTACAGAAGGTGTATGGTTTTGTATTGATGGTTTTGGTTTGTTAGTGGGGTTTTGCTCAGAGAGAGCAGATTGTGCCTGGGGGTGGCAGCCCCAAGGTCCTGGGGGGCAGACCAGAACAAAAGGTGTTTAGTTTCTCGAGGGTCATTCTTTATACATATTGGATAGTTTCTTTTTGTTTTATAAGGAGGGGGATGGTGTTGTATCCTAGTGCCTCTGTTGGTTTACATCTGATTTGAGAGCTGTGTGTATGTGAGTGGAGTTTGGAGTGTTTGTGTGAGCTATGGAAGGTGGTGAGTGAGAGGGTTCCAGATTTGATGGCTGGGGACTAGCAGGGAGAGAGCCAAGGGTAGAGGCATCACATCACTTGATATCCTATCTCACCTTTCCTACTTAAGCTACAACTAATAAAGAAGACTTACCTTTTACAACCCTGGCTCTGGCGCGGTTCCTGTGTATCCTCCATGTGTATGAACCACCCAAAGTTACTTCAAATTACAATAGTCTAGCCAGCTGAGGACCAGGGAGGCTGTCACCACAGGACAAACGTGAACCGGAAGGAATGGTAGAACCTTACGCAAGTCTCTAAGTTGAAAGAATCTGGCTTGACAAACAGCACCTACCTGGGTGCAGGTAGATAGAGAAGAGGAGTATTTGAATCTCAAATGCCTTACCTAAAGCACAGGCATAGGGCAGGGACCAAGTTCAGGGGGCCAGAAAGCCGAAGACCAGGCTGAAACAGAGGGTGATAAAGTAGAATGAGGGTCTTGGGGGGTACATCACCACAACCGCCATCTTGTCCCCGTTGAGTTTCAGCCAGTTGCCACCCATCCACCTACCCACGAACTAAGACGCTGTGTCCGGCTGGGCAAAGTCCAGCGGGACGATTATTTGAGTGTTATCAGCGTAGGAGTAACTGGGAGAGGATGAGCAAAATAAGAGGATGAATGTAGATATTAATCAATGCCAGGGACAGGGCTGAGCCCTGAGGGAACCTACAGAGTAAAGAGATAGACACAGAAGAAAAGGAGGAGAGCGTTATTGTCTGGCTACGATCCGCTTGGAAGGAAACCAACCCGGAGAGCCTCTTTCCTGAGAAACAGGCCAGGGCAAGGCGATCCAACAGCATGAAATGGTCTACCATGTCGAATGCAGCAGGGAGATCTTCAGAATCAGGACGCCAATTCCCCTCTTGTCAGCCAACTGGGACAGGAAATCAAAGACAGAGATCAACACACTCTCCATACCCCGACTGGGGCGAAAACCAGATTGAAACAGATTAAGAATAGGGAGTATTCTAGAAAGAAGGTGAGGAGAGGGCAAACAAAATATAACAGCAGCTTCATGAAGAATGAAAGGACTGAAATGGGCCAAAGATTCCAGGTACTGAGGGGTCAAGAGATGTTTTTTTTTCCAGAAGTGGAATGATTACTGATTGCTTGAGTTAAATGGGAATAGAGCCTGAAAGGTGGGAATTGTTGACTGCTTGTGTGAACTAAACTAGAATGTGGGGCATAGAATTCTCAAAGGAATTGCCTCGGAGGAAAATGCAGATTTAAGTCACCTAGTGGCCGAACCAAGTCTATTTAGTTTAACACTCAGAGGCACTGACCATGGAGCTGTAAAAGACAGATCACCACCATAGTGACCATGCATTTTAATTCTCCTTTATCCATGTTCAATAGGCCGAGTGAGCAGAACAATATAATTTCATATTACTGCAACCCTCACAGCAGAGCTCTATATGGGGCATTTCTGACACTGTGTTAGTGGCAGCAGATGGCTAACATCTGCTATGTGCTACAGCTTTTTGAGGAAGAATGCCACAAAATAGGTTAGCATCACAATTCATTCTACATCATGAAGATGCCTCTTATGAACCTACATCAGCTCAACTTCACAAACATTATGAGTAAGTGTGCATGCCTTGGCAGGTGATGATGATACAGCACTGCTAGTGGGGGACTTGTTTTCAACTTTGCATGGTGACCCCAGGGTGTTTAGGGTCCAACATTTGACAGTAAAATGCCCCTCTTTTCATCTATGATTCATGGGAAGAGTATTCACAGCATCAATCACAATGAGAAGAAGCTGTGCAAAAGTAAACATGCACTTTGTTGCAGTGATAGCAGCATCAAATGGAGAATGAATACATGCAGCAGAAAGAACATCAAATAGCCCAAGTTTTCCCAACTTGACCAGGAATATCAATATCACCACAAGCCCATCACAGCACCCACCCACTAGCCAGATATCAATGGGCTGCTAGCGCGGACTTAGTCACCTCTACCTAGCTTCCTACTGGTTAAAATGCACACACGCATTCTAAAATGCTCTTACCAATTCTCATACCTAGAACTTCGATCCTCCAATAGCGCTCACCCACAGCGCTTTGAGGACATACAAGTGGCATTGGGCACTATAAAAGTGCCATATAACATAACATAACATAAAAACATCACTTAGATTGAGACCAGTTGAACTCTTCCTAAACAGGCAAGTATGTGCTCGGTGGAGGAGATGCCCTGGAGCACACTCTTTATTTACTCTGGCTTCTTTAAAATAGATAGGTCATCAACAGGAAAAGATAGATACAAAAACATGTTTGATTACTATCTATGGATACTTCAACCACAGAAGAGGATGAGGACCTAGTACAATATTGGCACAGCAAGCAATCTGTCTGGCCAGGGGGACTTGTCTCCTAAAAGTGCTCTACTACAAGCGTGCAGTTGGGAGAATTGTTAGTGCATGACATCTATTGTACTTAACTGCGGGAGAAGCCTCACAGTGATGCATATTGAACAATTAACATTTTAAAAAATGAACAGTCACTTCATTGCAGAAAACTATGGAATAACATCTACCCATAGACAACATGCAAGCACAGATGATTATTATTTTAACCGGTACATACCAGCACCCCAAAAAAATCAAGAGTGCTTGTTTTGTGGTGCATATGGTTGGGAAAGCTTTAGTAGTGACTGAGAAGCACTGAGCAGTTACTGACTTGCACATAACAATACCTGCTAAGCAAGTAATGTTTTTGTATCTTAATATAGTCTGATGGTCATATGCACCACTTGCCAAACTTTCTTGGGGCACTCACAAAGGGTGCAGCCATTCACTAATATTCTTAACTTCTCGAACAGGATGCAGTCACCCATTAGAGTTCTTGGTTTCTCTCACAGAGACATCCACCCACTAAGGTATGCATGTTCCTCCACGGGCCAAAACCATTCCATTGTTTATGTTCTCTAGTTTTCTCAAAGGTCATAGCCACCTACTACAGATCCCTGGTTCTCTCACAAGATAAAGTCACCCACTCAAGCTTTTCCACTAGGTCCAGCCACATGTTAAGGTCTGTGGCTTCACCGAATGTGTCTGGATGCTCACTAAATTTCTCAGGATCTCCCACAGCATATTTCATAATTTTCTCCAACTCTGCCACTGACTGCTGCCACTCTCTTTTGTGGGGAGTTTTCCTGTGAGGCCAGTCCCACATCCATAACTGTCTCATTGCTCTGACTGTGCAGCAACATACAAGAGGTAGGATGTTGGCGCTCTATGTGCTGCTTCACGTTGGCCACCACCACTGCATGTTCCAGCTCCTCGAGCTAACGGACTGCCTGCAACAAATGTGATATGTTGCAGCATGCCATATAGTTAAGTCCAGGTGGTCCTGCTTAAAGGTGTGCACTGCCAGCATCCCACAGAAATCAACTGCTTCTTCGTGCAGTGCAAATATCAGGTGTCTGCCATTGGCCACCCACAGTTGACAGTGCTAATGGAACTGATTGGGCAGGATGGACAGATGTGGGCGTTTTGGAACGACGTGCCTGATGTCACTGCCATGCTTCTCAATGACCCTGGGAATTCCTGGGACACTCTTCCTCTTTTGCACCACTGTTTGAGTTGCTGTTTTTGGCTGACGGGGCACTAGCAGGCTGTACAGGGGCAGGGTACGGCCCTGCTTGGTGAGTATTATTGTGCCACTGGTGAACATCGTACTTCATGATAGTCACCCTCTGGGTTCAGCCCATACTCTTTCCTCTTTGCCACTGCTTCAACGTATTCCTGTGCTCCAGCGGATGGCCCTCCTTGGTGCCAGGGCAAAGCAGTACTACACCCAAGACCATGAGTGCTTTGTACAGCATGGACTTTGCTGCTCCCTGGGGATCCTCCAGTTCCTGTGTTGCCCCTTTGTAATGGCAGGTTCATGAATAAGTTTTTCCTCACCTCTCAGTTCCACCTCCTTTTCCTTCACTCAAGTAGGACCACCACCTGCTGTGGCACCTTTACAGACTGCTTCTTCCCCAGAGCCTGTTCCTGCCAGACCTCTTCCTTATCCTTGGCTAACGTGCTCTGCTGGGTGTAGACCACATGCTTTTGAATATCCCCCACCAAGACTATAGCCAAAGCCCTGGGTCTCATCACCAGTGGGCAGTATTTCCACTGTAAATCCACTGGAATACCGTCCAACACAATTAGCATTACCACAACTTAGTCCGGCGCTATTAGCGCCAGATCCCAAGTTGGTGATGTGTGGTTAATCCACATTTTTCTTGAGTCTATAGGACTCTATGGGGCATTTTCAGTGCAATTACTGTGGCGGAAATGGGTGGAAAGTTGGCCGGTTTACACCCAGCTCAGAGATGGGAGTGAATCCACTGTGTCTCCCCAAACTTGGGATTGGGAGGGCAGTAGGTAAGGGACACTAATAGCCGCATTTCTACTGCTCTGCCCAACCCCTGATGAGGCCCATTGTGTTGTTCCGAGATGCTTGCTTCCTCATCCCCATTCTTCTACATGAAGATTATGCCCGTGCTTACTTCCAATGATGCTTCTTCTGTGGTCATTAACTAGTGTCCCCACCTCCACTGCTTCTATGGAGGTAACCAAAAGAGGTCATGCCTCCTCTGTGGGTATATCATTAGGATGCCTTTACACCCCCACTTCCATGCTACTAGTCAGGGACTGCTTTGATGGCCATGCATCCTTTCAAATTGCTTCTAATGAGGCCTCCCCATTGCTCAGGCTCCCCAGAACAATCAGAGGTTGGGCAAAGCTTTGAGAACTAAGCCCATGCACTGGTGGCAGAAAACTACTGGCTGTTCCACTTCCTCATCTACCTTGGGTGAATCCTCATTCTGTGAGAAGATCTTCCTCCTTTTGCAAGGCAAAGGGCAGTTCCTCCACCTCCTCCTCCTCTCTTCCCACGTTCTTCTCCAAGCTGTAAATGACACCATGAGAGAACTAAAAACAGCTGTGAGAAATGAAAAAAACAGTCTGACTTAGAACTCTACTGTGTGAAACCAACCCCAAGAAACAAGAAGAAAAATGCTAAAAACAAGTCAAGTAAAGTAATCCAACTTGAAAAGTCAGGGGAATTAACTTAAATGCCAAGGACGAGCATGCTCGTCCTTTTTGCATAGACTTGCATAGTAGCCAGGCACTTATACTGCTTCATACTAAGACAAAAACAGTAGAGGATGAACCAACACAGGAAACGCCACAGCAAATGTGGAGATATGATATGATATGATATTTTTTTATATCGCGCTCGTACACAAGTGATTCAGAGCGCGACCAAGCAAAGGGATGGGAATAAGGGAGAACAAAAAATAAAAACAACGATTTTACTAGGCCCAGAGACATTACGAGCATGCAAGTGCATGAAGAAGGGAAAAAGGGGGAAAGTGCATGGGAGGGGGAGAAGTGCAAAGTGCAGAACACAGGAGAGAAAAGAATGAAGAATACGTTAAATAAATAAATATAGGCAATGAAAGGGTGGTAGTGCAGCCAACAAGTGGCAAATTCAAGATTAGTCAGATAGGGTATATCTGATAAGGTTCTATGTGATTTTGCCGACCTATTTTTGGTCGTGGTACTTTTCATCGCCGGATTTTACATCGCCAGAAACCCTGTTTTTTTTATTTTTTTATTTTGGGGGGTGTTTTGTTGGGGTTGGGGTATTATTATAATAGTATGGTGGGGGTTCCCCCCCAGACTCCCCCGTTACTATTATAATAATAAAATCCAGCGATGAAAAGTACCACGACCAAAAATAGGTCGGCGAAATGCGTGTATACCATCTGATAAGTGCTGAAGAAGAGTGGGCGACTGTATGGGTACAGAATACAGAACCCGGTGCAATGGGAGGCCTGGCGGCAGTGCAGGTGGGAGCCAGGGTGAGCAGGTATCTGGGCCCGAAGGACAGAGGGTGTCCTGGTGCAGAGTGCCAAGAGAGAAAACACGTCATCAGGGGAGAAGAGGGGCAAAGACGGAAGCGAAGAGGAAGGTCTTGAGGTGCTTCCGGATGAGTCCACAACCGGAGATGAGACAGGAGATGGGACCACAATCACAAATATGCTGAAAGAAACTGAGTAATGGTAAACACCTTTTGTGTTTATTGAGGATATAATTAAGGTACACAACACACTATCTGGATTTTTAAAATATTACTAAAGGAAACAATAAGAAAAAAGACACACGAGGAAAGGGATTTGTTTTTTTCATATGGGGGATACGACGAACACAATCACAATAAACTGAGCAAACTCTAAAAGAAAGGGCATACATATTTTCAGAAAACCAACAAAACAGCTGGAGCTCAAAATCTCCTCTGAACCCTGCTCAAATAATCAAAAAATACTCCATCTGAGTGTTCACCAACACACACAAAGGAACAGAACGTGGACAGGTTTTACATTGAGGCTACAACTTCATTGCGAGATTCTAGGGCTCTGATTGTATGAACGAACTAGATGCATCGGCCCCGAGGGTTCTGGGCAAAACTGAAAAATAAACCTGAATCTTTGAGAGATGCACTCATTACCGTTACACGTTCGACACAATATTTGTCTGTGCCACATGGCAAGGACTAAAACACTTGAGGGTGCACATTTGTCCAGGTCTACTTAGGACAAGGCTATGTGACACATATGGGCCTCATCAGAGGTTGGTCGGATCAGTAAAAATACGGTGGTAACGCTTTTCCCGCTGCATTACCACCCCGCCCCATCCCGAGTTTGGGGGAGAGTCGGAGCACTCTCCTGAAGCTCTGAGATGGGGGTGAATGCATCGACTTTATGGCCATTTCCGGTGCAATTACCGCAGCGCAATTAGCACCGCAGTAATTGTGCCGAAAATGCCCCATGGAGTCCCATGGACTCAACATAAATGGGGATTTACTTTGGTAGAGCAACTTGTGATCCTGCCCTAATAGCACTGGTCCAAGTTGCGGTATCGCTAATTGCATTGGGAGATTTTCTGCCGGTATTCCACCCAAATGGTGATGAGGCCCATATATCATTATCTGCCATATGAACATCGCGGGCCCCCTTGCAGATTCAGTCTTAAAAGAGAGAAGTATGATTCGCTTCTTACCACAAGCAGTAATCAACAACTTGAGAACAGATGAATTGTTCACTTGCATCATTCCTGCTGAGCTATGAGTCACGATGAGAACATGCAGATGCAATATTTGAAGTGTAATACTTTGCAGCTCTTAGATTTTCCTTTGACTGATGAAAACCGTTTTTCTCCGAGGCACCTTAAATACAATATATTTCAAATACCAAGCGGAATAAGATGCTAATGTAGTCATGTGCATTGTGTGCAGGCACGTGCAGGAACAGCACACACGTGATGGACAGGCTTAAGCAATAGCATGCAATTACTTCCATTGTATCATGCAAAGCGATCTCAGCACAGCAAGATCACTTTCTGTACGTTTCTGATTAAGTTCCAGGTAGTGGAAAGAAAAATGTGCAGTTTTTCATTCTCTGGGCCATTAAATGAAGGCGCCATTCATTCCGCCATTCTTTCTATACGTTATTTTTAGTTGATCAAAGCAAGCAACTTGTTCTTGTCTGAAGCGGCCTTCTTCACATTGATTTCCTAGCAGCATCTTAATCTTAATAAACAGACATCCTTTTACACGCTCCTGCTTGATGAACAGATGATCTTGGAAAACAGGCACACCTTAGTGACATTCGGTGACATTGCAACGATGCTCGCCTTTACCGTCGGCACCAGATGCAACGAATATTCAATTACCTAAACATTTCAAGACCTGTACTGGGAGCATCACAAAGATACATTAAGGCGAGTGTGTCACATGGGCATTTGCACACGAATGTGCTCCAAAAAAAGTCATAATGTGATCATGTGACATTAAGACGAATAAAGAAGCACATTGTTTCTATTTAATTGTTGCTATTTAACGTCTCGTTCTCAAACTGTAAAATTTGAATTGTTAAATTATAGTCGCGTCTTCAATGGAAAGTTGCAATCATTAAATACCCATCATGAGTTTCTCGAGCACAATTCTTGTATACGCTTATGCCCATCCTAGTATGTACTCACTCTTTGCCCCGCCCTCATTTGAACAACTGTCTGCCCCTTCTTCTTTTGCCAAAGTATTCCCAAGTAGTTTTTCTTTTAAGACGTTTTTCCTTTGTAGTAAATCAGGAACTGAAGCGGGGCTCCTGTTTGCAAAGTAAAATCTTGATTCTCCTTTCCACTCCGCCTGCCAATTGCGCGATCTGCCCATGCTTGAAACGCCTCTGCAGTCATCTCTTCCCAAGCTTTCAGTGGCTGCGTTATTTCTATTGTATTCCTCCCTCATTCCATTTACACTCTATGGTATGTAAGCACTGCAAAATGAATGATATGTCTGTTTCTAATAACTCCAAAAGCATTGCCTAAATAATGGGCTCTCTTTGAGAGGCCACAATGGTAACAACACATTGGGCCTCATTACGACCCAGGCGCTAAGTGGTTAATGGTGCCATAAAAGGCTGCGGCGCCTTTAACCACTTATCCCCTTACTAGGAGGTCCCTTTGCGGGACCCGACCTGAACGGCTGGTCTGGACCAGCCGTTAAAGTAGGGAACCGCAAAGGGACTTCGCAGGCAATTACGGTACCGCAATTTGCTGTACCGCAATTGCCGCCTTCCCCATTCCCATTGAGCTCTATGGGGCAAAAATGGGAATGGGGAAGGGCCATGGTGAAATGGAGAAATACCGCCCCGCCAACCTTGGAATGGGGCGGTATTTCCCCATTTCACCATGGCGGACTCGTTACAACACCAGCACCAACCATGGTGCTAATAGCGCCATGGTTTAGCGCCGGGGTTGTAATGAGGGCCATTGTTTAAAGTACATTAAGGTTGTATCTGTGGCACCATATGCACATAGGTGTGCTCCTCCTTGTTGCACCAACTCACCACCCTCTCATTTGACACTCAGTTTGTATGTAGAATGCAGGCTCATGAAGTGGACACAAGCCTCAAGTTTCGCAGTTAAGTCCTTTGTTGAGTACAAGCTTAGGTAAGCATCTATATACATATTGAACACACCAGCGCCCAGCACACAGGTAACTATTCTCCAATGGTCCAAGGAGGAACATAGGGGGAAAATACACATTCCATAATGTTATAGCATACAGTCTGACATTGCATGCACTCAGTAATTGTAATTGTTTATTTGTAAAGCACTTATAAACAAGTGAAGTGCTTCACAGCGCTTCAAGGCGCGAAGGAAACAAGGGAATACAGTTGTCATTCTTAGGCCTTGAAGATCCCGAATGATCTAACAACAATAGCGAGCATACTAGGTCAGAGGCATATCTACTAGTAAGTGCTTGACAAAAAGGAGGACATTGGCGGGGGAGGAGCATATAGATCAATACACTACAGTACTGGTCTGGTGACATTTCAGACTGCTTGGTAGTTGGTCATCCAATGCGCCCATACATGAGAATATCAAGCATGACCAAGCTAGGGAGTGGGAGGACCGGACAGACAGACTTGCAAGGCCTAGAACATTCAAGATCAATGTTGTGCAAGTGCGCAGAACAGGAAGTGCAAGGGAGGGGGGTGGATAAGTGTGCCTAGTCCAGCAGGGGCCTGGGTTAAGTGCAGAGTGGTTGCTTCCTCATGGACATAATGCAGTAGTGGCCAAGCAGAGAGCAGAGGGCTGGAGGCAAGTGCAGGACTGGCGGGGGAGCCTGAGACATGTGGGGCTCTAAAGGTGCATCAGGCGACAGTCAGCTAGCTGTGGAGGTTGGGGCAGAAAATTAAGGGTGGGAAGAAGAGAGGAGGAGTTTAGCAGGGGAGAGGGACAGAGAAAGAGGAAGAGAAGAGGTAGGACTTGAGTTTCTGGAACTTAAGGAGGTCTGGCTCAAGATGGAGAGAGATAGGTAGGCTGTTCCTGAGGGATACACATCAATTTACAAATACACACACACAACCTGACACTCACACCTCACTGAACACACAACTAGTTGTAATGCCTGTAGCACACTGGATCTGAAGGCAGCTTCCACCGGAACGGAATGGGGCAAACAACCAATACCCACATCCACGCCCAACCTAGACAATGGGCCTCATTATGAGTAAGCCGGTCTGGTAACAGGGCAGACCCTGCCGGACACAGCAGCCACAGTAAGCAAACCATAACGGTGCCGGTGCTTCCGTGTGCCCCATTCCCCATAGGGAATTACAATTTCCCGGCGCCTGACTTTCTGGAATGCCGGGGTTGTAATCCCCCTGTGTTACCGGCAAGCCAGGTGCCGGTAAATCTTACAAGTCTGGCAGCAATCCGCCGGTAGAACCAGCAGGGTTACTGCCGGACTTGTAATGAGGCTCAATCTTATCATTGGGTCGAGTTGGTGCATGACAGAATGGCTTTTAGAGGTTCGAATCCGTGTTCGAGTCAGGGGCAAGGTGAGGTCCTGCTGTTTTAATGAAATGCTCAAAGACGCAGTGACTTGAAGGCTTCCACAGCAGTGAGCCAGTGTTCATGTTGAGGTTGTAAGGAGTGCTTCTGTTGCAAATTGGTATTGAGCCAGTTCAGAGATGCAGGACAGCAGTTTGAAGTCTTGAAGTGCCAGAGCAGCACAGTAATGCCTATATCAGCTGAACGAGGTTGTTTTCTTGAAAGTCTACAGATGAATTAAGGATGGAATTGGAGACCCCTTCCTTATAAAGGCACATTTGCACTGGGGAATGGACAAAGGCAAACCTCCTGTAAGGGAGCCTATCCATGTTTCTGTAACAAGTGATCCCTGCCTTATCACATCACACACAAGGTGCATTGAATGACTTATCCAATAGAAAATTGAGGGGTTAGGAAGGGAAAGCATGTGAAACCCCTTCTCTGTTCCACTGTTGCCTCTTTGGCTAACCTGCCATTTCTTAATGCCTGCTGACTTCAAAAGGCCCATGTAATGCAGCACCCTCCTGTGAGGCTGCCCTTTGCTATATGAGTAGCCATTTGAAACTGGCTTCTCTTGAGATCTCCCGGTGAGGGCTCCTGTGGCCTAACAGTGGTGTAACTCTTCCATAGAATCAAAGGAAGACAGTATCCTTGCTATTGCTTCACTGGGAGCAGTGGGGAAAGCCAGGCCGGCCATTAATAGGAAAATCTACATGACATCATTGACCTCGGTTCACTAGGTTGACACATGTATGATTTCCAATCGGTGTGACGTATGTGCTCTTATAAGTCACAATACCATAACTAAGTATGGATTATTCTTACAGATAACCATGCAAATAGACTGCCTGGGCTCCAATTATTATATTTTATTTCAATACCACTAACCCCAAACATGCCCCTAAACATCACTTTGCCACAACTGCCCCCTTCTTCAGATTCCTATTGTAGAAGGACCACAGTAACACATCTGCTAGATGTGGACATGAATTATGTCTATCCTCCTATTGGGATAGACAGCTCAAACAACACAGAGAATAGAAATGTACCTCTGAGCACAGCTTGATCTTCCATTAAAAATAAGTCCTCTGAAACTTTTTATAGCTCACAAGAACTCAGGTTGCCCCAGTCATAACATTTCATCCCAACTGGTATTCATTCATTTTTGCTGAGTTCCTACATATCTTTCGGGCAGGGTTCATCCATGTCATTCTGATCTAAATCCTTGAAAACATATTCAGCCTTCTTAGCAGGAACATGATCTCCTTTTAACGAATGTCTCTTGATATATCATATATGCCTTTGATCTTTTTTCAGATTCTACACATACCAGACCACTAGCAACACCACAAACATCATTGTGGAACTTGCTTTAAGGCATTCCATTGGACTGGGATGCTGACATTTTGCACCATGCAGAGTGGTGCATTCCTTTTGGCATAGGCTCCATAAAACCTGGCTGCACCGGAAGGACTTCCACAAGCATTTATTTCCCAGAAGGAAGTTACTCCATCTGAAACTCTACAATGACTGTCCCAATGTTCTGTGCGGTACCGTACAAGGTACATGCATGTGTGCACTTGGCTTCACCTGAAGTCATCATTATTCTGTTGGCAATGGAGGAAGTAGAACCTTGGATGCCCTCCATCAATACACACCAAGGAAATGTCTCTGAGACAAATTGTCAAATGTCCACCCAACAGTGGAGTGACTTTACTGAAAATGTTGGGGGGGCATGACAACTGAAGGAAAAGGGCAGGGTGGAGGAAGGGTGGCTGGTGGCTCTGAGGGATAACGCTAAACTACAACACCACACAAGTCCCTTGCCGATGCTCACTCATAAGTGGTGTAAGACTGGTGGTGTATCTTTAAAAAAAATGTAATTCTAAAGACATGCCAGTCTTCTGAAAGTTATAACACCACAATACCTGTACCTCTCTCAAAGAATCTCAAGACCACACACTGCCAAATCCACCAGAACCCCTTACACCAACCGAATCACAGTACCTAAGGTCTTGAGTAGATGCGCTAGAGGCTCCATCTGCCCCTTCATTGCTGCCTCCTACTGGAATTTGCTAACACCTCACCTCAGAGGAATAACCTCACACCTATCTTTCTGCAAAGCGATCAATACCATGCTTTTTGTATGAACCTGCCATCACCCTCTACGACCGGGTGCTCACTGTACACTCACTGTATCCATAAATAACTCATATAACCAAAAGGAAGTATTGTAATATCTGCTCTTAACTGCTAAGCTTATTGTAACCATTAGCAATCTTCATACCATGTAAATAAGACATTTCCTTGGACCAACGTCTGAATGCCTCAGGGCTGCTCGTGAGCTTTATAAATAATAAATAAATAAATAAATACATACAGTGGGGGTCATTACAACCCTGCCGGTCTGGTAATAATGGTGCGGTATGCTTACAGGCACCATTGAAACTGGACCGGCAGAGTACAACTTTTCAGGCGGGATGCCCTCCCGCCTGCCATGTCTGACCTGGCGGAAGGAACGGCATCTGCCCGCAGACTTTGACGGTAGCACCGGCACCATTACGAGTGGTGCCGGTGGTACCGTCCTCCCCTTTCTCATTGAGTCCAATGGGACTCGATGGGAATGGGGATTTTCTTTTTTCCGGCACGGCTACCGCCTGACTCATAAGGAGGCCCAGTATGTCTTTAGAATTCATTGCATTGACAACAGTAATAAATGCCAGTCTAGCCAATTAATAACACATACCATGCTTGCTTTTTCAAGATGCCCAGAATAAAGTCATGTCACAATAAGAAAGGGCTAGACTGGCTGCCCCAAAATGCCAGGCTGAGTCTAGCCATGTAACATTTCATATTTGCCTTCTCGATACCTATAAACAAATGCTGCACTTGCCAAGTTCCTCTTGTGGACACATATACATACATACATACACACACACTAAACATTCATAACCTTTAACCATGGACAGCATCAGGGCCTTTCAACCTTTTCAAATAAAAGAGGTCTCGAGCCTCAGGGGTGGCCCCCAGCACCTGCCCCCATTTTTCCAGTCAGCACTCAGCGTTCTTGTAACACAGCAATATATTAATTTCTCTCTATTTTCGTTCTGGCGCTTAAAATGTGCACTTTGCAGCGCTCACATTACAAAATGCATTTTCTCTTCCCACGGGATACACTGGAGTGTTATCACCACATTGCCTACTAACACTGGTTCCTCCACATCAGTCACTTGCTGACAAAGAAGGGTTTATAGCTCTTTGGTGGGCATTTAGTGTTTAAGCTCTGTGCTGGCTGGCCGCCTTGAGCGAATTGGCGGCTTTTAACCCTATCTTGGTCAACATTGTAATATATGCACCTCACGGGTGCCTGAGACTGTGTTTGCTCTAGTCAGGGGACCCCCTAACCATCATGTGGAAAATGGGCACCCTCACGTCTTCATTCCTGCCTGCCACCCACCCAGTGACACAACAACATAACATTCACAAACTTCATTCCACCCAGAACATACAAACAATGCATTACTTATCGTTCATTCAGACACAAAAGTCAACACGCATGCTTGCATGCACTTTCCCTTGCATGCACCCAGCACCTCCATTGAAATGCACTACGTGCACACAATATTCATATGTACATTACATACACAATAACACATGCAAACTGTGGTGCAACGGCCATTGAGCAGACCATGCTTTATCCTCCGTGGCCCTGCCAAACGAAATGTCAAATTACTTGACCTGGCTGAACTACATTGTCATGGCAGGACAAGACCTGACAAACATTGCTTGGGGGGAGTGCACTTTTAACAAGAGCCTGGCAATTAGTAATAATTTAACGCATATCATTGTTAGCACTTGAGTTTGTATGCATACATTTTTAGGCAAATGAAATCATGATGGGTGACTTGGTACTTGCATGACAGGGGAGTGAGCAGGGCATGGGAGACAGAAGGCAGCTCATTCTCACAGTGCTTAAGTGTGTGTTTCTGACACACAGAGTCAACAGCTTTTAACATTTAAGCCGACAAGAATAGTCTCATTAAAATATTCAGATGCACCCACAAAGTTTGCCTCTCCCCCAGCGACTCCCTACAGTCTCTAAAAGTTAGCCTCTCACTACAGTGTTAGCCCACAGTCAGGGCCGGCTCTAGGTTTTGGGGGGCCCTGGGTGGCAAAAGATGTGTGGGGCCCCTTGCAGAAAATGGTGTAAAAAGAAAGGTGTCATTAACATCAAATAAACTGACGTTCAGTATCTGAATTTTAATGGTTAAAATTACAGTTGGAGCAATATCAGGAGTGAGGCTTATTTTGGAGCAGCCGACCGAGTGAGCTGAATCATTTGTAGAGATGGGGGCCTCAAAAGATAATACTGTGATGAGGAAGAGCAGAGCAAAGAAAAATGAAGATCGCCGGTAAGTAATCAAAACATACCTAATTCTCCAAAGATGTATGTAAGGGCAGGGATTCGCCATAGGCCTGACAGGGAAAAGTGCTTTTGCTGACGTATAGTGCAATCATAACAAAGCCTGTTTACCGGAAAGGTACTGAGGCAGTCGGAGTAAGCAATTCTGCAGGTCTTCAAATGTCATCAATAGGGCTCAATCCAGGAAAAAGTGTGGGGATCATTAACATACACACAGGGACTCAACGTATCCTGAAGTGGAATACGACATTTTATTCAACTGGCCTTTCCTAATAGAAGAAAATTCAAAATAGAAATGAGCATTGTCGTTCACAAACTGAATCAATCCCCGGAAGAAAAAAAAACAGCTAGAGGAGATTTTCCTAGAACACTGCTGCAAAGTATAAAAGGTGTGCACCATTTTAACACAAAAATCTATATTGAAATATTCTATGGAAAGCAAAATACCAATTCAAGACATGTGCTTTGAAGACACTTTCATGTGGTTTTATGGGTTCAAAACCTGGTGGGCGAAAACTTGAGCAAACCTGCTATTTTTCATGCTGGCCTCAAAAACACCCCAGGGGGATGAAGTCGGCACTGTGAAAAAAGTGAGCGGACGCTGTCAACCCACATGTAATCTTAACTTGTACCCTGAAATTCAACGCAGGACCAGGGAGAACATCTTCAGGTCAGCAACCTCTCTTCCCACAATCATGGACCTGGTAAATTATCACAACAAATGTGCCTTCTATGCCTTTCCCCTCTTCACCACAATGTTTGGCTTTCAACAATACTCTGTTTTAAATTGGACCTGAAAAGTTCACACATCATAATTAAAGTACTCCAGTAATACAGAAATCTTTATTGAAATATGTCAAACAATAAGACTACACATGTTGTGTTATTTTCACCGCATCTTGAACACTACAAATAACAGATTGTTATTCCACACACAATTATAAAGAATGGCTTGCAGGCTGTCTTTTGAGACTTAATCATAACAAAAGATAAGGCGATATGGTAACCTTTTGCATCTTTTGACAAAGACGTGCTTTAAATGATGGAAGTAAAATGTGACATTCTCCTCCCACATTTCTTTTTTCATGTAACACACTAAATGTGAATATATGAATACCATTGATGAATATTATGAATACCACCCAGTACAGCACCCTGGCAGAGGCTGCTGACTTTGAGTCAGGCCACCAACCAGGGAGAGGGACTGAGTCACGCGGGGTATACCTGCCGCCTGCTTTATGTAATGGACAGCGCAAGCCTGGCTGGATGCCCCAGCCAGACTCTATCCAATTAAATAACTGATGCAGCAGCTGCAATGTGGCCCACAATTTGGCACAGAAGTTGGGGGGGACTTGTCCCACCTGCCCCCCCTATAATTACGCCCATTCCTCTCATGCCTCCCACACCTCTCAGGGCTGACAGTGTAACATTCTTCTGTGCTGGATGGCAGCAGGTTGTATATTAAACCTGCCCCTCACTGATGACTTGGGGAACACTCTAACATTGCACTGAGGGTTCCTAGCTCAGTGTTTATTTATTGGCATTGGTCTATGGCACCAAATCAGAGTGAGGACATCATCGAACGCCATCATCATTCAGCTACTCAGCTGGCCTCTCAATTTGCTAATTAAATCTCACTATCAAGTGCCACATATGGTTTACTTATTCGTTGTAGTGCTTCTCTATACATCCTCCTGCTTGGACCACTTGGTGCTCACAACACCGCACCTTTCTGCTCTGTTTGCTTGGTGTTGGATCCCTATTGGAGGGTGGTTAAGTCCTGCGGATGGCTTCTTACCATACAACAGTACTCCTTGGGTTTGTCTCCCAGTAGTTTTGTGAATCAGCCTGGACCAGAATTGCCTGGTCCAGAATTGCAGTGCCCAGTTACTAACTCTCTCTCTGTCTCTCTTTCTGTCTGTCTGTCTGTCTGTCTCTCTCTCTCTCTCACACACACACACATATATACACCTACACACATACACACCTACACACATACACACTCGCACAATCAGCTGCTAGGGTAAGGCCACATGCTACATGCCCCTTTCATTGTTTGCATGTATCTTTCTCTGACTCATCTTCATTGATTAATCACTCTCCCCACAAAAGCAAATGTTTTACTTTTCTTGAACCCTGGACACTTTTAAATGTTTTCAAAGTGTAGACAGTGACAACCGCCAATGATGGCAGACAAAACTGGAATGTATGCTCCATGACCCCTCTTTACCTACCGTTGTCTTTGGCTTGGATGGATAATTTAAACCTCCAGGTACATACCTACTATTATTTCCTGTTGCCAGAGCACATAGGTGTGTTAGTGCAGGCAATTTGGATTCTCCAATTGTAAGCATTACCAACATGAACATTTCTAGCAGACCACTGGCTGCTCCAGACTTCGCCCCATCTCCTGCCACCTGCTTTCTTTCACTGTCACTGGATTCCGAAAAAAACCCTCCCCATCCTGCCACTTGCTTGTTTGCATTCACAGTGCGGCTTCAGGGGTGACGATGTATGGCCTGCCACGCTTCCAGGTCCCTTCCTCTAACCTGGAAGCGGCAGGCGAGGCCGGCGCAGCAGGCCAGGCGGACTGTGCAGGACTGTACCATCTCGCGTCACTGTACCCCAGCGAAGTCTCAGGAGAGGCCAATGCCTATGGTGCTGGTGTGAAGGGGAGAGGCTCCGAGGAGAATTGAGGAAACCTGTTATACTTCAAGTGGCTGTTAACTGTTCAGATGGGGCACAGCCCACCATCACCCAGTGTTCTGTGCGGACATCCATTTCTTGGGTCCTCAATAATACTTTGGAGTCTTCATCTCAGATAAATGATGCTAAAGCCAGTGTCTCTCCTATATGTGTAGTTAAGGTCAGTAATCATGCGTTGCAGGTCAAGGCAAGGACTACTCACAGGAGACATCATATTCATAAAGAGAGCAGGGATTCAACAGATGAATTTGGAAAGTTTATTCTGTTGGTGTTATGTGTGTTCATCATTGGGTGTAGTGTTTTGTGTAGCACCCTAATGCCCAGAGGGCCTATATCGGTGCTATATACATTAATACAATAAAAAATAGAAAAATAAAGGTTCCATTGTTTTCTCTCGGATTATTTTCCTCCAATCTCTCTATTTACACACTCTTATGCCGACAGAAATAGATGACAAGCTCCACCCAAAGTACTGACAATAATTTCTATGGAAGCTTTCTCAGTTGTGTTTTAGTGGGAAAACCTGAGGTACACATTTCACACAATCCCTTTTTTCCTCACAAAAAATAGACCTTGCACCAAGGACATTGATGTCGGCATGCCAATTGCCGTATTTGAAAGGCTGCACAAGTAGGCCTTGTCCTATCCAGGTTTAATGCTTTTGCAGTGCTCATTGTTATTATAATATCCACACAAAAAATTACAAAGACTGTGCTGCTTCCTTCCAAACATGCTGCATGAGTTTTCAGAGTCTCCCTATAGCAACATTCCACCAAAAGAATGCTCACATAAAGGTTTCCAACACCTAATCGAACTGACTGTTTTTGTTAATGTCTTTAACTTGTGTTGGATGGTTTTGATGTAGGATATTAGTGCTACAGCTTAGAGGGGAAAGCTGTAATCACCCTTTACACTTGTTATGCACCCCTGGAACAGGCCTTAGCCCATAACTCAGGTATGGACTGATAACTCAATTCACCCCCTCCAATGGCTGTCATGTCTCATTCGAACATTCAAATAGTTGGTGGTCCATTGTAAAATGTGGCATAAGATTGCCTTTAACATTTAAAATGGCTGCCAATTCTTCCATCCAAAATGCAATCTAAGAATGCACAATACAAGATTCCAGACACCTTCTCCACTATCATTACTCAACTGATGAAAGCTACCTCAAATATCTCTCCCCCTCGTCTGCGAGATTGTTTTTTGTTAGATTGAGGTTTGGGACTCTAATAATCGCCACTCGGACAGCGCATTGGGCTGGGGAGGCTCAAGTCTCTGCCATGTATGTGGTATGGGAGCCAAGTCACAGTCCCATTTTCTGTTTTCATGTGTTGCCACAAAATCATTCCTGGCAAATTATTTACACCCTCTAATTAGGGAAGTTGGAGTCCGCTCACCTATCGAGGCACCGAAATGATGCAGAGGGACTATTATTCCATACATAGTAACATGTGTTGCTAAATATATCTATAGAGCCCGGCGTTTAAGGCAAAATGTATTGGGTCAATGATAAAGAAATTAATGAACCTGAAAGTATTCTAATCTGAAATTCGGCTTTTTCATCTAATCAATGAATATGTTAATGTCAAATTCAGATTTTTCATCTAATCAATGAATATGTTAATGTCATCATGTTTTGATATCATGTAACAGATTTTAAGACACGGCACACTCCAGCCAGAGACTTCTTCCACTGACACTGAAGGTGGCGCACAATAAAACATGCCTTTTGAATTTTTATTATTTGAACCCTCGATTCCTTTTTTTGTAGAGGAACCCAACCCGTCTCACACCCACCTAAACAAACATTGCGATGGACGCAATGGACTATGAAGCAGGCCAGTGTGTAAAAAAGAAATATTTATTTATTTTTAGAATTCAAATGAAATTTAGAGCAAAACGAAATTTAGGGCTGCAGCCACCACAGCATTGCAATATAGATGCAAAATCTTCTAATACAATGAATTCAATTTTCTGACATTATTTACATAAACCTTAAATAGAAATGGACATAAAATCACTTTTCTGCACAATCATAGATGGCACATATGCTATGCACTCCCCCTGCAATACTCCCCCAAACACCTGCTAACTAAATTCTGTGTGGATAGAAAGCAGTGACAAGGACTCAGCAAGAAGAGGAAAACATTGTTTTTTTAAATTCGACCCACCACCCCAGAAAGGGAGGCCAAAACAAAAAATGAAAAGCCTCAAAATGAGCAAAATGGCCCACTCAGATTTCACAGGTTACTTAGATGTCAGTTTCCATTTGTGATTGGATAGATAGGACAGAAATGTGTTTGGCTGCTCTAAAGAGACAAGGAAGCTTATAGGCTACTGAGCAGTGTACTAAAGCAATGTGAACACAGGGGAGAAGATCTATTTTGGGAGGAAACCAATGCAACAAAAGTCACACAGGCAGAATTGCAATTTCTTATTTCACACCGGCTTTGAACTGGCAAACAGCTAAGGAAATGGGCTTAACAATCAAAATCGGAAATCAGTTTCTGGGATGGGAAACAAAGACACAGAACAGATAGGATACTAAGAGAAGTCATGTCTCTAATGTATTGATGATATGTTTTTTTATGGAAAAAGCAAATCAGATTTTTAAAGGAAAGCAAACACACAGGCAAAATTGGTTTTGTTAGCAGAATTATTACTTTATTTAAAGACTAACATTTGTTAAAGAAAGGCACTTGGCATGAAGAGGTTGAGTTCGAATTACAACCAAATCACTGTGCATCTCTTTATAGTGGAATTAATTGAGTTATTCCAAATAATACTAGGGACTTACACAGGTAACTAAAGGAAATAAAGAAAAAATAATATGGTAACAGATATGAACATATACAGATTCTTCTAGGGGAAAAGGGTGAACAGAAGCTACTGAAAATGTGGGAAATAACTGAGGTTTTTATGGGATTTGAATAGGATTTGAACAGGATGCAAGGTAAAATAGGGGGATATGCAGTTTTGGGTACTTTGTGATGGGATACTTACAAAGCAAGCTTTGGTTTTGTAATTTGACAGACAGCAGGGTCTCTAGACGGTGGGCATACAGATATGGTCACAGGCAGCGGGGTCAAGAGATCTGGTTATTAGGTCAGCTGAGATCTTCTGGTAGGAATGGCCGGGCAAAGTCTGGTCACTGTGGACAGCGGGATGAGTCAGCTGGGCAAAGAGTCTGGTCACTGGATTCTCCTAAAGGGATCAACTGCCCTTCCTCCTATCTCCCTGGATTATTGGGATGAATGTTGTTCCTAATAGGTGGTTCTGCCTGGTTGGGATCAGCTGCCTCTGGACCTGGTTTGGGACTCTCGGAATCTTGAAGGGTGAATTTTGAATGTTGAATATCTCTGTGTCTCCCTGTCTACACTTTAAATAGCCGGAGTGACATCATAGAATTTTACAATATGGGTGGAAGCACCCAAGAATTAGTCCTATCCTAGGATAGGCTAGCCTATCGGTCCTCCCACGTCGACCCGAGCTGATTGGTTCAGGGGAAGTGACATCAGTTTATGTGTTTGTGTTGTATGACTTGCTTTGTTACACTGCAGTTACTTTTTGCCAAAATAAGTTATGGAACAAAACTTTATATTTACAATAGTCACCATCATATAAATCAGAAAGGCAGATCCAATATTTCACAAGGAATATGCTGGTCCAAACACTAATTCTGTGCTGTTTTAAGGAGAAACATATTATCTAAAATGATATAAATGGCTACACATAAGCATAATAGTATTTGGCATAGTTTCCCCAAGTTTAATATCCATGCCATTTATGCTTCCCCCAGAAATGCATTTTCCCTACCATTTCAGTTCACCACGTGCCACAGAGCTGCACAGTCTTATTGTGTTTTTCCAAAAATTACATGTAAACTGTTTTAATATCACATCGCTGCTAATTCAAATTGCAAAGAAAAATGTCTTAAAGTATAAATGTTCTGCATTGTCAATGAGGTAGATTTGCCCAAGATGTGGGCAGCGCTGCCACCCCCACAATCCAAATTGTCTTCCCTGGGTCAGCTTGCACAGGGTTTCCAAGACTCCCTGTTTGAAATCCTCCAGTGGATACTGGGGATGAATAGATCGCAAGTCAAACCTTTGAGGCAAAACACAGAGCTCCCCCCCATCCATTGTCCTTGGGAGCAGTTTTGTCTTGCAGTTTGGGAGAACCTGTAATCATCACACTGGCCAGTCCATAAGAACAGGGCACCTGCCCTTGCAGCCTTAGTCACTGGTAGGTGCGAAATTAGCCTTGTTGCCAAACTGGTTTGACAGAAATTCCTGGGCCTCAGCCAGGATGATTTGACTTTTGGGGGGAAAAACAGAGCACAATATATATATATATATATATATATATATACCTTTGCAGCCCCCTCCCCCACATGTGTAATTGTGTTTATGTGCGAGCTACAGTATTATTTCACATTTTGCTTTCCCAAGATCATTTTCTGCTTGGCAACAATAGATTGACATGTGTTCATTTCATTTTTCTCATGTTGATTTCACCAGATGCATTTTTTCTCTGCACACAGTTTCCTCTGCATTTACTTTCTGAAAGACTTTTTATAGATATGGTCAGTTTCTAGACACAGAGATGTGCCTGCAAATTGTTTCTTGGTAATTGACAAAACGCAGGAGAGTGCATGTTTGCTTTGAAGTACTTTACGTGTGTTGGTTTATTCCAAAATGTAAATCCAAACCGTGTGGACTTAAAGCAGAATTTCCATGAACTTTAGTGATGAAACAATGCCGTTCTGGGAGGGATGGCCTTACTTGATGGTGTTCAAAATGACATAAATGGATAGGACTGTGTTTTAATAGAACAAACTGTGCAATGTTAAAAATTAAAGTAGCACTGGTGTGATGCTGTTTCAAATGTAGGTCATTTTCTGTGCATCCTTGAATGTTTAAATGACAGAACAGCAAGCATAGCCATTCTGAATTTGATTTGTTTTCTGTAGATTCACGTGAATGAAAAGAAAATGCAGCTGTCCTTGGGGTGGCTCTGTTCAACTCTCGTCCCATAGGTGCTCAGCAGACAAAAGCACATCCATTTTTGGGTGACTGCTGAAATGCAGTTTTTGTTGTAGCCTTGGGCCTTAAATGTACCCCACAATTACTAAGAGCTAGTGGGGCTCTAGTTACAATCCCCCCAAATCTTACCTTTTCTCCAGTGGGCACTTTGCACTTTTGTGATATGCACACTTGTTCTCTAAATTTAATGAATTTTGATTGATTGTATTTTAACCCTATCTACCTATGTATATGTCTATGTTTGTAACTATTTGGTATTTTGGCAAATAAAGTATTTTGATTGATTGATTGATTGATTGATTGATTACTCATCTTATACTGGGCAGTCCAGTTACTTAATCTTACGAAAACAAAGATCTTGCTGGCATTAATATACCCAGATTACAGTGTGAAGCTGTAAGGGATTTAGAACATGTGTGTTCACTGTATATTTCTCACTGCAGTACCTTATACAACCAATTATTTTACTGAATATGGTTTGCGGTTGGGCCTGCTCGGGGCAGGGGGTTTGGGTAAGGCAAAATAAGGTGGAGAGTGTGATGCTGGAAATGCATCTAAGAGACATGGCCTCCTTGTCCTTGTTCTATACCTCCTCAAACTGTGTGTTATGCTTAACGTCTGCACAGGAGTCCAGTCTGGACCCCTTGCAGTGTAGCTCTTCATTTTGTTCTTGGTGAACCATACCCATGGGATTTCCATAAGGCACCTTGAAGGTAGGGGTACAACCATGTACAACTAGTGTGTATTTTTGGGCACATGGGTGTTGCCCAGAGAGCAGGGTATGGGCTGGTGGCAGCTACATGCTGATGTGACGGTGGATCATCTAGGTATCCCCCGTGTTGTGGAAACCCAGGCCCTGCAATAAGAATCAATGGATTCCTACAGAAAGTTGCCAATGGTGGCTTTTGGTGTCCATTGCCTTACCCCCTTGTTTTTCAAAGTCTCGGAAAGCCCTGGCTCTCTTCCCTTTCCCTGAATGGTTATTGGGTGGAAGGACCATATATGATTGTTTCCTGCCAGACTGGCTGGATCCTTCCATGGGCTGTTTGTTGTGGGTACACGCTTAGGGTGGAGCCTACTTAATGAAGTCAGTAGTCAATATGCATTCTGTGTTATGGGTGTCTGGTGTTGTTTGTGTGACACAATTCCTGAGTCAACCCTGACTGAAACTGGAATGAATGCAATGTGGTGCCGTGAAAGGCTGGGGAGGAGCCCAGAATCCACATTCTGTTTTGTGGATGTCTGGTTTCTGGTGAATAGCTAAATGCCTGTGAGCGTGAGTGGGTGCTGCCTGCATGAATGCACATGTGTGTGATTGCATGGCTGAGGTTGGCTCAGCCTGAGTGAATGGGGAATGTTTAATACAATAGGGGTACTCACACTCACCTCCTTGTCAGAAGATGTAAAAAGAAACCGGAATATGGAGCTAAAGTCATCTTAAGCATACATCCGGGAGACCATCTAGAGAAAGCCAAGAAGTCTCACCTTTGTGGGGCATCAAGAGCCAGAGTAACAACCCACCAACGGAGACCACAGTGAAGACTGAAAGTGAGGCCTTTGCGACACTGCTTGGTTTCTTTCTTCTTCTTTCCATCGACAACCCATTGTCTTCTTCTTCCAAAGGTGGTACATCCATGAAGGGTCTCATTGAGTAAGGCCAAGAAACTCCACCACTTCACCTGACAAGGCACCCAAGGTACTGTGATGTGATAGAGTATCTTCCATCCTCAGCAATCATCCTGGGTCCCAGATTTTTCTTGGATCCTGTTCTCCTGTGACTTCCCAGGTACTTAGGGGGTAGTGTGTCCTGTAGAAAAAGAAGCAGAACATTATTGAACATATTTGGACTGGACTGTAAAATACAAGATAAAGTACACCTTAACCTTTCCCTTAATGTTGCCCAATTGGTGTTGGGGGAGGGGTCATCCTCACATAGTATTGCCTATTTCTTTCAAGAAAGCATTCTGCCAAGGTTCCTAATCTAACCTGCCTTTCTATATTAAATCAGTGCTTTATGATGCCCATGTTTTTTTATAACTGTCAACAGCTGGTGCATTCTAAATTCAATCTAAAGTATACTGTGGTACCACCTACATGGGTATATATTTACTATTATTAGGATACTGCTACCTGAGTACAACGTTCGTTATTTATTGATGTATATATTTCCTTGAACTTTATTTCATATAAAAGAACTGTGTTATCACATAATGTGTGGGCATTCCTTTGTAGGGCCTTGGGGGATTCACCGTACTTAAGAACCTGCCTGCATCACCTCCTCAGCCTTGAATGCTCGTCCATCGCTACCATATAGAGCACCTTGGCCGGGGTGCTCTTTGAGTCTACCCTAACTGCCTAGGGACCAGAAATACAAAAACCATCCCTCCATTTTTTACAGGAAGAAGGGCATAGGCGTAATTATAGGTGGGGACAGGGGGTTTTATACCCCAACTTTTGTGGAATGCCTTTTGGTACCCCCCCATCTTTTGGAGGCAGGGCAGAAGGGGCCTCACGTTGCTCTGTATCAACAGAGCATTAAAATGTGGGCTATAAGGCACTGATGGGAGGCAGGTGAGTATCTACTAGCAGGAACTGTTGTCCCTTTAGAAATGTGAATCGAAGGGAGTGATCAGAAGTGATAAGGGTGCATAATGTTGCATGCTTTATGAAATAATGACTATGCCATTAAAGCCCAAGGGGGATTTGTTAGGCTCACATTAATCTACATGATGCTATTATGATTTAAGCCATACTCCCGTTGCTCAACACATGTCTATGACAATTAATATAGTGTATGGTTAGTTTACTATGAAAGGATAGTTTATTTTGTAATGTGGTTTGCTTCCAGGGCATTGCTATAAATCATTATTTAAGCACATGAAATGTAAAGCAAAACCTTAATAAATATCTATATTAACTAAACCTGGAAAGATGTGCGCGGCCGCTTAACTTGTCCACATCCCAGTTTCACCATTTAACCAAGTGTTTGATCCTGAGCAAATCATTTAATCACTTTATGCCTTTTGTGCAGCTCTGCAAGGGATACTGATTCACTTCAAAGTTTATGTTAATGTATCATGCTATTATAATGGAAAAACCTAATGACTATAGAGTTCCTCCACATATAACTATATTGCAATTTAGGTATTTTGCACCACAAAATGATTTGTCACTTGGCGTATTTATGGCAACTTATTCTAAAGTCACTTCCATGGTGCCTCCAAGTATCAAAGACTGACGATGCGCCTTTCAATGTCCTGTTTTGTGAAGTCATTTCTGTTAGTGCAATCCATATAATAATTAGGAAGTTTGCATGTATTTTGACTCAGAGGACTTGGACACAGCTCTAATAGAAGAGTTTTGTGCATCTTGAATGATCCCGCAGTTTATTTTTTTTGTTGTTGTGTGTTAAAATGCTATCTTCCACTATTGTTACCAAAAAAGTAGATTAGGCCAGGGGTGGGTGGTTTGGGAGGGCCAATGAGATCATGTGGCATTCCACACACTGCATTTCGGTGCTCACCCCCCCCAACCCTCACACTCTTACAATGCTGGATACTCCCCTGCTTAGTTTGGTAAGTGAAGCAGTTTTTGGTGGCCTGTAACCTGAACCATGACTCATTTATTCATTTGCACCAAACCCAAACCGTCCTTAAAAAGTGTCGGCAAAACTGAAAATACTTATTGCCAGTTTGGTGAAGATTATTTTTGGCGGCAGGGGAAGGGCTCTTAAACGTGTGCTTTTAACACAAAATCCCATACGGTTCCTTCTGTGCACCGAGAGCAAAAACTACTTAACACAAGTTCACCATGTTTGGAAGGCGTTTAGCACTCTTTCATTTCACAGAATTTGCAGAGTACGACAGTTTTGGGTCACAGGTTTTCTCAGCTTGACTCTTTCCACTCTACTTGGGGAGGGCACACCTTTCGTCAACTTCATTTGAAATTAGGATGGTGGTGCTTTAGTACCATCTGAAAAGTGGCAAGACTAATTTTAGAGGCGTTGTAGAGCTGTGGCTTGCCCCAGAGAATGTACCATTTGTTATTATTTGTGTGTCTTCATACCTGGGGCCTTAATGTGTACTGTGAGATCTGCTCACATTGTCCAAGTGTGACATGCGCCCTCACTAGGGTCAGCCAGCAGCCCAGCCCCCCAACATACACAAACACAATTAAAAATAATTAAAAAACCAAAAAAGTACCCCTGCTCTGCTTTCAAATGCCGCCTGGGCCACGTCTCATGTTACACCGACCTAACCTCGCTCTCACGCACCTCCAGATGCAGGGAATCCCACTGCCCTGAATGTGATGATTGTGGCCCCTCTGCACCTCCGGACAGAAACCAGCAAGCTGAATGAGCTTCCTAGTTCCTGTCTGTGTGTCGCACAAATTGAAAGCCGGAAAACGATTCTCTCCGATGTGGCCCCTGGAAGTGCTGCTGCTTGTTTGGCAGCAAAGCCGCCAGGCCGTGCAACACCCAGTTCAGCACCCTGGCTGCTGACTTTGAGTCAGGACAGACAGGGTGCGGGACCTGACATATGTATTTTTTAGTTTCGGAGGTGATTCCTTACAGGACACTTCAAGTATCAAATCTGGTAAGGCATCAAGAATTTAAAAGCTTTGAAAAAGACATCATGTCGAAACACGTGTTGGCTGGTCTTTTGCGCAAGAAAATAAACGGGACTTAACAAGCCCACTTAAGACTATATGACTTTTAAGTCAAGCGTTACTAAAACCGAATAATCTTTTGGAAAAACATGTTGTAGAGCTACATTTACCAAGCGAGAAGTGTGAGGGGTTTTGTTCTTTCAATTGGAATTAAGTTTCTGAATGTTTTGTTGTGTCACTGGGTGCATGGCAGGCCGGCTGAAGATGTGTGGGGGCCCAATTGAATTTAAAAAATATGCCACCAGTCTTATGAAAGTTATAAAAGAGTGTCAGCAATGGACACTTGTGGTGTAGTAGTTTAGTGTTATCCCTCAAGGATTTAGGTTGTTACACCGAGGTACAAAATCATGGTGGAATTGACCGTAGTCATTTTAGCTGCAAATACGTTTTACCTTGGTACAAAAAACTAAACCCATGTCCCCCCCAAACCGCCAATACACCCATAACCCCCCTACTTACCTTTTCTCCATCCGCCGCCTCTCCTGTACCCTGTAGCATCAGATCCATCCATCTAACACGGGTCGGATCTGACGCTACAAGGTCCCTTGTTCTTTTTTTTTGTTGGGTCCCCTGCCACCAATGCTGAGGAAGCAGAGGACACCCCTGCACCCGCCAAAGCTGAAAATACCAACCATGGTGAGCGGGGGACACCCCCGCAACCCCAGCTCTTCATGTTTGGTATCTTCAGCTTCAAACTAATGGTGGTGACTGTATTCAGTCAAATCTACCATTCGACCAAATTCTTTCAAACAATTTGGCCAAACCGATCCCTAAGAGCCACTGTCCACCTTCCCTCCACTCCAAACCTGCCCCCCCCCCAACATTTTCAGCAAAGTTACTCCACTGAAGGTGTGGGAGTTAGGTGGGAAGAGGGTGGGTTGGTGGGGTAGGTGTGGTGCGAAGGGTCTCCTCCTGCATTCTGTGGTAAAAACAACATTACAACATTGATGGTAAATAAATCCACAATGAAAAAATGCATGTAAAAACCACCTAGAACCCTGGCTATATGTTCTGCCCTCTGCTTCAGCTTGGGCCTCTAACGCCTGTGTGGATTTATGTATTACATACTTCAATCCCTGGTCTGTAACACCCCAATATTGAACTTTATCTCTCTGAATGATATAAGGGTGGGCATCATCATTTGATATTAAACACTAAACCTATTTCTCTGGGTAAAGTGTGATCCTAAGGCTTTGTTATGTTTTAGCATCAGTCTAAAGGTATTGGTGCTGCAGCAGCATCGTTTTCTTTCTTTCAGGGAATAACATATATACATTGAAATAAAGGGGATTAGGCATAGTAAACTAAAACAAAATAGATGGGTATGTGGTTTCCCACCACTTGAGACACCGAAACATACCACATCATTTTTGCATTAATTACAGTATTGAGACAGTTCCTATGCCTTACCATCAAGTAAACATGGCTTGCACCAACCCATCTTCTGTGATGTCCATGTCTGTGTAACTGATGATTGGTAAGCAATGACTAACTACTCACCTCTCTGCACAACATATCCTTAACTATCATCAGTCGATTAACTATTGCAAAACCAATGAAAACCACATACTATCACACCCAGGTGTAGATTGCTCAAAAACATACCCCGTGATTAAATGTAGATAAAGACTAAATGGGAGTACACGTTATGCTTAACAAAAGAGTAGGTATTTAGGTCATGCCCTAAGAATTGTAAATAATGACTTGTTGGGTGCCTAACCAAGTGAATGGGCTGATGTATCTGGACGACAATACTATGTTGTTTGAGAATATGGTGTAGTAATTAATTTAACCTGCCTGACACACATACTAATTCCAATAAAGCCGTTCAGGGCATACTTAATCTGTTAAAAAGGTCAGAGAAACGTACAGGTTGCAGGTTTGAATCCGATTAAGATGTTCTAAGTTTGAATTCATATACTGAATATGTGTGCATGTGTTCTTGAAAGTAAAAGGGATATTCTTACATTTTAATCTGTGGCCTGTAGGCTACACTCATGTCCAAGGAGACAACGCTTAGGATCATACAGTATGCGGGAAAGGAATTTTGTAAAATGTACAGACTAATGCACTTTTTTGCTCTTGGCATCTCCTTTGTTGGCAATCAACGTGTGTTCAATAAAAGTGTCTCACAGTCACCAAAGAATTGCTACCAAGACAAAGTGCTTCAATAGGATACGTGCTTCAATAGCATTCCATGCTGCATAGGATATGTGTTTCAATAGCATTTCTTACTGAATAGGATAAGTGCTTCAATAGCATGTCTTGCTGTATAGGATAAGTGCTTCTATAGCATGTCATGCTGCATAGGATAAGTGCTTCAATAGCAGGTTATGCTGCATAGGATAAGTGCTTCAATAGCATTTAATGTTGCATAGGATAAGGGCTTCAATAGCATTTCATGCTGCATAGCATAAGTGCTTCAATAGCATGTTATGCTGCATAGTATAAGTACTTCAGAAGCATTTCATGCTGCATAGGATACATGCTTCAGTAGCATGCCATGCTGCAAGGGATAAGTGCTTTAAAAGCATTCCATGCTGCATAGGATAAGTGCTTCAATAGCACTTCATGCTGCATAGGATAATAAACCATCTTGACTGCTACAGCAAATGTATGCAAGGTATATGCATAGTGCAAACCTAACTAGGATGCAATGTAGCACTGTATATAGGGGTTGCACCCACACGGTTACAAGTAGGGTGCTGCTGTAGTAGAGCAGTAATGGCTAGGATGAGTATTGTGGACTGCAGAAGGGGTGATTTAGAGTTGAGTAGTGATCTAAATATTACTTTTTTGATTCTTAGATGAGCTTTCATTTTTAAAACGCTTTGGTGTTGTCTTTCTAAATTCTCACTGGATTCTTCATATGATATATATTGCTGTAACAACACGGACATTATTTCCTAAATCAGATCAGTCCACAAAAAAGGAACTGTTCATCATTAGCCTTGATAATTACATTTAGTGATTATTGAGTTGGAAGGTAGGTGAACTCTCACTTGCGAGACTTGGTACTTTAAACAAAAACTGCAACTGAGATCAGGGAAATCCAATGCAGTTCAATATGGTGCACAAACTCACTGACACATATAAGTGGGCTGGATAGAGATAAGCAAACCAATTAGAACCAGTGGAGTAACTTTGCTGAAAATGTTGGAGGGGGGAAGGGTAGGGTGGAGGGAGGGCGGATGGTGGCTCTTAGGGATCGGTTTGGCCAAATTCTTTGAAAGAATTTGGTCGAATGGTAGATTTGACTGAATATGGTCACCACCATTAGTCTGAAGCCGAAGATACCAAACATGAAGAGCAGGGGTTGCGGGGGTGTCCCCCGCTCCCATGTTTGGTATTTTCGGCTTTGGCAGTTGCAGGGGTCTCCCCCGCTTCCTCAGCATTGGTGGCAGGGGACCCAACAAATAAAAGAAGAAAAAGGGACCTTGCAGTGTCAGATCCGACCCACGTTAGATGGATGGATCTGACGCTACAGGGTACAGTAGAGGCGGCAGAAGGAGAAAAGGTAAGTGGGGGGTTATGGGTGTACTGGCGGTTTGGGGGGACATGGGTTTGGTTTATTGAACCAGGGTAAAACGTATTTGCAGCTAAAATTACTACGGTCAATTCCACTGTGATTTTGTACCTCGGTCAAACAACCTAAATCCTTGAGGGATAACACTAAAGTACTACACCACAAGAGTCAATTGCTGATGCTCTTTTATAACTTTCATAAGACTGGTGGCATATTTTTTAAATTCAATTGGGCCCCCACACATCTTCAGCCGGCCTGCCATGCACCCAGTGACACAACATAACATTCACAAACTTAATTCCGATTGAAAGAAGAAAACCCCTCACACTTCTCGCTTGGTAAATACAGCTCTACAACATGTTTTTCCAAAAGATTATTCGGTTTTAGTAACGCTTGAGTTAAAAGTCATATAGTCTAAAGTGGGCTTGTTAAGTCCTGTTTATTTTCTTGCACAAAAGACCAGCCAGCACGTGTTTCGACATGATGTCTTTTTCATGGCTATTAAATTATTGATGCCTTACCAGATTTGATACTTGAAGTGTCCTGTAAGGAATCACCTCCGAAACTACCATCTACCTATATCCGGTCCCGCACCCTGTCTGTCCTGACTCAAAGTCAGCAGCCAGGGTGCTGATCTGGGTGTTGCAGGGCCTGGCACCTGTGCTGCCACACTAGCAGCAGCACTTCTAGGGGCCGCAGTGGAGAGAATCGCTTTCCGGCTTTGTATTCGTGCGACACACAGACAGGAACTAGGAAGCTCCTTCAGCTTGCTGGTTTCTGTCTGTAGGGGCAGGGGGGCCACAATCATCACATTCAGGGCAGTGGGATTCCCTGCGCTGAAGGTGCGTGAGAGCGAGGTTAGGTCGGTGTAACATGAGACGTGGCCCGGGCGGCATTTGAAAGCAAAGCAGGGTACTTTTTTTATTTTTATAATTTTTAATTGTGTTTGTGTATGTTTGTTGGGGGGTGGGCTGCTGGATGACCCTAGTGAGGGTGCATGTCACACTTGGACAATGTGAGCAGAGCTCACAGTACATATTAAGGCCCTAGGTATGAAGACACACTAACAATAACACATGGTGCATTCTCTGTGGCAAGCCACAGCTGTACAACGCCTCTAACATTAGTCTTGCCACTTTTCAGATGGTACTAAAGCACCACCATCCTAATTTCAAAATGAAGTTGACGAAAGGTGCCCCCTCCCCAAGTAAAGTGGAAAGAGTCAACCTAAGAAAACCTGTGACCCCAAACTGTCGTACTCTGCAAATTCTGTGAAATGAAAGAGAGTGCTAAACGCCTTCCAAACATGGTGAACATGTGTTAAGTAGTTTTTGCTCTCGGTGCACAGAAGGAACCGTATGGGATTTTGTGTTAAAAGCACACGTTTAACAGCCCTTCCCCTGCCGCCAAAAATAATCTTCACCAAACTGGCAAAAAGTATTTTGAGTTTTGCAGACACTTTTTTTGGACGGTTTGGTGCAAATGAGTAAATGAGTCATGGTTCAGGTTACAGACCACCAAAAACTGCTTCACTTACCAAAGGAAGCAGGGGTGTATCCAGCATTGTAAGAGTGTGAGGGTTGGGGGGGAGAGCACCAAAATGCAGTGTGTGGAATGCCATATGGTCTCATTAGCACTCCCAAACCGCCCACCCCTGGCCCAATCTACATTTTTTGTAACAATAGTGGAAGATGGCATTTTAACACACACAAAAAAAAAAATAAACTGCAGGATCATTCAAGATGCACAAAACTCTTCTATTAGAACTGTGTCCAAGTCCACTGAGGCAAAATACATGCAAACTTCCTAATTATTTATAGCAATGCCCTGGAAGCAAACCAAATTCCAAAATAAACTAGCCTTTCATAGTAAACTACTGTAGGGTATTTTGTGGAGATTTGGGGCCTGACGGTATTTTATTACCGCCGAAAAATAACTTAGCAATAATCACTCCTTGTATTCAGATTTGGCCATGAGCAACAATAATACAGTGGACATGCATTATTTCAGCACCCAGACATGCATATTTGGTATGCGTGGTTGGTATGCGTGGTTGGTGGTATTTTGGTGAGCATAATTCCCTTGTTTTATTTGTGGCCCCAATGTCCAGAATCCCTTATCTTTGCTTAGATTTTTCGTGTAATCACTAGAGAGACCTCAGACCTACATTTTAGGAATACCACATTTTCAGTGTTAGTGTTAGTGTGCCACCATGGGCGATCTCACTGACTTATTTACGACAGAGAGCTATATGTGGTAATTTTGTGGTCATTTCCACTACCTTATATACGGTAGGGAACTATGTTCAGAGAGTCCCTCTTCCCGTTGGCTCATGTACCTCCAACGAGCTATGCTACAAACAATCACTCTCAACTGTCCATACTGAATATGATCATGCACACATCTGTCTTAAAATGACAATTGCATTGTTTAAAAATCTCCCCTCATCATCAGCACTGTATTGGTAAATATAAAATACACCACCCGTCTGCTTTCAAATATTTTTCTGTATTATAAAAGTTGCATTTAAACACGATCTCACTCTTTACAGAAATAAATAAAATAGCACAGTAAAAGCATTGTCTGTGATACACTGAAAAAAAAAATGGCGGAGAACAGAACACAATTTGCAACATTAACGTGTGATTAAGGCACCGGAATCTCCTTTCCTACTCTGACTGAACATTCTCGTACACACTCAGCTCCCACACTTATGTAATTACCTTATCTGTTCAGTCAAGTTTTCTTTAGCTGTTCTCTTTCTGAATGTGGCTCCCTTGAAGATTAACCCCAGTGAAAAGGAGCGCCTTTCCTTCTCAAACCGGGGTCATTGCCTGGAATTCTCAGCTTTTGCAGATAGGAATGCTCCAACCAGGAAAAAGGTCCTTCTCCCAGCTCTGCCAAATCTTGACTGCCCTTCTCTCTCCTCAAACTCCCCCCAGCAAAACTCTGATCACTCCCTCTAGCATGATACTTGCTATGACGCTGCTCCAATCAGAATCAATCATGCCATCTCCTCCTTCTCTACACAATGGCTCATTTTTATAGTAATACTTTGTAACCAACTGATTTCCTGTTCTTTCGAGCTCTTTTGCTTCCTGTAATTATGTGAACAGGGCAGCAGAGAAAAAAAAATGGATGTGCGTTTAAAAGTTCACTTTCAGAATAGGCCTAATTCTGCAGTGGAGACACATTTTTATTAGTGGATTATGTTAACCTCAGTTTCATTAGTCAGGTTAGTTATAAGTAATGTTAGTTATTATTTTCAAATGTGTCTCTCGCACCATAGGCATTTCAGGTGAAAAATAGTGTGCATTTTTGAATGTGCACGTGTGCTTTTAACTGTAAAAATAGATTTGCATTTTATATGTTAAAATCGTTTTTGACTGAATAGCCTGTCTTTCCTTGTTAATCTGGTAACACATATAGCAATGTACCGCACCCTTGTGGTGGTGCTGCAAAAAAAATTGCTACCTGTGCAGTAGTGCTGAACTCTGTGCTGTTTGCTACCTGTGCAGTAGTGCTGTACTCTGTGCTGTAACACGCCAAATATCCTTACATACCCTCCTTTTGTTTTTAGAATCTGGCTACGATCCAAGCCAATTCCCAAAAACAATTTGTTCTTTTTTTTCTTTTCACAATATATCAATCCAATAAAATGAATATTCATGGGCATCAATGAAAAAGTTGCAATCAATACAGTATTCATCTGAGTTCATTAGTTTACAAAATGTTCTACATTTGCCTTCTCAGTGGAAGTGGCATTACTCTAAGCTTAGATTTTTCAAGTCAATTAAAGCAATGAAATAAAACAACTAACCAAAACAAATAATTAATATAACAAATTAAAATAAATAATTAAAATAATAAATACGTGGAACTCCATATGTCAGGACTCTTGTCTGCCTCTGATATGTCCTGACCAGCGATGTTATTTGGTTCATTCGAGTACACTTTCATCTTGGCAATCTTAGATCCATAGGAGTCATCTTTTTTTTAGCATTCTGGTTATCTTGTCTTCACCTCCACCTGGAGGCAGGCATCTTTTGGTCTTCATCCAAGGGACTCCAGGACTCCATCGTCTCCCGTGGCCTCTGATCCCGGAACCTC
This sequence comes from Ambystoma mexicanum, assembly GCF_040938575.1. Classification (NCBI taxonomy): domain Eukaryota; kingdom Metazoa; phylum Chordata; class Amphibia; order Caudata; family Ambystomatidae; genus Ambystoma; species Ambystoma mexicanum. Next base: position 376,311,345 of record NC_090930.1, read on the forward strand.
CGACCAAATAATGTTAATTTTCGAAATCAAATAGAAAATAAACAAATTAAGTACATAGCACAATACTAACTTCACCCTTTTGCCAAAAATAAAACATGCTTGGTAAAAATATTTCGTTTTTTTTTTTTTCTGAAATTAAACACGAGTTAAAAGAAAACAAGCACACATAAACAGCATTCAATATTTAATACATTTTCTCTCTGCACACCAACCATGAGCTTCCGTTATATGTGCATTTATTTATTTATTTATTTATTTATTTATTTATTTTATATTATATATTTTTACATATACTACAGTGTTTATGTGCCATCATAACAATCAACTTTTTAACTTCTTTGTCACTGCCTCCTGATTACACCCATTTATTTTCTCTTTTTGTGTTCAAGGCACTTTATCTGTTTCTACATGCTCAAGCTGCCTGATCTCATGTCTGGGATGGCATGGTTTGATTTGATGTACATGGACAAACTGCTCTATTGCTGTTTCACTTTCATTTTTCAAAATTTTATACACTACAGGAGAGACCTTATCTATAATTCGAAATGGCCCCTGCCAGGCTGCTAGAAATTTAGAATTTTTCTGTTTACTTTTTCCAAAATGAAACTTGTACACCTAATCCCCTACACTGTATTCCTTTACTGATGTCTTTTTAGCATAATACGATTTTGCACTGTCAGCAGCTCTTTCCAGATTTCTCTGCACAAAAGCAAATGCATGTTGCAAATGCCTCCTCAGTTCATCAATATATTCATGAACTGTGGATGCACTCACAAGGGTTTGCTCATGTGTTCTGTATAGTAGGTGTTGTGGTAACACCATTTTCCTACCTGTCAAGACCTCATGGGGGCTAACACCTGTTGCTTTGGCAGGAGTCGACCTGATTGCCATCAAAACCAATGGTAAACGTAAATCCCAGCTGGAACCTGCTTCTGCCACAAATTTCTTTAAAATATCCACAACAGACCTATTGCTTCTTTCAACTGTACCTGAAGAAGCCGCCCGATATGCGATATGTAGTTTCCTTTTCACACCTAGTATTTGCCATACCTTACTCATTAGAGTACTTGTGAAATGACTTCCTCTGTCTGACTCAATTCTTTGTGGCAACCCAAACCTTGAGAACACATGGTTCACCAGCAATGTGGCTGCTATTTGCGCACTACAATCTGGTGCAGGAATGCATTCAATCCACTTCGACATCAAACATACCACACTCAAAATATAACGGTGTCCCCTGCTCGACCTTTTTAAAGGACCTACATAGTCTATTTGCAAATCTGACCATGGGAGAGTTAGGCCTCTTTTCATCAATGGTGCTCTATGCATTGGTGAAGCAGGTTTAAATTGGGCGCATACTAGACATCCTCTAGTATATAACTCCACATCTTGGGACATATGTGGCCAGTAAGCATAATCTTTTAGTATTTCTAATGTTTTTTGTGAACCTCTATGGCCTGCAGTTATGGCATCATGTGCATGGTGTAGCATTAGTCCTCTGAATGAAAGGGGTACTACCCACTGTATTTGTCCTGTTATGGACTCTCTAAACATGAGTCCATCCTGTAATCTAATTCGTGTTTTGTTCTTTAATAGCACCCTCAACTCTTCTTTTCCCATACAATCATATTCTGTTAAAGGATTTTGTTCGGGGTCTATCAAATGATTATAATAGATTCCCAAAATTTGATCATTCTTTTGTGCCTCAATCAAATCTTGGTCTGGCGTGTCATGACTCCACTGCACCACCGGTTGATCTACCTCCTTTGGTGCTTTAGAACGTGTGACTGCATCAATTTGTATTTCACCCATTAAATAATCAATAGGTAGCAATTCTCCCATCACAGCCCCAATCTTAGCCAGGTGGTCTGCCTTATCATTTCCCTCCTTATCCTCTCCTGGTGTTTTTAAATGCCCACAAATTTTTCTCCAGTATATTGTTAACTCATTCTCTGACACCAATTTGTCTATGGCTTGTATCATTTTTCCATGCTTAAGTGGCTTTTTGTTATATGTAACCATGCCTCTTGATTTCCAACCAGGCAAATACTCCACAAAGCTATTCCGTGCATAGTCAGAATCAGTCACCAGGACAATTTCACTGAACTTTTTATCAACTGCAGTAGCAATTGCTTTATAAATGGCTGCCAATTCCGCCACCTGACTGCTCCTATCTCCAATCCTCATCCCTATACTGGGGACACCTTCACATTTCAACCAGACATTTCCTATTCCTGCCACTAACTGTTTATTACTGTCATTTTCAATGTGAAAAGCACAACCATCCACATATACAGTTGGCAAATCCTTGCATGTTTTTTCCTCAAAAGCTTTGTGTGGTGATTGTTCAAATTCCTGCAAACTAGTTTCTACTTCCATTTCATTTGGTATTTGTTCAGCTGCACAGTCATGTAAGTCAGCTAACCCTTGAGCAATTGGGTTCTTTTTATTTTGTCCATATCTCACTTCTACGGGAAAACCTTGTAATGCCAGCGTCCATGAAGTGATTCTGGATTGCGCTAGATTACCTGATCTAATTCTTTTACTCTCTAAAAATTGCAAAGGTTGATGATTTGTTTCAATAATTACCTTTTCTCCCTGGACAATGGGGCAGAAATGTTGTAGCGCCCACACAGTGGTTAATAGGGCCTTTTCACATTCATTAAATTTCATTTCAACTTGGGAAAATGCCTTACTTGCATATGCAATGGTTTTGTGATTCAAATCGTGTTTTTGTGATAACACTGCTCACATACAATGTTCAGAAAAACCTATTTCTATAAAGAAATCCCTGTCCTTTATGGTTTATGCTAAACATGGTGCCTTTACAAGACATTCCTTTAATTTAGCCACTGCATCAGACTGCCCTTTTTCCCATTTCCAGGAGTATTCAGTTTAAGCAGTTTAGTCAATGGTTGAGTGATTTCTGCATAATTTTCAATGAACTTTCTGTTATAGCCTGTCATCCCTAATAAACTTTTTACTCCTTTCACATTTTTAGGATCTTTTAATCTTTGTATGGCCTCTATTTTCTTCTTTTGTGGATTTAGCCCATGTTCAGTCACTTCATGCCCTAGAAAGTTCACTTTTTTCTTGCACCATTGTACTTTTTGCAAAGATACTTTGGCGCCTGCTTTCTGCAATTGGCCAAGTACATGTCTTATTTCATCAAAATGGCTTTTCAGGCTTTCATTTTTTATCAGGACATCGTCCACATAAACTATTGTTCCTCTTTCCGCTGCATCCGGCATGGCCTTTCTCAAAAATATGCCAAATTCACTCCCACTATTGATGTACCTGAACGGAGCTCTAAGCCAGGCATATTGAGTCCTGTCAAATGTAAAAGAAAATAAATGTTGTATCTCCTCTGCCAATGGCACGCACCAATATCCAGAGGTGAGATCTAATGTGGTAAATACATTTGAACCATGTACCTGAGCTAGGCCCTGATCAATGAATGGCAGTGGCCATCTAGATATTGGTACTCTTTTATTTAACTCTCTCAAGTCTGCACACAGCCGCCATTGACCATTTGGCTTCAATACACCTAAAATAGGTGTATTGGATGTGCTATGAATGGGCCTGATGATTCCCCGTGATTCCAAATTTTTAATAATCTCTGCCAATGATTCTAAACATGCCAGCGGTAGTCTATACTGGCGTACAAACACTGGGTTTCTGCTACACCCTTCTGGTAGTGTGGCCACATGTAAATCAGTTAAACCACAATCATAAGCATCTTTTGCAAATACATCCTTAAACTCCATAAATATCTCCCTCAGATTGTCCCTCTCTTCATTGCTTTCACATGCATCCGCTAAGGAGATCTGCTCTTCTACCATTTTGGAAAATTCTGGAAAATCTTCTGGTAAGGGAATCTCGGCGCTTTCTTCTAACTGTGTGGCTGTGTCTTTATGTAAAGCTGCCACTTTTAAATATTTTGGCATATCAGCTTCCACTTCAATGGGCTGATTTTCTGTTTCATTTTCATTTAAATTAAATATTATGCAATCCTCTTGATGGCAGCACACTGTCTCATTTGAATCATAAGGATACACAGAATGAATTTTAAATATTCCTTTGGGCTGAGAGTCCAGGTGTTCTGGCAACTCGCCCTTGGCATCTACATATTTTTCAGGAATATTCCCAATCACCATGTTATTTAAATCTGCCGTATAATGTGATTTTTGTATGGCCATTCCTAATGGGGAGTTTTCCTCTAAATGAATATCCTGACAACCTTTATTATTTACCATGATTTTTACAGATCCCTCACCAATGTCTACCAATGGAATGTATTCATAATCCAGGCCTTGCTGTTTTATGGATTCATTCAGGCATACAAATGCATCAGAGCCTTTCATCTGCTGTCCATTTTTGCATTTCAGTGTTATTGCAAACTGTTTTGTAAATGCAGGAATAATAGTATTTTTCCTCATTTGTAATTCGATTGCATAAGGAACCAGTTGTGCACAATGATAAGCCCTTCTTTTGTCTTCAAATTCACGTGCCGGACCACCTAGGCGTGACCATATTTTTTGATTAAGGAAATCTAACACCATACACATTCTGTGCATGATGTCATTTCCCATGTAAAATTCATTTTGTGCTCCACTCACTATCCATACATTATGGTAAATTGTTTTCTGCCCAATGCTAATTTTAAGCATGCATCTGCCTGCAATTCGGTTTTCAAAGTCTGGACTGTCCAAGCCAGAAACATATTGGTTTTTAGTCCTAAATCTCGGGATTTCTTCCCTTTCCATTATTTTTTGCAACAATTTCTCATTAATGAAACTCCTTTCATGTTCAAGCGCTAAAGTGGCTTTTATTGTTTTAAAATAGTCATTTATACCAACATGAACCCATGGTTGCTCATCTTCCATGTGTATTTCTGCCAGAGTGGTAATGTGTTTTTCTGAATCTGTTTTAGGAGCAATATTCTGTTTGCACGTTTTCTCTTTTAGATAAAAACATAATGTGTGCTCATCTATTGCAGTCTGCCAATTTTTCCTTGGGTCCAAGTATATTTGTATAGGTAGTTTTTCATTGTCGCTCTGCATTTTATCTTGACACATTAATATGACAGTGACACTAGGTATGCAGCTATTCTGGAGATATACCTCCACAGCATCATTTGTTTTGGCAACGGTGTGACATTCATTTATATTGCTTTTTTGTGATTTTAGTTTCTTAGACCTCAATGGTTTTTTGGTTAAGGACCACAGCACTCCATTCACCCCATCTATGAGAGGAGACAATCTTTTCAGGCAATCTGTCCCCATCAGAAATGGAATTTCACGAATAGATGTGATCAATACCTCTTGTTTCATTCTGTGCTTTCCTATTTTTATGTCAACCTCAGTTACACCTATGATGGGCACCTCCTCCCCATTAAAGTTATGCACTGGGCCTTGATTTTCCTTCACTGTGATCTGACTCTGTGGAGGCCTCCCTTCATTGATACTCTTTACCAGCTTCTTGGACATAATTGTGGCCTGTGCGCCAGTGTCAATCATAGCAAAGGTGTGGCATTTTTCTTCTACAGTGATGGGTGCATAATATCTGTCCTCAACTTCCTCTAATACACATAAGAAATGTGAATTCTTACTGATTTCAGGGCTCACCTTTCTCAGGTCCTTTTCACTTTTGGCTAAGCACATTGGTAAATGGAAAGACATTTTTCCCTCCTTTTTACCCATTTCTGCGCGAGATTTTTTATTCATTTCTCCATGATCAGAGGTTTTTTGGAGTGTGGCCACTGTTCGCCCATCCATCTGGGTAACATCAGAGACCACATTACAATCCTCCAACTGAACATGTGTAACAACATCATTCAGCAATTTGTCATTTTTTAATTCTGTGCATTTGTGATCATTTAGTGTGATACCAGCCCTTTCAGCCTCTTCAAAAATATGTGGCTCAAAGAATTCTTCAGGTGATTGACTTGTACCCTCCTTGTGAGTATTTCCTTTTTCTGTCTGTGTTTGGTCATTGTTTTGCTTGCCCAGGGAAGGAGCTATAGCATCCCCACTTACTCCCTGTTCACTGGTATTCCCCATGCATGAGTCATTTTTCTTAAATCTGTTCCTTTGTTCTTTTGGAATTCCTAATGTTTCTTTTTCATTTGTGCAAATCTTTACTGTTTTATTTAGCTCTAAGTTAAACCGTACCTCTTTTTTAGAAGTATTTGCACTTTCTGTCACAATTTCATTTACTGGTACTTTCATTTTTAATCCATTAGGCATCTCAGAGTCGTTATGCAAAATTATATCAGAGCAATCTGTCATTTTGGCACTGCAGTTATCGTGAGTACTTATTCACTTTTCGGAAGCCCCCCGGTCATTGCTATGGCCATCAGCCCCCTCTTTGGAAGGTTGTTTTTGCGCTGTATAGAGCTTTCCTATTTGCTCAGCTAACATTTTCACTTGGGCCTCAAGGCACTGGAACCTTTCCATCTCTCTAGGATCCTCTTTCTGTGGCCTAGGTCGATATTGGTTGTTTTCCCCCTGATTGGATCTATTCTGATACCTCTCAGGTGATTGATGTCGGTTGGGATGGTTTCTGAACTCTTGATTCATTTGTGGAGGGGAGCGGGTTGCACCCATCCTTCGATTATAGTCCCCTGGTGGGGAATCATTTTACTGGTTTGGACTGTAGTTCACGTTTTGCCTCATGTCCTGTCTCTCAGATTGTGGGTACTGGCCCCTATGTTGATTTCCATTATCAGTAAATCGATCCACATATCGGGGCCTATCCTGATTACCATATATCATGGTGCTGGGATCAAATCTGCTCTGTGTCCCCAATGACTGGTAGGGACCATCATTTCTTTGATCTTGATTTTGTCTCTGGTTATTGTTCATACCTGCCATATCAGGCCGGTATCCTACCCGGGGTCTGTCCCCTAAATACCTAGGGCTGATGTAGCTCTCTCTATTACTAGGATCATGTGATTGGAACATTGGTACAGGAAATGGCGATCTTTGTTGATTACCCCTTTGTTCAGGTGTCACATTATTTTTACCTTGGCTTTGAGCAGACTCAAGGGACATTTTGGCTGACCTGATTTCCATTACTGTGGCTGAGGGTTCTTTAGATTTAGGTCTAGTATCTTTCATTTTATCACTTTCTCTACCCTGACAATAGAGTACCTCATATAGTTTTGTGCTTTGATGTACAATCCATTCAAGGGACTTGTCACGGTCAAATTCACTGACCAATTGGGATATGATGTCTTTCTGTAGCCCATAGAAGTATGCAGTTTTAAACTCATTGGAATTTGAGTCAAAAGATACATCAAAGCGAGAAAATGCTCTTTTTAAGTCTTGTAAAAATTGGTGAGGGGATATATTAGGTCCAGCAGTAATTGTGTACGCGACTTTCTTTGCCTCCTGCAATGACTGAAAAGGAGAAAAATGACGCCTAATTTCTTTTTCAAACTCCAGCCATGTCATATTCTGCTGTTCATTTAATCCCCTTATGATGCTGGCCGTCGGGGCATCTAAAGTTAAATGAAAATATTGTCTGTACTGTTCCTTAGGTATCTGGAGTGCTTTAAAAATGTCATGCACCACTTCTAAGTGATCCTCAATGCAGCATTCACCTCCCTTTTTAAATGGTTTGATCAGGGCTTTAATGGATTTCATTATTTTTATGGGGCTACTTGTTGCAATGCATGGAATTGCATTATTTTGTGATTCAATCCTGTTTTCAGGTGTATGAGATTGGTGGCTGCCCCCAATGGGAGTATCAAATCCCGCAAGGGCGCTGCAACCAAGTCCAGCCACCGGCCCAGTCACTGGAGCACTATCTCTTTGGGCAGAGCTAGAATTCACCTCCACTCCATTGAATGTGGTACCCTGCCGCCTCTCCTGGGACCTGGGAATGCACATTTGCTGTTCTAAGTCCTTACACTTTTTAAGGAGTCTGTTGGCTTCATCTTGCAAATAGTTGTTTTCACCATTCATTTTATTAATCACCTCCTGCATGTCGCACATTTGCATTTGGCATTCATTGAACTCTTTATTTCTCTTGTCTCTTTCTTGAATCATTTTAATCATTTCTTGTTCTGCACTCTGGAGATCACCTTCTTTTTCACAATGTTCTTTTTGTAAAATCTGCATTTCTGAAACAACCTCATCTTTATCCTGCCTAATGTGATCCACTAAGGCTTTTAAGTGTGCCAATTCTTGCTCACTATCTTCAAATTGTTTCTTGCTTTTGGATAACTGAGTATCAAAGTCTCTGCATTTTAATTGCATGTCTTTTTGGCATACATCCAATTCTGCTCTCAACATTTCCTGATTTTTACTTGCCCCCTCTAATTCAGTCTTTAACCTGTTAATTAGCTGAGTATCATTCTCTTGCATTCGCAGGGACTTGTTTAAAATAAACCATATTTTGCCGCATAGCCGTATTAAACAGTCTTTCTCTGCACTTTTATCGGCTGCATTCAATAATCTTGTAAGGCAGACCTGAATTATGCTGCCTTCTGCAAAAATATTGTCTAGTTTTTCTTTCTGCACCTCACCCTGAATGCGGTTACTCCATTCTAACGTGCTATTTGACGACCAATTCCCATGTGCAAACAACTTTGCCTCTAAATATTGCACTAGATCTGAGAATGTGGTTTCCCTTTGCGACATTCTGAAATTCGTTTTTAGTGGCACACTGTTATTATAAAATGGGTTCCCTTTAATGTGCAAATGGCAGTGTGAGACACGCTTGCCACGCCCAGTAGGTACTCTATGATCACTTTCCCGGCCTGCAACGCACCATAAATATGTAGGGTATTTTGTGGAGATTTGGGGCCTGACGGTATTTTATTACCGCCGAAAAATAACTTAGCAATAATCACTCCTTGTATTCAGATTTGGCCATGTGCAACAATAATACAGTGGACATGCATTATTTCAGCACCCAGACATGCATATTTGGTATGCGTGGTTGGTATGCGTGGTTGGTGGTATTTTGGTGAGCATAATTCCCTTGTTTTATTTGTGGCCCCAATGTCCAGAATCCCTTATCTTTGCTTAGATTTTTCGTGTAATCACTAGAGAGACCTCAGACCTACATTTTAGGAATACCACATTTTCAGTGTTAGTGTTAGTGTGCCATCATGGGCGATCGCACTGACTTATTTACGACAGAGAGCTATATGTGGTAATTTTGTGGTCATTTCCACTACCTTATATACGGTAGGGAACTATGTTCAGAGAGTCCCTCTTCCCGTTGGCTCATGTACCTCCAACGAGTTATGCTACAAACAATCACTCTCAACTGTCCATACTGAATATGATCATGCACACATCTGTCTTAAAATGACAATTGCATTGTTTAAAAATCTCCCCTCATCATCAGCACTGTATTGGTAAATATAAAATACACCACCCGTCTGCTTTCAAATATTTTTCTGTATTATAAAAGTTGCATTTAAACACGATCTCACTCTTTACAGAAATAAATAAAATAGCACAGTAACAGCATTGTCTGTGATACACTGAAAAAAAAATGGCGGAGAACAGGACACAATTTGCAACATTAACGTGTGATTAAGGCACCGGAATCTCCTTTCCTACTCTGACTGAACATTCTCGTACACACTCAGCTCCCACACTTATGTAATTACCTTATCTGTTCAGTCAAGTTTTCTTTAGCTGTTCTCTTTCTGAATGTGGCTCCCTTGAAGATTAACCCCAGTGAAAAGGAGCGCCTTTCCTTCTCAAACCGGGGTCATTGCCTGGAATTCTCAGCTTTTGCAGATAGGAATGCTCCAACCAGGAAAAAGGTCCTTCTCCCAGCTCTGCCAAATCTTGACTGCCCTTCTCTCTCCTCAAACTCCACCCAGCAAAACTCTGATCACTCCCTCTAGCATGATACTTGCTATGACGCTGCTCCAAACAGAATCAATCATGCCAACTCCTCCTTCTCTACACAATGGCTCATTTTTATAGTAATACTTTGTAACCAACTGATTTCCTGTTCTTTCAAGCTCTTTTGCTTCCTGTAATTATGTGGACAGGGCAGCAGAGAAAAAAAAAAATGGATGTGCGTTTAAAAGTTCACTTTCAGAATAGGCCTAATTCTGCAGTGGAGACACATTTTTATTAGTGGATTATGTTAACCTCAGTTTCATTAGTCAGGTTAGTTATAAGTAATGTTAGTTATTATTTTCAAATGTGTCTCTCGCACCATAGGCATTTCAGGTGAAAAATAGTGTGCATTTTTGAATGTGCATGTGTGCTTTTAACTGTAAAAATAGATTTGCATCTTATATGTTAAAATCGTTTTTGACTGAATAGCCGTCTTTCCTTGTTAATCTGGTAACACATATAGCAATGCACCGCACCCTTGTGGTGGTGCCTCAAAAAAAATTGCTACCTGTGCAGTAGTGCTGTACTCTGTGCTGTAAAACGCCAAATATCCTTACACTACCCATACACTATATTAATGGTCATAGACATATGTTGGGCAGTGGGAGTATGGCTTAAATCATAATAGCATCATGTAGATTAATGTGAGCCTCACAAATCCCCCTTGGGTTTTAAAGGCATAGTCATTATTTCATAAAGCATGCAACATTATGCACCGTTATCACTTCTGATCACTCCCTTCGATTCACATTTCTAAAGGGGCAACAGTTCCTGCTAGTAGATACCCACCTCTCTCCCATCAGTGCCTTATGGCCCACATTTTAATGTTCTGTTGATACAGAGAAACGTGAGGACCCCCCTGCCCTCCCTCCAAAAGTTGGGGGGTACAAAAAGTCATCCCACAAAAGTTGGGGGATAAAAACCCCTGTCCCCCCTAAAATTACGCCCATGATTAGAACCCATGGATTTAGTGGCCAATCAGAAAGCTTGAGGTAAGTTTGTCCCCCCTATTAAAGGCCCAGCCCAAGTTCATTTTATTTGTGTCACTTTTGTTTGGCTCTCAATGAAGGAGTATTAAGGGCAGACTCGTACATTTTGCTGTTGAGGTTAGTTTTTGTGGACATTGGAATGTATTAATTGTTGGTGCTTGTATAATATAAAACATATCACAAAACCTTTTCGCCGTTTTTTTACCATTTTACTTTACTGTGTTGTACTCTCAAAAAATATTTAAAAAGTCACACCTTACCTTTTTTAAACCCGACAAGTTTAAAGAAAGAAAGCAAAGCTGTTCCTATTTTAATGTAAATCCCGTTTGGCCGTCTATTTGTTCTACTATACCTCATGTGAAGTGACCACCGAAGAAGGATAGGTCAGGGGCAACGTGGCCTTCTTGGAAGCAAAACAACGCAGAGCCACACAAGTTCGGATCCCCATCCGCCCTTAGAAACCACTCCTTGGTATTACACGCATTATAAATGAACACTAAAATAAATGCCTTTCTTTTGATTGACTGTGGAAGAAAAGAACAAATACTTTTTTCATTGTCTCTTTTGTCTTGTACCCAGAAGATTTTAAAATAATTATCCCTTTTGTATATGTGCTTCTGCTTGTAAACCAAACAAATGATCTCATTAATGGATGTATCAGAGAGTCCTTCCTGCCTTTCATTAATAATCATTTGAATGCGTGTATGTCTGGCGATCTTTTCAAATCGTCTGTATGGGTCTCTTGGAAATGCATTTCTTTCCCATAGTCACTTTTCTTTGTTGTTGTTTGCTGTGTCCGAATCTTCTATAAAAGAAAGGAACAGAAAAAGGAGGCTGGAACATCGGGGTAGTGGGGTTGGCAGGAAAATGGTGCAGGGATTCCTTGTGCCACTGTCAGAGGATTTTGCAAGCTGCCTGCAGAGGCTGGTAGCCATTAATGCAGTTAGAAGGTGATGTCATACGTGTGGATACACTACAAATCTTCCTTGAAAATTACTAGTGGAGGATCAACCTTGGAGTTAGAAAGGGTGATGGGAACTCAGCAGGGAGAGGCTGTGTTAGGGATGTGGGAGGAATTATAGTGGGGTACAAGAGAATGAAGAGTAACAGGTCCCTCCATACAGATTGTTCAGCGGGACAAAGAGACTGAGGCCCCTTCAGCTGTGCCTGCTGTTGACAATGGGACAAGGCAGTTACAAGCATCAAATGTCAAGTTTCATAAGGGAAATATGACATACCTAGACTTGATAGTACTCACCTCGTCATGGGTCTTGTTATTGCTTGTGTGAGGAGACCACTGTAGGGTGCGTAATATAGCAGTCTATGAGGCAAAAATGCACTTCACCCACATTCAGAGCATTGACAACATGGCCATCACAGAACACTAGGTGGCTTTTCCTTCATGTACCAGCTAAGAGGTGTCCCAGGGTGATGCAAGGGGGCAGCAGGTAAACATGGTTTGGCACCAGGCTTCAACAAGCCAGAGGTCATTGAAATCTGGGAGAAGGTGGAAGAGGTGGAGGCACTGATGGTAAATAAATCCACAATGAAAAAATGCATGTAAAAACCACCTAGAACCCTGGCTATATGTTCTGCCCTCTGCTTCAGCTTGGGCCTCTAACGCCTGTGTGGACTTATGTATTACATACTTCAATCCCTGGTCTGTAACACCCCAATATTGAACTTTATCTCTCTGAATGATATAAGGGTGGGCATCATCATTTGATATTAAACACTAAACCTATTTCTCTGGGTAAAGTGTGATCCTAAGGCTTTGTTATGTTTTAGCATCAGTCTAAAGGTATTGGTGCTGCAGCAGCATCGTTTTCTTTCTTTCAGGGAATAACATATAGACATTGAAATAAAGGGGATTAGGCATAGTAAATTAAAACAAAATAGATGGGTATGTGGTTTCCCACCACTTGAGACACCGAAACATACCACATCATTTTTGCATTAATTACAGTATTGAGACAGTTCCTATGCCTTAGCATCAAGTGAACATGGCTTGCACCAACCCATCTTCTGTGATGTCCATGTATGTGTAACTGATGATTGGTAAGCAATGAATAACTACTCACCTCTCTGCACAACATATGCTTAACTATCATCAGTCGATTAACTATTGCAAAACCAATGAAAACCACATACTATCACACCCAGGTGTAGATTGCTCAAAAACATACCCCGTGATTAAATGTCGATAAAGACTAAATGGGAGTACATGTTATGCTTAACAAAAGAGTAGGTATATAGGTCATGCCCTAAGAATTGTAAATAATGACTTGTTGGGTGCCTAACCAAGTGAATGGGCTGATGTATCTGGACGACAATACTATGTTGTTTGAGAATATGGTGTAGTAATTAATTTAACCTGCCTGACACACATACTAATTCCAATAAAGCCGTTCAGGGCATACTTAATCTGTTAAAAAGGTCAGAGAAACGTACAGGTTGCAGGTTTGAATCCGATTAAGATGTTCTAAGTTTGAATTCATATACTGAATATGTGTGCATGTGTTCTTGAAAGTAAAAGGGACATTCTTACATTTTAATCTGTGGCCTGTAGGCTACACTCATGTCCAAGGAGACAACGCTTAGGGTCATACAGTATGCGGGAAAGGAATTTTGTAAAATGTACAGACTAATGCACTTTTTTGCTCTTGGCATCTCCTTTGTTGGCAATCAACGTGTGTTCAATAAAAGTGTCTCACAGTCACCAAAGAATTGCGACCAAGACAAAGTGCTTCAATAGGATACGTGCTTCAATAGCATTCCATGCTGCAAAGGATATGTGTTTCAATAGCATTTCTTACTGAATAGGATAAGTGCTTCAATAGCATGTCTTGCTGTATAGGATAAGTGCTTCTATAGCATGTCATGCTGCATAGGATAAGTGCTTCAATAGCAGGTTATGCTGCATAGGATAAGTGCTTCAATAGCATTTAATGTTGCATAGGATAAGGGCTTCAATAGCATTTCATGCTGCATAGCATAAGTGCTTCAATAGCATGTTATGCTGCATAGTATAAGTACTTCAGAAGCATTTCATGCTGCATAGGATACATGCTTCAGTAGCATGCCATGCTGCAAGGGATAAGTGCTTTAAAAGCATTCCATGCTGCATAGGATAAGTGCTTCAATAGCTCTTCATGCTGCATAGGATAATAAACCATCTTGACTGCTACAGCAAATGTATGCAAGGTATATGCATAGTGCAAACCTAACTAGGATGCAATGTAGCACTGTATATAGGGTTTGCACCCACAGGGTTACAAGTAGGGTGCTGCTGTAGTAGAGCAGTAATGGCTAGGATGAGTATTGTGGACTGCAGAAGGGTTGATTTAGAGTTGAGTAGTGATCTAAATATTACTTTTTTGATTCTTAGATGAGCTTTCATTTTTAAAACGCTTTGGTGTTGTCTTTCTAAATTCTCACTGGATTCTTCATATGATATATATTGCTGTAACAACACGGACATTATTTCCTAAATCAGATCAGTCCACAAAAAAGGAACTGTTCATCATTAGCCTTGATAATTACATTTAGTGATTATTGAGTTGGAAGGTAGGTGAACTCTCACTTGCGAGACTTGGTACTTTAAACAAAAACTGCAACTGAGATCAGGGAAATCCAATGCAGTTCAATATGGTGCACAAACTCACTGACACATATAAGTGGGCTGGATAGAGATAAGCAAACCAATTAGAACCAGTGGAGTAACTTTGCTGAAAGGGTAGGGTGGAGGGAGGGCGGATGGTGGCTCTTAGGGATCGGTTTGGCCAAATTCTTTGAAAGAATTTGGTCGAATGGTAGATTTGACTGAATATGGTCACCACCATTAGTCTGAAGCCGAAGATACCAAACATGAAGAGCAGGGGTTGCGGGGGTGTCCCCCGCTCCCATGTTTGGTATTTTCGGCTTTGGCAGTTGCAGGGGTCTCTCACGCTTCCTCAGCATTGGTGGCAGGGGACCCAACAAATAAAAGAAGAAAAAGGGACCTTGCAGTGTCAGATCCGACCCACGTTAGATGGATGGATCTGACGCTACAGGGTACAGTAGAGGCGGCAGAAGGAGAAAAGGTAAGTGGGGGGTTATGGGTGTACTGGCGGTTTGGGGGGACATGGGTTTGGTTTATTGAACCAGGGTAAAACGTATTTGCAGCTAAAATTACTACGGTCAATTCCACTGTGATTTTGTACCTCGGTCAAACAACCTAAATCCTTGAGGGATAACACTAAACTACTACACCACAAGAGTCAATTGCTGATGCTCTTTTATAACTTTCATAAGACTGGTGGCATATTTTTTAAATTCAATTGGGCCCCCACACATCTTCAGCCGGCCTGCCATGCACCCAGTGACACAACATAACATTCACAAACTTAATTCCGATTGAAAGAAGAAAACCCCTCACACTTCTCGCTTGGTAAATGCAGCTCTACAACATGTTTTCCAAAAGATTATTCGGTTTTAGTAATGCTTGAGTTAAAAGTCATATAGTCTAAAGTGGGCTTGTTAAGTCCTGTTTATTTTCTTGCGCAAAAGACCAGCCAGCACGTGTTTCGACATGATGTCTTTTTCATGGCTATTAAATTATTGATGCCTTACCAGATTTGATACTTGAAGTGTCCTGTAAGGAATCACCTCCGAAACTACCATCTACCTATATCCGGTCCCGCACCCTGTCTGTCCTGACTCAAAGTCAGCAGCCAGGGTGCTGATCTGGGTGTTGCAGAGCCTGGCACCTGTGCTGCCACACTAGCAGCAGCACTTCCAGGGGCCGCAGTGGAGAGAATCGCTTTCCGGCTTTGTATTCGTGCGACACACAGACAGGAACTAGGAAGCTCCTTCAGCTTTCTGGTTTCTGTCTGTAGGGGCCGGGGGGCCACAATCATCACATTCAGGGCAGTGGGATTCCCTGCGCTGAAGCTGCGTGAGAGCGAGGTTAGGTCGGTGTAACATGAGACGTGGCCCGGGCGGCATTTGAAAGCAAAGCAGGGTACTTTTTTTATTTTTATAATTTTTAATTGTGTTTGTGTATGTTTGTTGGGGGGCGGGCTGCTGGATGACCCTAGTGAGGGTGCATGTCACACTTGGACAATGTGAGCAGAGCTCACAGTACATATTAAGGCCCTAGGTATGAAGACACACTAACAATAACACATGGTGCATTCTCTGTGGCAAGCCACAGCTGTACAACGCCTCTAACATTAGTCTTGCCACTTTTCAGATGGTACTAAAGCACCACCATCCTAATTTCAAAATGAAGTTGACGAAAGGTGCCCCCTCCCCAAGTAGAGTGGAAAGAGTCAACCTAAGAAAACCTGTGACCCCAAACTGTCGTACTCTGCAAATTCTGTGAAATGAAAGAGAGTGCTAAACGCCTTCCAAACATGGTGAACTTGTGTTAAGTAGTTTTTGCTCTCGGTGCACAGAAGGAACCGTATGGGATTTTGTGTTAAAAGCACACGTTTAACAGCCCTTCCCCTGCCGCCAAAAATAATCTTCACCAAACTGGCAAAAAGTATTTTGAGTTTTGCAGACACTTTTTAAGGATGGTTTGGTGCAAATGAGTAAATGAGTCATGGTTCAGGTTACAGACCACCAAAAACTGCTTCACTTACCAAAGGAAGCAGGGGAGTATCCAGCATTGTAAGAGTGTGAGGGTTGGGGGGGAGAGCACCAAAATGCAGTGTGTGGAATGCCATATGGTCTCATTAGCACTCCCAAACCGCCCACCCCTGGCCCAATCTACATTTTTGGTAACAATAGTGGAAGATGGCATTTTAACACACAAAAGAAAAATTAAACTGCAGGATCATTCAAGATGCACAAAACTCTTCTATTAGAACTGTGTCCAAGTCCTCTGAGGCAAAATACATGCAAACTTCCTAATTATTTATAGCAATGCCCTGGAAGCAAACCACATTACAAAATAAACTAGCCTTTCATAGTAATCTACTGTAGGGTATTTTGTGGAGATTTGGGGCCTGACGGTATTTTATTACCGCCCAAAAATAACTTAGCAATAATCACTCCTTGTATTCAGATTTGGCCATGTGCAACAATAATACAGTGGACATGCATTATTTCAGCACCCAGACATGCATATTTGGTATGCGTGGTTGGTATGCGTGGTTGGTGGTCTTTTGGTGAGCATAATTCCCTTGTTTTATTTGTGGCCCCAATGTCCAGAATCCCTTATCTTTGCTTAGATTTTTCGTGTAATCACTAGAGAGACCTCAGACCTACATTTTAGGAATACCACATTTTCAGTGTTAGTGTGCCACCATGGGCGATCTCACTGACTTATTTACGACAGAGAGCTATATGTGGTAATTTTGTGGTAATTTCCACTACCTTATATACGGTAGGGAACTATGTTCAGAGAGTCCCTCTTCCTGTTGGCTCATGTACCTCCAACGAGCTATGCTACAAACAATCACTCTCAACTGTCCATACTGAATATGATCATGCACACAGCTGTCTTAAAATGACAATTGCATTGTTTAAAAATCTCCCTTCATCATCAGCACTGTATTGGTAAATATAAAATACACCACCCATCTGCTTTCAAATATTTTTCTGTATTATAAAAGTTGCATTTAAACACGATCTCACTCTTTACAGAAATAAATAAAATAGCACAGTAACAGCATTGTCTGTGATACACTGAAAAAAAAAATGGCGGAGAACAGAACACAATTTGCAACATTAACGTGTGATTAAGGCACCGGAATCTCCTTTCCTACTCTGACTGAACATTCTCGTACACACTCAGCTCCCACACTTATGTAATTACCTTATCTGTTCAGTCAAGTTTTCTTTAGCTGTTCTCTTTCTGAATGTGGCTCCCTTGAAGATTAACCCCAGTGAAAAGGAGCGCCTTTCCTTCTCAAACCGGGGTCATTGCCTGGAATTCTCAGCTTTTGCAGATAGGAATGCTCCAACCAGGAAAAAGGTCCTTCTCCCAGTTCTGCCAAATCTTGACTGCCCTTCTCTCTCCTCAAACTCCCCCCAGCAAAACTCTGATCACTCCCTCTAGCATGATACTTGCTATGACGCTGCTCCAATCAGAATCAATCATGCCATCTCCTCCTTCTCTACAGAATGGCTCATTTTTATAGTAATACTTTGTAACCAACTGATTTCCTGTTCTTTTGAGCTCTTTTGCTTCCTGTAATTATGTGGACTGGGCAGCAGAGAAAAAAAAAATGGACGTGCGTTTAAAAGTTCACTTTCAGAATAGGCCTAATTCTGCAGTGGAGACACATTTTTATTAGTGGATTATGTTGACCTCAGTTTCATTAGTCAGGTTAGTTATAAGTAATGTTAGTTATTATTTTCAAATGTGTCTCTCGCACCATAGGCATTTCAGGTGAAAAATAGTGTGCATTTTTGAATGTGCACGTGTGCTTTTAACTGTAAAAATAGATTTGCATCTTATATGTTAAAATCGTTTTTGACTGAATAACCTGTCTTTCCTTGTTAATCTGGTAACACATATAGCAATGCATCGCACCCTTGTGGTGGTGCTGCAAAAATAATTGCTACCTGTGCAGTAGTGCTGTACTCTGTACTGTTTGCTACCTGTGCAGTAGCGCTGTACTCTGTGCTGTAACACGCCAAATATCCTTACATACCCTCCTTTTGTTTTTAGAATCTGGCTACGATCCAAGCCAATTCCTAAAAACAATTTGTTCTTTGTCTTCTTTTCACAATATATCAATCCAATAAAATGAATATTCATGTGCATCAATGAAAAATTTGCAATCAATACAGTATTCATCTGAGTTCATTAGTTTACAAAATGTTCTACATTTGCCTTCTCAGTGGAAGTGGCATTACTCTAAGTTTAGATTTTTCAAGTCAATTAAAACAATGAAATAAAACAACTAACCAAAACACATAATTAATATAACAAATTAAAATAAAAAATTTAAATAAGAAATACGTGGAACTCCATATGTCAGGATTCTTGTCTGCCTCTGATATGTCCTGACCAGCGATGTTATTTGGTTCATTCGAGTACACTTTCATCTTGGCAATCTTAGATCCATAGGAGTCATCTTTTTTTTAGCATTCTGGTTATCTTGTCTTCACCTCCACCTGGAGGCAGGCATCTTTTGGTCTTCATCCAGGGGACTCCAGGACTCCATCGTCTCCCGTGGCCTCTGATCCCGGAACCTCCGACCAAATAATGTTAATTTTCGAAATCAAATAGAAAATAAACAAATTAAGTACATAGCACAATACTAACTTCACCCTTTTGCCAAAAATAAAACATGCTTGGTAAAAATATTTCGTTTTTTTTTTTCTGAAATTAAACACGAGTTAAAAGAAAACAAGCACACATAAACAGCATTCAATATTTAATACATTTTCTCTCTGCACACCAACCATGAGCTTCCGTTATATGTGCATTTATTTATTTATTTATTTATTTATTTTATATTATATATTTTTACATATACTACAGTGTTTATGTGCCATCATAACAATCAACTTTTTAACTTCTTTGTCACTGCCTCCTGATTACACCCATTTATTTTCTCTTTTTGTGTTCAAGGGACTTTATCTGTTTCTACATGCTCAAGCTGCCTGATCTCATGTCTGGGATGGCATGGTTTGATTTGATTTACATGGACAAACTGCTCTATTGCTGTTTCACTTTCATTTTTCAAAATTTTATACACTACAGGAGAGACCTTATCTATAATTCGAAATGGCCCCTGCCAGGCTGCTAGAAATTTAGATTTTTTCTGTTTACTTTTTCCAAAATGAAACTTGTACAACTGATCCCCTACACTGTATTCCTTTACTGATGTCTTTTTATCATAATACGATTTTGCACTGTCAGCAGCTCTTTCCAGATTTCTCTGCACAAAAGCAAATGCATGTTGCAAATGCCTCCTCAGTTCATCAATATATTCATGAACTGTGGATGCACTCACAAGGGTTTGCTCATGTGTTCTGTATAGTAGGTGTTGTGGTAACACCATTTTCCTACCTGTCAAGACCTCATGGGGGCTAACACCTGTTGCTTTGGCAGGAGTCGACCTGATTGCCATCAAAACCAATGGTAAACGTAAATCCCAGCTGGAACCTGCTTCTGCCACAAATTTCTTTAAAATATCCACAACAGACCTATTGCTTCTTTCAACTGTACCTGAAGACGCCGCCCGATATGCGATATGTAGTTTCCTTTTCACACCTAGTATTTGCCATACCTTACTCATTAGAGTACTTGTGAAATGACTTCCTCTGTCTGACTCAATTCTTTGTGGCAACCCAAACCTTGAGAACACATGGTTCACCAGCAATGTGGCTGCTGTTTGCGCACTACAATCTGGTGCAGGAATGCATTCAATCCACTTCGACATCAAACATACCATACTCAAAATATAACGGTGTCCCCTGCTCGACCTTTTTAAAGGACCTACATAGTCAATTTGCAAATCTGACAATCTGACCATGGGAGAGTTAGGCCTCTTTTCATCAATGGTGCTCTATGCATTGGTGAAGCAGGTTTAAATTGGGCGCATACTAGACATCCTCTAGTATATAATTCCACATCTTGGGAGATATGTGGCCAGTAAGCATAATCTTTTAGTATTTCTAATGTTTTTTGTGAACCTCTATGGCCTGCAGTTATGGCATCATGTGCATGGTGTAGCATTAGTCCTCTGAATGAAAGGGGTACTACCCACTGTATTTGTCCTGTTATGGACTCTCTAATCATGAGTCCATCCTGTAATCTAATTCGTGTTTTGTTCTTTAATAGCACCCTCAACTCTTCTTTTCCCATACAATCATTTTCTGTTAAAGGATTTTGTTCGGGGTCTATCAAATGATTATAATAGATTGCCAAAATTTGATCATTCTTTTGTGCCTCAATCAAATCTTGGTCTGGCGTGTCATGACTCCACTGCACCACCGGTTGATCTACCTCCTTTGGTGCTTTAGAACGTGTGACTGAATCAATTTGTATTTCACCCATTAAATAATCAATGGGTACCAATTCTCCCATCACAGCCCCAATCTTAGCCAGGTGGTCTGCCTTATCATTTCCCTCCTTATCCTCTCCTGGTGTTTTTAAATGCCCACGAATTTTTCTCCAGTATATTGTTAACTCATTCTCTGACACCAATTTGTCTATGGCTTGTATCATTTTTCCATGCTTAAGTGGCTTTTTGTTATATGTAACCATGCCTCTTGCTTTCCAACCAGGCAAATACTCCACAAAGCTATTCCGTGCATAGTCAGAATCAGTCACCAGGACAATTTCACTGAACTTTTTATCAACTGCAGTAGCAATTGCTTTATAAATGGCTGCCAATTCCGCCACCTGACTGCTCCTATCTCCAATCCTCATCCCTATACTGGGGACACCTTCACATTTCAACCAGACATTTCCTATTCCTGCCACTAACTGTTTATTACTGTCATTTTCAATGTGAAAAGCACAACCATCCACATATACAGTTGGCAAATCCTTGCATGTTTTTTCCTCAAAAGCTTTGTGTGGTGATTGTTCAAATTCCTGCAAACTAGTTTCTACTTCCATTTCATTTGGTATTTGTTCAGCTGCACAGTCATGTAAGTCAGCTAACCCTTGAGCAATTGGGTTCTTTTTATTTTGTCCATATCTCACTTCTACGGGAAAACCTTGTAATGCCAGCGTCCATGAAGTGATTCTGGATTGCGCTAGATTACCTGATCTAATTCTTTTACTCTCTAAAAATTGCAAAGGTTGATGATTTGTTTCAATAATTACCTTTTCTCCCTGAACAATGGGGCGGAAATGTTGTAGCGCCCACACAGTGGTTAATAGGGCCTTTTCACATTAATTAAATTTCATTTCAACTTGGGAAAATGCCTTACTTGCATATGCAATGGTTTTGTGATTCAAATCGTGTTTTTGTGATAACACTGCTGACATACAATGTTCAGAAAAACCTATTTCTATAAAGAAATCCCTGTCCTTTATGGGGTATGCTAAACATGGTGCCTTTACAAGACATTCCTTTAATTTAGCCACTGCATCCGACTGCCCTTTTTCCCATTTCCAGGGAGTATTCAGTTTAAGCAGTTTAGTCAATGGTTGAGTGATTTCTGCATACTTTTCAATGAACTTTCTGTTATAGCCTGTCATCCCTAGTAAACTTTTTACTCCTTTCACATTTTTAGGATCTTTTAATCTTTGTATGGCCTCTATTTTCTTCTTTTGTGGATTTAGCCCATGTTCAGTCACTTCATGCCCTAGAAAGTTCACTTTTTTCTTGCACCATTGTGCTTTTTGCAAAGATACCTTGGCACCTGCTTTCTGCAATTGGCCAAGTACATGTCTTATTTCATCAAAATGGCTTTTCAGGCTTTCATTTTTTATCAGGACATCGTCCACATAAACTATTGTTCCTCTTTCCGCTGCATCCGGCATGGCCTTTCTCAAAAATATGCCAAATTCACTCCCACTATTGATGTACCCGAACGGAGCTCTAAGCCAGGCATATTGAGTCCTGTCAAATGTAAAAGAAAATAAATGTTGTATCTCCTCTGCCAATGGCACGCACCAATATCCAGAGGTGAGATCTAATGTGGTAAATACATTTGAACCATGTACCTGAGCTAGGCCCTGATCAATGAATGGCAGTGGCCAACTAGATATTGGTACTCTTTTATTTAACTCTCTCAAGTCTGCACACAGCCGCCATTGACCATTTGGCTTCAATACACCTAAAATAGGTGTATTGGATGTGCTATGAATGGGCCTGATGATTCCCCGTGATTCCAAATTTTTAATAATCTCTGCCAATGATTCTAAACATGCCAGCGGTAGTCTATACTGGCGTACAAACACTGGGTTTCTGCTACACCCTTCTGGTAGTGTGGCCACATGTAAATCAGTTAAACCACAATCATAAGCATCTTTTGCAAATACATCCTTAAACTCCATAAATATCTCCCTCAGATTGTCCCTCTCTTCATTGCTTTCACATGCATCCGCTAAGGAGATCTGCTCTTCTACCATTTTGGAAAATTCTGGAAAATCTTCTGGTAAGGGAATCTCGGCGCTTTCCTCTAACTGTGTGGCTGTGTCTTTTTGTAAAGCTGCCACTTTTAAATATTTTGGCATATCAGCTTCCACTTCAATGGGCTGATTTTCTGTTTCATTTTCATTTAAATTAAATATTATGCAATCCTCTTGATGGCAGCACACTGTCTCATTTGAATCATAAGGGTACACAGAATGAATTTTAAATATTCCTTTGGGCTGAGAGTCCAGGTGTTCTGGCAACTCGCCCTTGGCATCTACATATTTTTCAGGAATATTCCCAATCACCATGTTATTTAAATCTGCCGTATAATGTGATTTTTGTATGGCCATTCCTAATGGGGAGTTTTCCTCTAAATGAATATCCTGACAACCTTTATTATTTACCATGATTTTTACAGATCCCTCACCAATGTCTACCAATGGAATGTATTCATAATCCAGGCCTTGCTGTTTTATGGATTCATTCAGGCATACAAATGCATCAGAGCCTTTCATCTGCTGTCCATTTTTGCATTTCAGTGTTATTGCAAACTGTTTTGTAAATGCAGGAATAATAGTATTTTTCCTCATTTGTAATTCGATTGCATAAGGAACCAGTTGTGCACAATGATAAGCCCTTCTTTTGTCTTCAAATTCAGGTGCCGGACCACCTACGCGTGACCATATTTTTTGATTAAGGAAATCTAACACCATACACATTCTGTGCATGATGTCATTTCCCATGTAAAATTAATTTTGTGCTCCACTCACTATCCATACATTATGGTAAATTGTTTTCTGCCCAATGCTAATTTTAAGCATGCATCTGCCTGCATTTCGGTTTTCAAAGTCTGGACTGTCCAAGCCAGAAACATATTGGTTTTTAGTCCTAAATCTCGGGATTTCTTCCCTTTGATTATTTTTTGCAACAATTTCTCATTAATGAAACTCCTTTCATGTTCAAGCGCTAAAGTGGCTTTTATTGTTTTAAAATAGTCATTTATACCAACATGAACCCATGGTTGCTCATCTTCCATGTGTATTTCTGCCAGAGTGGTAATGTGTTTTTCTGAATCTGTTTTAGGAGCAATATTCTGTTTGCACGTTTTCTCTTTTAGATAAAAACATAATGTTTGCTCATCTATGGCAGTCTGCCAATTTTTCCTTGGGTCCAAGTATATTTGTACAGGTAGTTTTTCATTGTCGCTCTGCATTTTATCTTGACACATTAATATGACAGTGACACTAGGTATGCAGCTATTCTGGAGATATACCTCCACAGCATCATTTGTTTTGGCAACGGTGTGACATTCATTTATATTGCTTTTTTGTGATTTTAGTTTCTTAGACCTCAATGGTTTTTTGGTTAAGGACCACAGCACTCCATTCACCCCATCTATGAGAGGAGACAATCTTTTCAGGCAATCTGTCCCCATCAGAAATGGAATTTCACAAATAGATGTGATCAATACCTCTTGTTTCATTCTGTGCTTTCCTATTTTTATGTCAACCTCAGTTACACCTATGATGGGCACCTCCTCCCCATTAAAGTTATGCACTGGGCCTTGATTTTCCTTCACTGTGATCTGACTCTGTGGAGGCCTCCCTTCATTGATACTCTTAACCAGCTCCTTGGACATAATTGTGGCCTGTGCGCCAGTGTCAATCATAGCAAAGGTGTGGCATTTTTCTTCTACAGTGATGGGTGCATAATATCTGTCCTCAACTTCCTCTAATACACATAAGAAATGTGAATTCTTACTGATTTCAGGGCTCACCTTTCTCAGGTCTTTTTCACTTTTGGCTAAGCACATTGGTAAATGGAAAGACATTTTTCCCTCCTTTTTACCCATTTCTGCGCGAGATTTTTTATTCATTTCTCCATGATCAGAGGTTTTTTGGAGGGTGGCCACTGTTCGCCCATCCATCTGGGTAACATCAGAGACCACATTACAATCCTCCAACTGAACATGTGTAACAACATCATTGAGCAATTTGTCATTTTTTAGTTCTGTGCATTTGTGATCATTTAGTGTGATACCAGCCCTTTCAGCCTCTTCAAAAATATGTGGCTCAAAGAATTCTTCAGGTGATTGACTTGTACCCTCCTTGTGAGTATTTCCCTTTTCTGTCTGTGTTTGGTCATTGTTTTAGTTGCCCAGGGAAGGAGCTATAGCATCCCCACTTACTCCCTGTTCACTGGTATTCCCCATGCATGAGTCATTTTTCTTAAATCTGTTCCTTTGTTCTTTTGGAATTCCTAATGTTTCTTTTTCATTTGTGCAAATCTTTACTGTTTTATTTAGCTCTAAGTTAAACCGTACCTCTTTTTTAGAAGTATTTGCACTTTCTGTCACAATTTCATTTACTGGTACTTTCATTTTTAATCCATTAGGCATCTCAGAGTCGTTATGCAAAATTATATCAGAGCAATCTGTCATTTTGGCACTGCAGTTATCATGAGTACTTAGTCACTTTTCGGAAGCCCCCCGGTCATTGCTATGGCCATCAGCCCCCTCTTTGGAAGGTTGTTTTTGCGCTGTATAGAGCTTTCCTATTTGCTCAGCTAACATTTTCACTTGGGCCTCAAGGCACTGGAACCATTCCATCTCTTTAGGATCCTCTTTCTGTGGCCTAGGTCGATATTGGTTGTTTTCCCCCTGATTGGATCTATTCTGATACCTCTCAGGTGATTGATGTCGGTTGGGATGGTTTCTGAACTCTTGATTCATTTGTGGAGGGGAGCGGGTTGCACCCATCCTTTGATTATAGTCCCCTGGTGGGGAATCATTGTACTGGCGTGGACTGTAGTTCACGTTTTGCCTCATGTCCTGTCTCTCAGATTGTGGGTACTGGCCCCTATGTTGATTTCCATTATCAGTAAATCGATCCACATATCGGGGCCTATCCTGATTACCATATATCATGGTGCTGGGATCAAATCTGCTCTGTGTCCCCAATGACTGGTAGGGACCATCATTTCTTTGATCTTGATTTTGTCTCTGGTTATTGTTCATACCTGCCATATCAGGCCGGTATCCTACCCGGGGTCTGTCCCCTAAATACCTAGGGCTGGTGTAGCTCTCTCTATTACTAGGATCATGTGATTGGAACATTGGTACAGGAAATGGCGATCTTTGTTGATTACCCCTTTGTTCAGGTGTCACATTATTTTTACCTTGGCTTTGAGCAGACTCAAGGGACATTTTGGCTGACCTGATTTCCATTACTGTGGCTGAGGGTTCTTTAGATTTAGGTCTAGTATCTTTCATTTTATCACTTTCTCTACCCTGACAATAGAGTACCTCATATAGTTTTGTGCTTTGACGTACAATCCATTCAAGGGACTTGTCACGGTCAAATTCACGGACCAATTGAGATATGATGTCTTTCTGTAGCCCATAGAAGTATGCAGTTTTAAACTAATTGGAATTTGAGTCAAAAGATACATCAAAGCGAGAAAATGCTCTTTTTAAGTCTTGTAAAAATTGCCGAGGGGATATATTAGGTCCAGCAGTAATTGTGTACGCGACTTTCTTTGCCTCCTGCAATGACTGAAAAGGAGAAAAATGACGCCTAATTTCTTTTTCAAACTCCAGCCATGTCATATTCTGCTGTTCATTTAATCCCCTTATGATGCTGGCCGTCGGGGCATCTAAAGTTAAATGAAAATATTGTCTGTACTGTTCCTTAGGTATCTGG
This sequence comes from Ambystoma mexicanum, assembly GCF_040938575.1. Classification (NCBI taxonomy): domain Eukaryota; kingdom Metazoa; phylum Chordata; class Amphibia; order Caudata; family Ambystomatidae; genus Ambystoma; species Ambystoma mexicanum. The sequence goes on from NC_090930.1 coordinate 376,337,951, forward strand.
AGTGCTTTAAAAATGTCATGCACCGCTTCTAAGTGATCCTCAATGCAGCATTCACCTCCCTTTTTAAATTGTTTGATCAGGGCTTTAATGGATTTCATTATTTTTATGGAGCTACTTGTTGCAATGCATGGAATTGCATTATTTTGTGATTCAATCCTGTTTTCAGGTGTATGAGATTGGTGGCTGCCCCCAATGGGAGTATCAAATCCCCCAAGGGCGCTGCAACCAAGTTCAGCCACCGGCCCAGTCACTGGAGCACTAGCTCTTTGGGCAGAGCTAGAATTCACTTCCACTCCATTGAATGTTGTACCCTGCCGCCTCTCCTGGGACCTGGGAATGCACATTTGCTGTTCTAAGTCCTTACACTTTTTAAGGAGTCTGTTGGCTTCATCTTGCAAATAGTTGTTTTCACCATTCATTTTATTAATCACCTCCTGCATGTCGCACATTTGCATTTGGCATTCATTGAACTCTTTATTTCTCTTGTCTCTTTCTTGAATCATTTTAATCATTTCTTGTTCTGCACTCTGGAGATCACCTTCTTTTTCACAATGTTCTTTTTGTAAAATCTGCATTTCTGAAGCAACCTCATCTTTATCCTGCCTAATGTGATCCACTAAGGCTTTTAAGTGTGCCAATTCTTGCTCACTATCTTCAAATTGTTTCTTGCTTTTGGATAACTGAGTATCAAAGTCTCTGCATTTTAATTGCATGTCTTTTTGGCATACATCCAATTCTGCTCTCAACATTTCCTGATTTTTACTTGCCCCCTCTAATTCAGTCTTTAACCTGTTAATTAGCTGAGTATCATTCTCTTGCATTCGCAGGGACTTGTTTAAAATAAACCATATTTTGCCGCATATCCGTATTAAACAGTGTTTCTCTGCACTTTTATCGGCTGCATTCAATAATCTTGTAAGGCAGACCTGAATTATGCTGCCTTCTGCAAAAATATTGTCTAGTTTTTCTTTCTGCACCTCACCCTGAATGCGGTTACTCCATTCTAACGTGCTATTTGACGACCAATTCCCATGTGCAAACAACTTTGCCTCTAAATATTGCACTAGATCTGAGAATGTGGTTTCCCTTTGTGACATTCTGAAATTCGTTTTTAGTGGCACACTGTTATTATAAAATGGGTTCCCTTTAATGTGCAAATGGCAGTGTGAGACACGCTTGCCACGCCCAGTAGGTACTCTATGATCACTTTCCCGGCCTGCAACGCACCATAAATATGTAGGGTATTTTGTGGAGATTTGGGGCCTGACGGTATTTTATTACCGCCGAAAAATAACTTAGCAATAATCACTCCTTGTATTCAGATTTGGCCATGTGCAACAATAATACAGTGGACATGCATTATTTCAGCACCCAGACATGCATATTTGGTATGCGTGGTTGGTATGCGTGGTTGGTGGTATTTTGGTGAGCATAATTCCCTTGTTTTATTTGTGGCCCCAATGTCCAGAATCCCTTATCTTTGCTTAGATTTTTCGTGTAATCACTAGAGAGACCTCAGACCTACATTTTAGGAATACCACATTTTCAGTGTTAGTGTTAGTGTGCCACCATGGGCGATCTCACTGACTTATTTACGACAGAGAGCTATATGTGGTAATTTTGTGGTAATTTCCACTACCTTATATATGGTAGGGAACTATGTTCAGAGAGTCCCTCTTCCCGTTGGCTCATGTACCTCCAACGAGCTATGCTACAATCAATCACTCTCAACTGTCCATACTGAATATGATCATGCACACATCTGTCTTAAAATGACAATTGCATTGTTTAAAAATCTCCCCTCATCATCAGCACTGTATTGGTAAATATAAAATACACCACCCGTCTGCTTTCAAATATTTTTCTGTATTATAAAAGTTGCATTTAAACACGATCTCACTCTTTACAGAAATAAATAAAATAGCACAGTAACAGCATTGTCTGTGATACACTGAAAAAAAAAATGGCGGAGAACAGAACACAATTTGCAACATTAACGTGTGATTAAGGCACCGGATTCTCCTTTCCTACTCTGACTGAACATTCTCGTACACACTCAGCTCCCACACTTATGTAATTACCTTATCTGTTCAGTCAAGTTTTCTTTAGCTGTTCTCTTTCTGAATGTGGCTCCCTTGAAGATTAACCCCAGTGAAAAGGAGCGCCTTTCCTTCTCAAACCGGGGTCATTGCCTGGAATTCTCAGCTTTTGCAGATAGGAATGCTCCAACCAGGAAAAAGGTCCTTCTCCCAGCTCTGCCAAATCTTGACTGCCCTTCTCTCTCCTCAAACTCCCCCCAGCAAAACTCTGATCACTCCCTCTAGCATGATACTTGCTATGACGCTGCTCCAATCAGAATCAATCATGCCATCTCCTCCTCATTTTTATAGTAATACTTTGTAACCAACTGATTTCCTGTTCTTTCAAGCTCTTTTGCTTCCTGTAATTATGTGGACAGGGCAGCAGAGAAAAAAAAATGGATGTGCGTTTAAAAGTTCACTTTCAGAATAGGCCTAATTCTGCAGTGGAGACACATTTTTATTAGTGGATTATGTTAACCTCAGTTTCATTAGTCAGGTTAGTTATAAGTAATGTTAGTTATTATTTTCAAATGTGTCTCTCGCACCATAGGCATTTCAGGTGAAAAATAGTGTGCATTTTTGAATGTGCACGTGTGCTTTTAACTGTAAAAATAGATTTGCATCTTATATGTTAAAATCGTTTTTGACTGAATAGCCTGTCTTTCCTTGTTAATCTGGTAACACATATAGCAATGCACCGCACCCTTGTGGTGGTGCTGCAAAAAAAATTGCTACCTGTGCAGTAGTGCTGTACTCTGTGCTGTTTGCTACCTATGCAGTAGTGCTGTACTCTGTGCTGTAACACGCCAAATATCCTTACACTACCCATACACTATATTAATTGTCATAGACATATGTTGGGCAATGGGAGTATGGCTTAAATCATAATAGCATCATGTAGATTAATGTGAGCCTCACAAATCCCCCTTGGGTTTTAAAGGCATAGTCATTATTTCATAAAGCATGCAACATTATGCACCGTTATCACTTCTGATCACTCCCTTCGATTCACATTTCTAAAGGGACAACAGTTCCTGCTAGTAGATACCCACCTCTCTCCCATCAGTGCCTTATGGCCCACATTTTAATGTTCTGTTGATACAGAGAAACGTGAGGACCCCCCTGCCCTCCCTCCAAAAGTTGGGGGGTACAAAAAGTCATCCCACAAAAGTTGGGGGATAAAAACCCCTGCCCCCCCTACAATTACGCCCATGATTAGAACCCATGGATTTAGTGGCCAATCAGAAAGCTTGAGGTAAGTTTGTCCCCCCTATTAAAGGCCCAGCCCAAGTTCATTTTATTTGTGTCACTTTTGTTTGGCTCTCAATGAAGGAGTCTTAAGGGCACACTCGTACATTTTGCTGTTGAGATTAGTTTTTGTGGACATTGGAATGTATTAATTGTTGGTGCTTGTTCATTGCTGTCTCCCATGTTGTCAGTATGAGTGTTTATTAGATGGCCCTTTATTAGATGTCATCTTTTCTTTTGGTTCCCTTACTATCACTTCTATAATATAAAACATATCACAAAACCTTTTCGCCGTTTTTTTCCCATTTTACTTTTCCCTTTTGTACTCTCAAAAAATATTTAAAAAGTCACACCTTACATTTTTTAAACCCGACAAGTTTAAAGAAAGAAAGCAAAGCTGTTCCTATTTTAATGCAAATCCCGTTTGGCCGTTTATTTGTTCTACTATACCTCGTGTGAAGTGACCACCGAAGAAGGATAGCTCAGGGGCAACGTGGCCTTCTTGGAAGCAAAACAACGCAGAGCCACACAAGTTCGGATCCCCATCCGCCCTTAGAAACCACTCCTTGGTATTACGCGCATTATAAATGAACACTAAAATAAATGCCTTTCTTTTGATTGACTGTGGAAGAAAAGAACAAATACTTTTTTCATTGTCTCTTTTGTCTTGTACCCAGAAGATTTTAAAATAATTATCCCTTTTGTATATGTGCTTCTGCTTGTAAACCAAACAAATGATCTCATTAATGGATGTATCAGAGAGTCCTTCCTGCCTTTGATTAATAATCATTTGAATGCGTGTATGTCTGGCAATCTTTTCAAATCGTCTGTATGGGTCTCTTGGAAATGCATTTCTTTCCCATAGTCACTTTTCTTTGTTGTTGTTTGCTGTGTCCGAATCTTCTATAAAAGAAAGGAACAGAAAAAGGAGGCTGGAACATCGGGGTAGTGGGGTTGGCAGGAAAATGGTGCAGGGATTCCTTGTGCCACTGTCAGAGGATATCGCAAGCTGCCTGCAGAGGCTGGTAGCCATTAATGCAGTTTAGAAGGTGATGTCATACGTGTGGATACACTACAAATCTTCCTTGAAAATTACTAGTGGAGGATCAACCTTGGAGTTAGAAAGGGTGGTGGGAACTCAGCAGGAAGAGGCTGTGTTAGGGATGTGGGAGGAAGTATAGTGGGGTACAAGAGAATGAAGAGTAACAGGTCCCTCCATACAGATTGTTCAGCGGGACAAAGAGACTGAGGCCCCTTCAGCTGTGCCTGCTGTTGACAATGGGACAAGGCAGTTACAAGCATCAAATGTCAAGTTTCATAAGGGAAATAGGACATACCTAGACTTGATAGTACTCACCTCGTCATGGGTCTTGTTATTACTTGTGTGAGGAGACCACTGTAGGGTGCGTAATATAGCAGTCTATGAGGCAAAAATGCACTTCACCCACATTCAGAGCATTGACAACATGGCCATCATAGAACACTAGGTGGCTTTTCCTTCATGTACCAGCTAAGAGGTGTCCCAGGGTGATGCAAGGGGGCAGCAGGTAAACATGGTTTGGCACCAGGCTTCAACAAGCCAGAGGTCATTGAAATCTGGGAGAAGGTGGAAGAGGTGGAGGCACTGATGGTAAATAAATCCACAATGAAAAAATGCATGTAAAAACCACCTAGAACCCTGGCTATATGTTCTGCCCTCTGCTTCAGCTTGGGCCTCTAACGCCTGTGTGGACTTATGTATTACATACTTCAATCCCTGGTCTGTAACACCCCAATATTGAACTTTATCTCTCTGAATGATATAAGGGTGGGCATCATCATTTGATATTAAACACTAAACCTATTTCTCTGGGTAAAGTGTGATCCTAAGGCTTTGTTATGTTTTAGCATCAGTCTAAAGGTATTGGTGCTGCAGCAGCATCTTTTTCTTTCTTTCAGGGAATAACATATAGACATTGAAATAAAGGGGATTAGGCATAGTAAATTAAAACAAAATAGATGGGTATGTGGTTTCCCACCACTTGAGACACCGAAACATACCACATCATTGTTGCATTAATAACAGTATTGAGACAGTTCCTTTGCCTTAGCATCAAGTGAACATGGCTTGCACCAACCCTTCTTCTGTGATGTCCATGTCTGTGTAACTGATGATTGGTAAGCAATGAATAACTACTCACCTCTCTGCACAACATATGCTTAACTATCATCAGTCGATTAACTATTGCAAAACCAATGAAAACTGCATACTATCACACCCAGGTGTAGATTGCTCAAAAACATACCCCGTGATTAAATGTCGATAAAGACTAAATGGGAGTACATGTTATGCTTAACAAAAGAGTAGGTATTTAGGTCATGCCCTAAGAATTGTAACTAATGACTTGTTGGGTGCCTAACCAAGTGAATGGGCTGATGTATCTGGACGACAATACTATGTTATTTGAGAATATGGTGTAGTAATGAATTTAACCTGCCTGACACACATACTAATTCCAATAAAGCCGTTCAGGACATACTTAATCTGTTAAAAAGGTCAGAGAAACGTACAGGTTGCAGGTTCGAATCCGATTAAGATGTTCTAAGTTTGAATTCATATACTGAATATGTGTGCATGTGTTCTTGAAAGTCACAGGGACAGTCTTACATTTTAATCTGTGGCCTGTAGGCTACACTCATGTCCAAGGAGACAACGCTTAGGATCATACAGTATGCGGGAAAGGAATTTTGTAAAATGTACAGACTAATGCACTTTTTTGCTCTTGGCATCTCCTTTGTTGGCAATCAACGTGTGTTCAATAAAAGTGTCTCACAGTCACCAAAGAACTGCGACCAAGACAAAGTGCTTCAATGTGATACTTGCTTCAATAGCATTCCATGCTGCATAGGATATGTGTTTCAATAGCATTTCTTGCTGAATAGGATAAGTGCTTCAATAGCATGTCTTGCTGTATAGGATAAGTGCTTCAATAGCATGTCTTGCTGTATAAGGTGGAAGAGGTGGGCAGCAAGGGGGCAGCAGGTAAACATGGTTTGGCACCAGGCTTCAACAGGCCATCACAGAACACTAGGTGGCTTTTCCTTCATGTACCAGCTAAGAGGTGTCCCAGGGTGATGCAAGGGGGCAGCAGGTAAACATGGTTTGGCACCAGGCTTCAACAAGCCAGAGGTCATTGAAATCTGGGAGAAGGTGGAAGAGGTGGAGGCACTGTGGCCAAGGCTTTGAAATATGCATTTTGGATACATTTCATGGACAATGGATCAAATGTATGCCTCACAAACTTTGAAGACAATCCATGTTCCCAGCGTTATACTTGCCTTTCATCTCATGGTCACATGCTTTATCAGACATTGCAGGCCTAAATGAATGCTGTTGCCCAGAAGATGATCTCCCATTTCAGTTGGACTTACTATGCCAGTATCACTGTGCCAACTGCAGGTGTACCACAATTTGCTCGGCAGAACTAGAAGACCTCAGTGGCTACCCATTGTAACTCTACATGAGACACTTGCATATGTGCAGATATGCTTTCATGCAGCACTTTCAACATTAACATGACAAATAATAAAGGCAACAGGAAAAACATCAAACATCACATATGTTCCAACTACACCCAGAATGTAAATTTCAAGCTTGACAGCATCAATGACTGTACATCTGTAACATTTGTTCAATTATTTCAACTCACTGCAGGCATATTCTACAGGGAGGAGATGATTTGGGAAGCAAGCTTTGGTAACTCAGAAATCTTGAATACAGATGGGTTGCACAAAGGAACAGACATTTGCCCATCAGCCGTACCGATACATTATATATTGGACTCTTCATTAGAGGGAAGGCATGATAACCCAGTGCATTACTGGTTCAGCAGGTAGTCCATCTGGCCAGCCGGATTTATGTGAGTTGCTGATCAATACTAAACCTGCTCTGAACAAGGGTGCAGTCTGACAATATGTTGTGAGTGTTTGGTGTTATTGTCTCTAGCCACAGGAGAAGCTATGAAGTGCTGCATGTTGAATTCATGACAATTGGGAAAATTAACAGCTACGTCATTTTGGAAGACATTCAAATGGCATCTGTTCATAGGCAAAAAATCAGCTCAGATAATGAAAATGATGTTTTACCTAGTAAATGACAGTCACCAAAAAGTGGAACAGGGTTGTTTCACGGTGTCTGTGGTTGGGAAATTAATACCTGTAGCAGTGACTGACAAAATCTGACCAGTTTATAACCTCCACTTGCTGTAGCCTATTCTGTAAGAAATGTTTGAATACGAGTATTGACTCACATCCAGAAGCACCACTTGCGAAGTCATCTCGGGCTCTAAAACAGGGCACAGCCATCAACTAAACTTCTCATGTTCTCCACTAAGGTGCAGCCACACTGTACAGAGTTTGGATTTTCTAAGAAGGCAAAGCCACCCCCTACAGATTTTTGGTTCTCTTACAGGAATCAGATTCTCACTAACACTCTGACATACTCTTCATAGAGTGAAACCATCCACTAAAGTTCTCGCATTCCATCACAGGGCACAGCCACCCACGTAGGTATGTAAGCTCTTCCAAAGGCCACAGCTATCCCTAAAGTTCTTATGTTCTCACAGTGTGCAGCCAGATGCTAAATTGCTCAAACCCTCCAACAGAGCATTTCTTAATGTTCCCAACATCCACAACAGATCGATACCACTCAGGCATGTGAGGAGTCTCGTTGTGAGGCCAGTCCCACCCTGATGACATTCGCATATCTTCCTCTGCCCAACTACCAACAGGAGGGTAGGATAGTGGAGATCCATGTTCCTCCTCATGTCCGCTACCCTATCTTGGGTAAATGCAATACACCCCTTAACTCCTCTTCATGAAGACCCAAAAATGAGAACTGTCAGTGGTACACCGCCACCAACCGCTTATTGGGATGGCATCATGAATAGCGCTGGGCGCAGATGCAAGTGATTTTCACAAATGAGTAGCCGGTCCATGTGCTTGGGTTTTGGGATGACATGCCCCATGTCACTGTGTTCAAACAGCATCGTCCTCTTTCACACCACATCAGGGGAGAGTTGTGCTGGCAGCTGGGTTACTAAGTGGAACTGCAGATGCAGCAGATTAATTCACCTGTTAAATGTTTTTGAGCCACCAGCAAACATAGTTTTTCATAGTTGGCATCCCCGGGGAGTTCACAAGACATAAAGTATCTTCAGTTGATGGACACTTCCGCCCCATGCACTCTCTAAACTGCCAACAGGACCAGTCGAGATTTATGATTTTAGTAAATTATAAGCTATGATAGTACAGTCCTCCAAGGGTTGAGAATGTATTTTTACAGAATGAGATTACATTCAATATATTCCAAACATTATAGTTTAATACAACATTGG